>NC_092707.1:57918187-58218187 GCF_047496885.1 Scyliorhinus torazame | reverse complement strand
TAACACTAAGGGCATTCAAATGGTCATTGGATAGACATATGGATGATAAGGGAATAGTGTAGATGGGCTTTAGAGTGGTTTCACAGGTCGGCGCAACATCGAGGGCCGAAGGGCCTGTACTGCGCTGTAATGTTCTATGTTCTATGTTCTATGGGTGGCATGGTGGCACAGGCAGCACAATAGCACAGTGGTTTGCACTTCTGCCTCACGGCTCCGAGGACCCGGGTTCGATCCCAGCCTCAGGTCACTATCTGTGTGGAGTTTGCACATTTTCCCCGTGTCTTCATGAATCTCGCCCCCATAACCCAAAAATTTGCAGGGTAGGTGATTGGCCACGCTAAATTGACCCATAATTGGAAACATTTTTAAAAAAAGGAATGATGTGAAATAAAGATAAAAGCTGACCTCTTCAGATCTCGCAAGAGTAAAAGGTTAAGTTCGCCAGGGTTAATATGAAAGCGCACAAACATTTTTCAAAGAGTTATCAGAGGAGCAAAGAGATATCTAAAAATAAAGCACAGCAGGGCAGCATGGTGGTGCAGTGGTAAGCACTGCGCCTCCGTGTCTGCGTGGGTCTCACCCCCACAACCCAAAGATGTGTGGGGTAGGTGGATTGGCCACGCCAAGCTGCCCTTTAATTGGGAAAAAAAATTGGGTTCTCTAAATTTATACAGCTGGAGATGAAGAAAACATTAAGTACAAACAACTCAAAAAAAGAAAAACCACAAGGCTAATCCCTATTTTTAGAGGTCATAGAAATGGGGAAATACTAGAGACACTAAGATTTTTCAATCTTGAAAGGAGGTATTTGAAAGCTGATCATATGAAAAGAGTACAATGGTATTGAAAAAGTATAGCCAGAAAATCAAATTAGGAATTGTGAGAAAAGAATAAAGGGGTTGCAAGTTCAAACTAGTTAAGACAAATTTAAGACCAATAACAGTAAAAACCTTTTTTTAAATAAATTTAGAGTAGCCAATAATTTTTTCCAATTAAGGGGCAATTTAGTGTGGCCAATCCACCTATCCTGCACATCTTTGGATTATGGGGGTGAAATCCATGAAACACGGGGAGAATGTGCAAACTCCACACAGACAGTGACCCAGGGCCAGGATCAAACCCGGGTCCTCAGTGCCGTAGACAGCAGTGCTAACCATTGCGCACCGTGCCACCCCTAACAGTAAAACCTTGAAAGATTGTTTTTCTTTCTTTCTTGCGATGTGAGCATCGCTTGCAAGGCCTGTATTTGTTGCTACTAAGTGCCATGTGTTAGTGAGTTCCAGGATTATGACCCGGAAACAGTGAAGGAACGGAGATATAATTCCAAATTAGGATGGTTTGTGGTTTGGAGGAGAACTTGCAGATGGTTCAAAAGCATCTGGTGCCCTTGTAAATCTCGGTGGTAGAGGTTGTGGAATGTGCTTTTAAAGGACCCTTGGTTGCTG
Source organism: Scyliorhinus torazame (assembly GCF_047496885.1). Taxonomy (NCBI): domain Eukaryota; kingdom Metazoa; phylum Chordata; class Chondrichthyes; order Carcharhiniformes; family Scyliorhinidae; genus Scyliorhinus; species Scyliorhinus torazame. The sequence continues at coordinate 58,216,742 of NC_092707.1, read as the reverse complement.
CAATACATTTTGAAGATGATGCACATTGCTGCCACTATGTGTTAGTGAAGGGAGTTTTTTTATTCGTTCATGGGAAGTGGGCATCACTGGCTGGGTCAGCATTTATTTCCCATCCCTAATTACCCTTGAGGGGGCAGTTAGGAGTCAACCACATTGCTGTGGGTCTGGAGTCACATGTAGGCCAGACCAGGTAAAGATGGCAGATTTCCTTCCCTAAAGGACATTAGTGAACTAGATAAAAGCAAATTACTGCGATGCTGGGATCTGAAACCAAAGAGAAAATGCTGACCCAAAGGATCATCTGGACTCGAAACGTTAGCTCTTTTCTCTCCCTACAGATGCTGCCAAACCTGCTGAGATTTTTCAGCATTTTCTCTTTCGTTAGTGAACTAGATAGGTGTTTACGACAATCGGTAATGGTTTCATGGTCATCATGAGACTTTTAATTCCAGATTTCAGATTTCACCATCTGCAGTGATGGGATTTGAACCTGGGTCTCCAGAGCATTACTCTGGGTCTCTGGTTTTCTAGTCCAGTGACAATACCACTCTGCCACCATTCAGGATGGTGGATGCTATGCTCATAGAGTGAACTGCTCTCTTCCAGAGTACAGCACAGAAGAGGCCCTTTGGCCCACCATCATGGTGTCAATTTTCTTGAGTGCTGTTGAAAGTGCAGTCATCTAGACAATGGAGAGTATTCCATCACAGTACCTTGTGCCTTGTAGATGGTGGATCAGTTTGGGGGAATCAGGTGGTGAGTTACCCACTGAAGAATTTTCAGCCTTTGACCTGCTGATGTAGCTACGATATATTTGGCTGGTCCAATTCGGTTTCTGGTTAATGGTAACCCCCAAGATGCTGATAGGGTTATCGAACGGGGATGGAATTCAAAGAACAAAGAACAAAAAAATGTACAGCACAGGAACAGGCCCTTCGGCCCTCCAAGCCCGTGCCGACCATGCTGCCCGACTAAACTACAATCTTCTACACTTCCTGGGTCCGTATCCCTCTATTCCCATCCTATTCATGTATTTGTCAAGATGCCCCTTAAATGTCACTATCGTCCCTGCTTCCACCACCTCCTCCGGTAGCGAGTTCCAGGCACCCACTACCCTCTGCGTAAAAAATTGCCTCGTACATCTACTCTAAACCTTGCCCCTCTCACCTTAAACCTATGCCCCCTAGTAATTGACCCCTCTACCCTGGGGAAAAGCCTCTGACTATCCACTCTGTCTATGCCCCTCATAATTTTGTATACCTCTATCAGGTCTCCCCTCAACCTCCTTCGTTCCAGTGAGAACAAACCGAGTTTATTCAACCGCTCCTCATAGCTAATGCCCTCCATACCAGGCAACATTCTGGTAAATCTCTTCTGCACCCTCTCTAAAGCCTCCACATCCTTCTGGTAGTGTGGCGACCAGAATTGAACACTATACCCCAAGTGTGGCCTAACTAAGGTTCTATACAGCTGCAACATGACTTGCCAATTCTTATACTCAATGCCCCGGCCAATGAAGGCAAGCATGCCGTATGCCTTCTTGACTATCTTCTCCACCTGTGTTGCCCCTTTCAATGACCTGTGGACCTGTACTCCTAGATCTCTTTGACTTTCAATACTCTTGAGGGTTCTACCATTCACTGTATATTCCCTACCTGCATTAGACCTTCCAAAATGCATTACCTCACATTTGACCGGATTAAACTCCATCTGCCATCTCTCCGCCCAAGTCTCCAAACAATCTAAATCCTGCTGTATCCTCCGACAGTCCTCATCGCTATCCGCAATTCCACCAACCTTTGTGTCGTCTGCAAACTTACTAATCAGATCAGTTACATTTTCCTCCAAATCATTTATATATACTACAAAGAGCAAAGGTCCCAGCACTGATCCCTGTGGAACACCACTGGTCACAGCCCTCCAATGAGAAAAGCATCCTTCCATTGCTACTCTCTGCCTTCTATGGCCTAGCCAGTTCTGTATCCACCTTGCCAGCTCACCCCTGATCCCGTGTGACTTCACCTTTTGTACTAGTCTACCATGAGGGACCTTGTCAAAGGCCTTACTGAAGTCCATATAGACAACATCCACTGCCCTACCTGCATCAATCATCTTAGTGACCTCCTCGAAAAACTCTATCAAGTTAGTGAGACACGACCTCCCCTTCACAAAACCGTGCTGCCTCTCACTAATACGTCCATTTGCTTCCAAATGGGAGTAGATCCTGTCTCGAAGAATTCTCTCCAGTAGTTTCCCTACCACTGAAGTAAGGCTCACCGGCCTGTAGTTCCCGGGATTATCCTTGCTACCCTTCTTAAACAGAGGAACAACATTGGCTATTCTCCAGTCCTCCGGGACATCCCCTGAAGACAGCGAGGATCCAAAGATTTCTGTCAAGGCCTCAGCAATTTCCTCTCCAGCCTCCTTCAGTATTCTGGGGTAGATTCCATCAGGCCCTGGGGACTTATCTACCTTAATATTTTTTAAGACACCCAACACCTCGTCTTTTTGGATCTCAATGTGACCCAGGCTATCTACACACCCTTCTCCAGACTCAACATCTACCAATTTCTTCTCTTTGGTGAATACTGATGCAAAGTATTCATTTAGTACCTCGCCCATTTCCTCTGGCTCCACACATAGATTCCCTTGCCTATCCTTCAGTGGGCCAACCCTTTCCCTGGCTACCCTCTTGCTTTTTATGTACGTGTAAAAAGCCTTGGGGTTTTCCTTAACCCTATTTGCCAATGACTTTTCGTGACCCCTTCTAGCCCTCCTGACTCCTTGCTTAAGTTCCTTCCTACTTTCCTTATATTCCACGCAGGCTTCATCTGTTCCCAGCCTTTTAGCCCTGACAAATGCCTCCTTTTTCTTTTTGACGAGGCCTACAATATCTCTCATCATCCATGGTTCCCGAAAATTGCCGTATTTATCCTTCTTCCTCACAGGAACATGCCGGTCCTGAATTCCTTTCAACTGCCACTTGAAAGCCTCCCACATGTCAGATGTTGATTTGCCCTCAAACATCCGCCCCCAATCTATGTTCTTCAGTTCCCGCCTAATATTGTTATAATTAGCCTTCCCCCAATTTAGCACATTCATCCTAGGACCACTCTTATCCTTGTCCACCAGTACTTTAAAACTTACTGAATTGTGGTCACTGTTACCGAAATGCTCCCCTACTGAAACATCTACCACCTGGGCGGGCTCATTCCCCAATACCAGGTCCAGTACCGCCCCTTCCCTAGTTGGACTGTCTACATATTGTTTTAAGAAGCCCTCCTGGATGCTCCTTACAAACTCCGCCCCGTCTAAGCCCCTGGCACTAAGTGAGTCCCAGTCAATATTGGGGAAGTTGAAGTCTCCCATCACCACAACCCTGTTGTTTTTACTGGCCAGCAATGGTAAAGCTGTTAAATGCTGGGGATGGTCTTTTAAATCCATCAGAGTCAGCATTGTTTTATAAAGTGTAAATTGTGTTTGCCTAATTTGCTAAAGATCTTCAAAGATGCAAAAATCCAAGTGGATTATGGAGATCCTGTAGATGTAATATATCTCAATGGGGATTGTTCATTTTGCATTTGACTGTGAGGGAGAGGTGAGAAGGGAGAGGGAGGGAGGGGGATGTATGGGTGGGGTATTTAATGTATTGGGTGGGTTTTGTTACTGTTGTAAATTGTAAAATTTGGAATAAAAATACTTTTTAAAAAAACAAAAACTTTATAGATCTAGAATAATTTGGCTATGTTCAAAATATACTTTCAAAGAAACCTGAACACAATGAAGTAGTTATTTCCATCTTAGACTGGTTAAAAAGATTATTGTTTTAAAGCAAAATGTTATGCCTTTTCTGTACAAATGGTTTTCACAAACCTGCACATCTTGGTAGTGGCATTGTAGAGCTTTAGCTTATACTGGTTGTTGGCTGTGATAATAAAGCTCTCTTTACTGATCGGTGGGTACCAGGCCATGCATGCAGGGACAGCACTTTGTTCTATTCTTTCATTACTCAATATCTTTAGATCATCCTCAGTACTATGAGCCAGATCGTACTCCACCTGATAAATTAAAAAAAAAAATTTTTTTAATAAGTTTTGCATAAGCTACCGCAACTTATTTTTTTAAACGAGAAGAGATGTTGTAAGGTGTCATCTACAACAGCAAACATAAAGCAATGAAAATGAAATAGGTGAAACACAATAAAAAGTGCATGGCAGTCAATTATGGAAAAACTCAAATAAACAATGAAGAATAATCAATAAATTATGCAAAGCAATTACTACCAGAAAAAAAATCTAGTAACTCAAAGTGAGAGCTAAGGAGAGTTCCCATGTATGTTGGATTCTTACCAGTAATGATGCCACATCAGGAAAGGCATCTGGGTGAGATGAACTGCAAAGAGCCCAACCTAAGTCGGAGGGGCCTGAGGTGGGCATTCACCACCAAATGATCCAAAAATGAAAACATACTTCTACCTCAATTTGAAATATGTTAACATCAGTAAACCTTTTAGAAAGATGAAATAGTTGCAAGAAATTACAATTAATATTTTTCTCTCTTGACTCACTTAGTGATAGGGGCTTGGATGGGGCAGAGTTTGTAAGGTGTATCCAGGAAGGGTTCGTGATACAATATGTAGATAGTCCAACTAGGGAAGGGGCAGTACTGGACCTGGTATTGGGAAGGATCCTGGACAGGTGGTTGAGGGGTCAGTAGGGGAACATTTTGGAAGTAGTGACCACAATTTCGTAAGTTTTAGGATACTTTTGGATAGGGATGAGGGTTAAGGTGCTAAACTGGGGAAAGGAAAATTATGATAACATTAGACAGGAATTGAAGAATTTGGATTGGGTGCAGCTATTGGAGGGTAAATCAACATCGGACTTGTGGGAGTCTTTCATGCGACAGTTGATTAGGATTCAGGAAAGTCACGTTCCTGAGAGAACAAGGATAAATATGGGAAGTTTAGGGAGCCTTGGATAACGAGGGATATTGTGAACCTAGTCAAAAAGAAAAAGGAGGCTTTTATATGGTCTGGAAGGGTGGGAAAAGTCGAAACCCTTGAGGAGTATAACGAAAGTAGGAAGGTACTTAAGCGGGAAATTAAGAGGGCTAGGAGGGGTCAATAAAATCCTTGGCCAGTAGGATTAAGGTGAATCCAAAAGCTTTTCATTCATAAAAAGCATGAGGGTGACCAGGGAAAGGATTGGACCACTTAAGGACAGTGGGGCGGATCTATGTGTTGAGCCATAGGAAATAGGTGAGGTACTAAATGAGTACTTTGCATCAGTGTTCACCAAAGAAAAGGGGCCGGATTCTCCGCATCCCGATGGCAAAATCTCGTTCAGCGACGGGGTAGAGAATCTGTTTTCCCACACGAAATCGGGGCTGGTGCCAGTTTCGCTATTCTCCGCCCCCCGAAAAGTGGCGACGCCGTGTATCCACTGCCTCAGGCCATTGCCTGAGGCCCACCCCGCTATTCTTCGTCCCCAACTGGCCGAATTCCCAACGGCGTGGTTCTAATCATCCAGGATACTCACGAGGCGGCTGCGGACTCAGTCCGTGGCCACCACAATCGGGGGAGGGCCGTTCGGAGGACAGGGCGGGCCTCATTCGGGACTGGGGGCTATGTGTGCGGGCGGCCCGGGTCGGGCGAGTGGCCGATGCGGGGCATTATTTTGGCGGTCCAGGTCCGCGGGCTGAGTCCGCCATGGAGCACGGCGTGGCCGCTGGAGGCCGCCGCCGTGCACATGCGCGGCCTCTGACCCTGAAGTGCGGGGGGGGGGCCATATCGGCAGCTGGAACTGCGAGCTTCACGACAGCTGCCTGCTAGCCCCCTGCAAGATGGTGAATCTATGGTCTTTTGACGCCAGTTTCCAAGGGGTAAAAGACCACAGTTTTCACAACGGCGTGGAGACATAGTCCCAAAAACAGAGAATCCAGCCCAAGGACTTTGTGGAAGATGATTCTTGGGTAGGGTGTGTGGATAGTCTAGGTCATGTTGACATCAAAAAGGAGATAATCGGTGTTTTAAAAGACATTAAGGTAGATAAGTCTCCTGGGCCGGATGGGATTTATCCCAGAATACTGAAGGAAGCAAGGGAGGAAATTGCTGGGCGCTTGACTTACATCTTTATATCCTCATTGGCTACAGGTGAGATCCCAAAGGACTGGAGAACAGCTAATGTGGTACCTCTGTTCAAGGAAGGTAGCAGGAAATAGCCAGGTAGCCAAGAACTAATAGCCAGGTAGCCAAGAACCAGGGGACAGTAGCCAAAGCATGAGAGGGAGAGATAGACCGGGAGAGGGGGGGACGGGACTGCTAAATCTAAGAGGAAGGAAAGGCGAACCACAGGGGAGTGGGAGAGGGGGAGGGGGGAAGAGGGATGAGACAGGGAACATTAGAGGAGAGCCAGGGAGGTTGTGGGGGGGAGGGGGGGAGGCAGGGAAACGTTAACAAACTTGGCATCCACAGGAACAGAGAAAAAGGAGAAAACAGGCAGAAGACGGGAGGGCCGTCTAAAGCGGAAGTGAGCACGAGACGACAACGGCAGCGAAATCTGTCCGGGAGAAGCAAGGGACAACACCAGCACCAGACCCATTTGAGTATTGCCCTCGGTAATTGTCTCGCCGGCACACAAATGTATATCTGCGCCCCCCCCCAGTCTCCGCTCCACCCCCCAAATAGATGCCTACTTATGTGTGTAAATAATTGATTTTGTATTTCTCTCATGTTGTTACCTTTTTTCTTTTTTTTTCTTTCCCTTTGTGATTTGTGTGTGTGTGCCCTTCTCTTCTAAATATATATATACATATCATATCCTGTGTACATAACGGCAAATATAATTTGTTCAAAAACCCAATAAAAAACATGTATAAAAAAAAGAAAGGTAGCAGGAAACTATAGGCCGGTGAGCCTCACGTCGGTAGTAGATAAATTATTGGAGAGAATTCTCAGGGACAGGGTATATACCCATTTGGAAACAAATGGACACATTAGCGATAGAGAGCATGGTTTTGTGAAGGAGAGATCATGCCTCATTAACTTGATCGAGTTTTTTGAGGAGGTGACAAAGATGATTGATGAGGGGAGGGCAGTGGATGTTGTTTACATGGACTTTAGTAAAGCCTTTGACAAGGTGCCTCATGGCAGACTGGTGCAAAAGGTGAAGTCACACGAGATCAGAGGTGAGGTGGTAAGATTGATACAGAACTGGCTCGGTCGCAGAAGGCAGGGGGTAGCAGTAGAAGGGTGCTTGTGGAAGGGAAATTGATGAGTTGCCAATTTAGAAGCATGGTGGGAAATGCTTGACTATAGTTAACACTGCTTTTTAGCAAAAATGCTGAAATATTCTGGTCTTGGCCTTATTATGAAAACACATTGTCCTCCGAAAGATAACAAAATGTGTACTCGAATTGTTTTTAGCCAAGGGCAAGAACATACGTACTACGTATTTCAGCTTACGTACTTTCCAAGGTCTATTTAATATAAACATGCCTGTTTACTTCAAACTGTGATTTCAGACTATAAAACATGCTGTCTTCAACCGCATCTCAGAGTGCAGTGCACTAGCTTTTGCAGCTGGAACACTCTCTCTCCGCAAATATATTTGTGTAAATAAATTTCGTTAAATCAAACCTCGAGGAATTTGTCTTTATTATGATTTCCACGACAGTGCTTTTCTGAATGGAAGGTGTGACTAGTGGTGTTCCACAGGGATCGGTGCTGGGGCCTCTGTTGTTTGTAGTATACATAAACAATTTGGAGGAAAATGTAGCTGGTCTGATTAGTAAGTTTGCGGATGACACCAAGGTTGGTGGAGTGACAGATAGTGTTGAGGATTGTCAGAGGATACAGCAGGACATAGATAGGTTGGAGATTTGGGCAGAGAAATGGCAAATGGAGTTTAATCCAGACAAATGTGAGGTAATGCATTTTGGTAGGTCTAACATAGAGGGGAAATATACAGTACATGACTCTTAGGAATATAGAAAGCCAGAGAGATCTGGAAGTACAGGCCCACAGATCTTTGAAAGTGACAACACAAGTGGACAAGGTAGTCAAGAAAGCAAATGGAATGCTTGCCTTCATTGAACAGGGCATCGAGTATAAAAACTGGCAAGTCATGCTACAATTGTATAGAACATAGGTATGGCCACACTTGGAATATTGCACACACTTTTGGTTGCCACGCTACCAGAAGAATGTGGAGGCTTTGGAGAGGGTGCAGAGGAGGTTTACCAGGATGTTGCCTAATCTGGAGGATGTTAGCTATGCAATGAGGCTGAATAGAATCGGTCTGTTTTCATTAGAACGACGGAGGTTGAAGGGCGACCTGATAGAGGTCTACAAGATTATGAGGGGCATGGATAGAGTGGATGGGCAGGCACTCTTTCCCAGGATGGATGGATCAGTCACTAGTGGGCATAGGTTTAAGGTCCGTGGACCAAAGTTTAGAGATGTGCAAGGCAGGTTTTTTACACAGAGGGTAAGCAAGTGCCTGGAACGCACTGCCAGGAGAGGTTGTGGAAGCAGATACATGAACTACGTTCAAAAGGCATCTCAACAAATACATGGATAGGATGGGTATAGAGGGATACAGCACTAGGAAGTGCTGAGGGTTTTGGCCAAAGGTGGTATCATGACCGGGATAGGTTTGGCGGGCCGAAGGGCCTGTTCCAGTGCTGTATTGTTCTTTGTTCTCTTTCTGTTTCTTTTTATAATTTGCATATACAGTGAAAATCTAATTTCATCAAGCAGAGATCATGCTTAGAGGTTAGTGAATCTAGCAGTGCATTTACAATATTTTTCAGTTGCTTTATCGTTTGCTAATCAATAACAGATGATTACTTTCAGTCAAATCTTACTTCGGGTTTGAACAAACATTTAAGTTATTATTATGAACTATGTCAAAGGAATGGACTTTAATGCATAAAAGGAGCCTGGCCAAAATATAAGTTACCTACCAGAACTCTGTCCTCTCCAAGAGACAATAGTCTGGGTTGATTGCTGTCCAAATATATCCCAAACATGAGATTTTGAATAGGTTTAAAATGTGCATTTTGCCTTCCTAAGTAATCCCAAGACTTCTCCTTAAACAGAAATACTGTTACTGCGGTTTTAGAATCCTGCACAAAAATAATAAATCATTACAAGAGCCACTGTACAAACCAGGATTTATTATGTAGCTGGAATAAACTGCTTATTGGATTATGTAACTGCTTCTCAGGCAATAAATATATTTTGTGTAGCATAAATCATTGTATGCAGCAATGTTGAAATAGAAAATTAAATTTTAAAACTGTAAAAAAGTAATATCATTCATTATTGCAGTATAGCATATTATGCAAGTTTTTGACCATATAAAACCAGGACATCATAGATGGTTGAGCTATTACCTGAGATCCATATCTACCCTACTAAGCACAATCTACAGAGTCTCTCTGAACAAACCAGAATTAGTAAACAAGATTTTCTCTTAACTATTTTTATTGCCAGTAAGATGATGTCCAGCCTAATGAAAGGTAAGGACTTCCAGCCTAATGAAAGATAATGGTGTGCCAATTTGGACAGGTGTTGAGTTGAAGCATGGCACTTGTGACGGTATAGATTCCAATTGGGACATGGTTCCACAATGTGCTGGTCAACCCAATACTTTATTGAAGTGGTTATTCTTCAAATGTGAATTTACATAATGAATGTTGCTATGCTATTCTACACAAGAGTAATCACAGCTGAACCCAATCCTTGGCCTTTTGCAGCAAGCACATAAACACTTTATAGCAGAGGATCACTGGGGAGTGGTCATTTTAATGTCCTTTCTGTGATCAGCTGGCTAAAAACTGATTCGAGATTCAACCTAACAAATGTTGATCTATTCTTTATTAAATGAGCAGTTGGACTGCCAACTTCTCCCATAGCTCACTTGGTTAGATGGTTCCCACATAAGACACTGCCAAGTACATCCTAATGTCTACAGAATAGTAACGGACTGGAAATATTTAATCTGCTTTCCGCTTCATCAGGATGTTTGAAGGCTGGTTTAGCACAATGGGCTAAATAGCTGGCTTTTAAAGCAGACCAAGGCAGGCCAGCAGCATGGGTTCAATTCCCATACCAGCCTCCCCGAATAGGCGCTGGAATGTGGCAACTAGGGGCTTTTCACAGTAACTTTATTTGAAGCCTACTTGTGACAATAAGTGATTTTCATTTCATGTATGAGATTTGAAAGAGGAATAGAAAAATAAAACTTATAAAGTACTTAACGTTACATTAAATTTAATTCACTATACTGTAAATAAATTAGGCTTAGATTTATTGTGGTTCACCATATTGGCCTGAACTTTGCTGTGCTAATAATGCTCACTGCTATTATTGGCTAAAACTGCAACTTCTGCAATCCACACATATGTAGTGAAATACCAAAATCCAGGCATTGCTGTCCACAGGGTGTACTTTGGGGTTTTTGCTCATGGAACCTCACAGAGATCTTTTTCACAATGTGATATTATATTAATTACCCAGTATAATTATAAAGACTGATGGAAAACTTAAGCCTTGTTCCAATTCATTGAGGGAATCATAGAACCATAGAATGTACAGTGCAGAAGGAGGCCTCTGGGCCTCCGGAAAGAACACCCCACCCAAGCCCACACCTCCACTCCATCCCCCCAACCCAGCAACCCTTTGGATACTACAGGCAATTTATCATAGCCAATCCACCTAACCTGGGCATCTTTGGACTGTGGGAGGAAACTGGAGCACCCGGAGGAAACCCACGCACACACGGGGAGAACGTGCAGACACCGCACAGACAGTGACCCAAGCCGGGAATCGAACCTGGGACCCTGGAGCTGTGAAGCAACTGTGCTAACCACTGTGTTACCGTGTTACCCTAAATTAGGAGTAACTGGGTACTTAATCATGTAGCGAGTCATACTTACTCCTGAAGAACTCCGCTAGCCCCAAGAAATAATTTTACAAGGGTGAAATCTGATTTGCTTAGTAGAAAATCAATTTTGCAGATTTTTAAAAATTGAATTTTATATAGTTTTTTATGTTTTTTTCTTTTATGTCTTTTACCTAATCCCATGTGTATGACCCAATCTTTATTTCACTTCCAGTACAATGACCTAAATGTAATATATTTTCTGTCTTTTACTTCCTGCTTTATTCTCTATGAAGATTCTGCAATCTAATTAGCCAAGCAGCTTCTCTGCTGGCTTCCCTACTTTCAGACGCAACACAGAATTACTACAGTGCAGAAGGTGGCCATTCGGCCCATCGAGTCTGCACTGACCCTCTGAAAGAGCATCCTACGTCGACACAATTCCCCACCTTATCCCCGTAAACCCACCTAGGGACAATTTAGCATAGCCAATCCATCTAACCTGCACATCTTTGGACTATTGGAGGAAACCGGAGCACCCGGAGGAAGTCCACGCAGGCATGGGAAGAAAGTCCAGACTCCGCACAGTCATCCGATGTTGGAATTGAGCCTGGGTCGCTGGCGCTGTGAGGCAGCAGTGCTAACCACTGTGCCACCCTGCAACAGATTCCCTGCAGAGAGTGTTGACTTCAAATTGCTGCTGGAAGACTCAAACTCTACATGGGCAAGCCCACTGAAAATCTATGGGCAGCTGTACATGAGGTAAATGGCAAAATCAGTTCCTTTGCTGCTCACAGCAAGATCCGGGTATACATGCATTTGTACCAAGTTCTTTTATCGATTAGTCTAAGCAACCATGGAATATTCCAATAACTCACTATCGTTGCTAGGTAATTGGAATTATGCGAGAAGGCGATCTGAGTAACAGCATCCCTGGCATACTGGAAAGGTTCTGGTAACTCATCATTTAGAGAAAGCGCATCAAGGATGTGAACACATCCATCGGTAAGTCCAACTCCCAACAGTGTACCTATGGGGAGTAACAAAATGGTATTTAGCCAATGAAAATGTATACAGAGAACATACGGGTCAAATTTACTTTTTCCATTAAATGTTCATGTATTTCGGACGTAGAAAGGATGCAGTGTAAAGCATGGGTGCTAATTCACAATAAACCCCTTTCATGTTCCTGGTGTAGACCAATTTCAACAGCCAGATTTTCTTATTTTTTAAATTTAAAGTGCCCAATTCTTTTTTTCTAATGAAGGGGCAATTTAGCGTGGCCAATCCACCTACCCTGCACATCTTTGGGTTGTGGGGTTGAAACCCACGCAGACATGGGGAGAATGTGCAAACTCCACTCAGACAGTGACCCGGAGCCGGGATCGAACCAGAGTCCTCAGCACCGTAGGCAGCAGTGCTAACCACTATCACCGTGCCGCCCCAACAGCAAGTTTTCTGATTGGCATCATTTTAACGCTGATAACCCATTTGTGTTGTTGCTTGAATTAAAATAATGGCATTTGGAAAATCTAGGCCATTCTTAATTAACATGTAGTTCATCACTAATTAGTGGCCTTAGTGACAGAAATACTCAGATGGATGGTGTGGAAAGTAGAAAATTATCACACTCGTGCATCAATGGATATTGTTCTGAGGCTTATGTTGGGGCAGAGTGGAGGGAGTTTTACTGTTGCACTTCACATCTGATCTCAGAGCACTTGATGAAGATTGTGAATTTAATACCTGTTTTATTATAAGTCACACACTGAATATAGTTTCCTCTTCCAAAGAGTCTGCTGCAGAGGGGTTCCTTCTTCTCATAGTCCCAGACCTTCAGGAGCCCACAATAGCTTCCCATACAAATGAGAGGTTGAGCAGGATTACATGCTATAGCATGTATCGCTGCACCATGCTCCTGCAACAACACTTCAAGTTTGCAGCCGTCTCCAGTTACATGAGCGACTGTCGCATCAACTGTTGCTACAACAAAGTTTCTACGTAGAACAAAACACACAAAAAAGCGTATCAATTAAGGAAATAATTTCTTACTTAGGCAACAAGAGAAATTCTGTTTTTCAAATGTTAATATGTTGAGACACCATGAAGAAACATAAATAGGTTGGAAACATTAGTAAATATTAACAAATAGATGTTTAAAATGGTTTAAACTAGTCAGAAGCAATGTATATCGCCCACTTGATGGGCTGTATTTTGCCATGTCCTGTAGACTGGCTGATGTTAATGATGGACTACAGAACATCTATTTTGAACAATTTATTATGAAACAACTGTGTGATAAGATAACTAGGATAAATAAAATAATAAACTACTAACACTACTTAATTATTGTAGAGCTACTGCAAAATACAGCTATCCTCCAGCACGACCTACTCCCAACTTCCCAGCCACAGGGTCATGTGGTGAGTTTGCACTGCCACCTAGTGGTCGGAGGTTGTGCATAACATTATGTATAAACTGGCTTTTTGCATATCATCACATCCCCTTTCCTTAGGAAAATGAAATTATTTACATACATTAAATTAATTTGTTACATTTCACCATAATGTGCCTAACTATTAACATGTTCAGAATTTTTTGCAGTCTGTCACAAGTTGTCTTTCTGGCTTGCGCCTTATCCTTGTAGACCTTCTCAGTGTCTGCTGAACTTGCAAAGGTTCTTCATGTTCTTTCGTGTTTGTTGCTTGAGTTTGATGTTCTTCGTGTATTGATGTATCATCCTCTTGTTGAATTTGTTCCGTATGTTCTTCAGATGTTTTAGGATTTTTGTATGCTTCTTCTGGTGGTTACTTCACAAACGGTTGTTGTACTTTGAGCAAAGCTCTTCTATTCCTTCTCAAGACAGCACCTTCATCCGTAATAATGAGTTTGGACCTGCTTGTCGCAGTACCTTTGCCTATTTAGACCATCCATATCCTTTGGAGTCTTCTACTTTCACCGTATCCTCTGGCTGCAGAAGTTGAAGTATTTTGGCAGACCTATCATCGAATCCCTTCTGCCTCCTTTTCTGAGAGGTCAATTGTCTTGTTAATGAATGGTTCACGGGCTCATGAGGAAAACATGATAGAGTCGTTTGCAGTTGCCTGTTAGCGGCATTTGAGCAGGCGAGAGTGATTAGTGGTGCTGAATGATAGCTGAGGAACGCAAGATATGTATCATCGCTGTCCAGTGCTTTCTTAGGATCTGCTTGACGATATGCACTCCCTTTTCAGCCTTGCCATTTGACTGAGGGTAATGCGGACTGGAAGTAACATGTTGGAAATCATACTGCTGCGCGCATTATGTCCACTCATTGCAGTCAAAACTGATGTGTTGGGTGTTCTGGATCACATACAGGTCACCAACACTTGAAATAGTGCAACACTATTTTATTGAATCATTAACTGTTTAAACATACTCAGACTGTGGGTGAATACGATACTAGCTTTAACTAAAGACCTTTGCCTTGTCCTAACCAGTCGATGCACTCAGCACATGGTGAATGTCTGTGTTACAGGCTGTGAGCTCTGTCCTCCTAGCGAGCTGCAACTCGAATGAGCAGGAACTCTGATGCCCCCTGTCTTTATAGTGCGTGTGCTCTCACTGGTGATTGGCTGCGGTGTTGTGTGTGTTGATTGGTCCCACTGTGTGTCCATCAGTGTGTGTCTGCACCATGATATACTGGTGTATATTATGACATCCCCCCTTTTATAAAAAATGTACCTGCGTGGCAATAAATAGTGTCTGGTGAATGTTCCTGACTACGTGTGCGCGAAATATTTACAGGACTATGTACATGAAAACTAAGCTATTTACATGGGAAGGTGCCTGGTGCAGAAAAACAGTGTGTCACAAGAATAATGAGATGAACACTATATACAAACCACTTGAACGATTAAACGGAAGAAAAGAACAAATCAGAAAGTCCATAAGTCCACAAAGTTCACAAATTAAGTCTCTGAGGTGGGCGACGAATTCTGGTTGACCACCTCAAGGGTGGGTCGGGAGCCCACGAGCGCGAATGGAGAGATGTGGTCCCCTAGGAACTTGAGTTCCGTCTGACCAAACGAGCATTTGGCTCTGTTGAGGCGTAGGCCCTGCTCACGTATGCGTTTGAACACGCGCTGGAGGCGACTGACATGCTCCTGTGGGGTGGTGGACCAAATGATTATGGCGTCGGCATAGACGCAAACACCTTCAATGCCTTCCATCATTTGTTCCATGATCCTGTGGAACACTTCTGAAGCAGATATGATCCCAAACGGCATCCTGTTGTAGCAATATCTGGCAAAGGGGGTGTTAAATGTACACAGTTTCCTGCTGGATTTGTTGAGCTGGATTTGCCAGAATCCTTTCGAGGCATCGAGTTTGGTAAAGAGCTTGGCGCGAGTCATCTCATATGTGAGCTCTTCGCGCTTGGGAATTGGATAATGCTCCCTCATGATATTGCGATTCAGATCCTTGGGATCAATGCAAATTCTCAGCTCGCCGGAAGGCTTTTTTACACACAATATGGAACTGACCCAGTTGGTTGGTTCCGTAACGCTGGAGATTACTCCTTGGTCCTGGAGGTCCTGCAGCTGCTGCTTGAGGCGGTCCTTAAGGGGTGCTGGGACCCTGCGAGGTGCATGCACCACAGGCGTGGTGTTCTGTTTGAGTAGGATCTTGTAAGTATATGGGAGCGTGCCCATACCTTCGAAGACGTCGTGGTGTTGGTCGATGATGGCGTCGAGTTGCGCCCTGAAGTCAGCATCCTGGAAGGCAGACGTGTCAAAAGGAGAGAGAGAGTGCACTCTCTGAACGAGGTTCAACAGCTTGCATGCCTGTGTGCCAAGCAGGGAGTCTTTCGAGGAGCCCACGGTCTCGAAAGGAAGGATGGCTTTGCGTGACCTGTGTGTCACTTCAAGGTGGCACGAGCCGCTAGCAGGAATGACGTTGCCATTATAATCCAATAGCTGGCAGGCTGATGGAAGGATGGCTGGTTTGACACGAAAGCTTTGGAAGTCAGACCACGCCATGAGATTGGCGGAGGCACCAGTGTCCAGGCGGAATCGTATTTGGGACCGGTTGACCGTCAGGGTGGCACACCACTCATCGTCTGGATCGATGCTGTATACCAACAGCGGCTGGTGTCTTTGCTTCGGGGACAGCCTGTTTTTCGTTACGACACCGAGTCGAAAAGACGCCTTCGGGTCCTCGGTTTCACTGCTGTGTGGGAGATCTGCATCGGACTCGGTGACCGTGGGTTGAATTGTCTGAACATTCCTGCGAGGCTGGCTGAAGCGATATGAAGTGGCAGGCTGAGCTGCTCGGCAGAAGGCAGCATAGTGGCCAAGTCTGCCACACCGTAGGCATTGTCGAGATTTTGCAGGGCATTGCTGCTTTAAATGGGCGGAGCCACAGTTGCCGCACGTCGTGACGTCAGCACGGTCGCTGCGCCACCGCGCATGTGCGGTGCGGTCGTGCGTGGTGCGCGCCTGGGCATTACGTTCTTCCACGTCGCCGTCCCCTCGTTTGGTGCGCACAAGCGCAGGAGTCCGCGAAAAGCGTGCAAAATGGCTGCCCTCATCCAGGCTGAGGCCCTGGAGGTGCTCAATCACTTGGACCAGTTCTGCCTCGTGGGGACCTTGCCGCGGTGTTTCAGTCGCTTGTATATGGGAATTCGGATTCGTGGCGTTTTCATGTAAGACACAGATCTCGATGGCGGTCGCTAGGGTGAGTTGCTTTACTTTGAGGAGCTGCTGACGTAGGGGGTCCGACTGAACACCGAAAACGATCTGGTCGCATATCATGGAGTCGGAGGTGGGCCCGTAGCTGCAAGACTGCGCAAGGATGCGGAGGAGCGTGAGAAAGGATTGGAAAGGTTCATCCTTACCCTGCAAACGCTGCTGGAACACGTAGCGCTCAAAACTTTCATTCACCTCTACGCTGCAGTGAGTGTCAAACTTGAGGAGGACCGTCTTGAACTTCGTTTTATCTTCATCATCCGCAAAGGTGAGAGAGTTGAAAATGTGGATAGAACATAGAACATTGCAGCGCAGTACAGGCCCTTCGTCCCTTGATGTTGCGCCGACCTGTGAAACCACTCTAAAGCCCATCTACACTATTCCCTTATCATCCATATGTCTATCCAATGACCATTTGAATGCCCTTAGTGTTGGCGAGTCCACTACTTACATAGAACATAGAAAATACGGCACAGAACAGGCCCTTCGGCCCACGATGTTGTGCCGAACCTTTGTCCTAGATTAATCATAGATTATCATTGAATTTACAGTGCAGAAGGAGGCCATTCGGCCCTTTGAGTCTGCACCGGCTCTTGGAAAGAGCACCCTACCCAAACTCAACACCTTCACCCAACACCAAGGGCAATTTGGACATTAAGGGCAATTTATCATTGGCCAATTCACCTAACCTGCACATCTTTGGATTGTGGGAGGAAACCGGAGCACCCGGAGGAAATCCACGCAGACACGGGGAGGACGTGCAGACTCCGCACAGTCAGTGACCCAAGCCGGAATCGAACCTGGGACCCTGGAGCTGTTGCAGGCAGGGCATTCCACGCCCTTACTACTCTCTGAGTAAAGAACCTACCTCTGACATCTGTCCTATATCTATCTCCCCTCAATTTAAAGCTATGTCCCCTCGTGCTAGACATCACCATCTGAGGAAAAAGGCTCTCATTGTCCACCCTATCCAATCCTCTGATCATCTTGTATGCCTCAATTAAGTCACCTCTCAACCCTCTTCTCTCTAACGAAAACAGCCTCAAGTCCTTCAGCCTTTCCTCATAAGACCTTCCCTCCATACCAGGCAACATTCTGGTAAATCTCCTTTCCAATGCTTCCACATCCTTCCTATAATGTGGCGACCAGAATTGCACGCAATACTCCAAATGCGGCCGCACCAGAGTTTTGTATAGCTGCAACATGACCTCATGGCTCCGAAACTCAATCCCTCTACCAATAAAAGCTAACACACCATACGCCTTCTAACCAACCCTCTCAGCCTGGGTGGCAACTTTCAGGGATCTGTGTACATGGACACTGAGATCTCTCTGCTCGTCCACACTGCCAAGAATCTCACCATTAGCCCAGTACTCCGTCTTCCTGTTATTCCTTCCAAAGTGAATCACCTCACACTTCTCTACATTAAACTCCATTTGCCACCTCTCAGCCCAGCACTGCAACTTATCTATGTCCCTCTGTAACTTGTAACATCCTTCCGCACTGTCCACAACTCCACCGACTTTAGTGTAATCTGCAAATTTACTCACCCATCCTTCTACGCCCTCCTCCAGGTCATTTATAAAAATGACAAACAGCAGTGGCCCCAAAACAGATGGCATGGTCCCCGGCCGTGGAAAGGAGAAGAGCAATCTTTTTGGTATCCGAGGCGCCCTCCCTGTCTGTGGCTTCGAGGAAGAGCTGGAAGCGCTGTTTGAAAATCTTCCAGTTGGCCCCGAGGTTGCCGGCGATGCGGAGCGGCGGCGGCGGGCTGATGTTCTCCATGTTGCAGGATGACGGAATGCTGGCGGAAGGCAGATCACTTGCAGGTAGGTCTAGGAAGTGCTAATATCCCTCAACTTCTGGTACCATGATGTGTTGGGTGTTCTGGATCACATACAGGTCACCAACACTTGAAATAGTGCAACACTATTTTATTGAATCATTAACTGTTTAAACATACTCAGACTGTGGGTGAATACGATACTAGCTTTAACTAAAGACCTTTGCCTTGTCCTAACCAGTCGATGCACTCAGCACATGGTGAATGTCTGTGTTACAGGCTGTGAGCTCTGTCCTCCTAGCTAGCTGCAACTCGGATGAGCGGGAACTCTGATGCCCCCTGTCTTTATAGTGCGTGTGCTCTCACTGGTGATTGGCTGCGGTGTTGTGTGTGTTGATTGGTCCCACTGTGTGTCCATCAGTGCGTGTCTGCACCATGATATACTGGTGTATATTATGACAAAAACAAGGACCATTTTCACTCATGACCACATTCGGAATGCCGTGTCACACAAAAATTTCTTTGACATTCTTAGTAACACATCTTGCCGTTGAATTCGACAACTGCGCTATCTTCAGGTAGTTAGAGAAATAGTCTATGACTAGAAGGTACTCCTTTCTATTTAAATGGAAAAGATCCATGCCAACCTTCTGGCAAGAGTTGTGACTGTCTGCATAGGTTCTCTGCCTGCACTAAAATCTTTGGCATGTTTCACAGTTCTCCACCATCACCTCAATGTCCTGGTTGATCCCAGGCCAATAGACTGCCTCCCTGTCTCTTCTCTTGCATTTTTCCATCCCCAAGTGCCCTTCATGCAACTTCACGAGGATCACTGTGGAATCACAATTCGCTGATTCCGCAGCAAATATCCATTCACGTCACTTAATTCTGCTTGAATATTGTAGAAACTTGAACAGGATCCTTTGCGCCATCCTTCGTGGATATACTTTCTCACTTTCTGCAAGATAGTGTCCTTGACAGTTTCTTCTTTAATTATTTTTGCCTTGTCCGAAACTGGCAGAGACTCTGTCACCATGTTTACGTGGACCTGTATGTCCTTATCCAGCTGGAGTGGTTCCTCATTGCCGGTAGCTCCGGAAAGTGTGTCAGCCACTATAAGATGTTTACCCGGCGTATACACCAACTCGAAGTCATCCTGCTGCAACTTCATGATCATTTGCTGAATTCTTGGCAACATCTCGCTAAGATTTGTTTTTATGATGGTGATCAGTGACCTGTGGTCAGTCTCCACATTGAAGGGTGGGAGCCCATACGCATAACTGTGGAACTTCATTAGCCTATTAGTGAGCCCGAGGCACTCTTTTCGATTTGTGCGTTCAGTGTCAGACATCGCCCAGGAAGCATACGCCATTGGCAGTCAGTCTCCTTCCAGATCCTGCTGGAGTAGGACCACCCCTAAACCTGTGATGCATCAGTTGAGATTTTTGTATTTTTGGCTGGGTCAAAAAACGTGAGAACTGGCGCCGTGGTAAGTGAAACCTGCAATGCCGGCCCTCTTGTTCATGTTTGCTGGGCCACTGGAATGTCACATCTTTCTTTAAGGTCTCCCTCAGATGTGCTGTTTTGGTTGCCAAGTTGGAATGAACCTGCCCACAATATTTATCATGCCTGGCATTCATAAAATGCCTTTTTTTGCGTAGGGCGGGCATCTGCAGAATTGCCCTTATCTTGCCTTGATCGGGCTAAACACCTTGTGCGGACAGCTTGTCTCACAGGAAGGTGATGCTGTGCACCCCGATTTGGCATTTCACCCTGTTCAACTTCAGGCCGTTTTTCTTGATTTTTTTAGGATCCTGTGAAGCCGTTTATCATGCCCTTCCTGGGTCAACCCCCAAATAATAATATCATCCAAATGCTGCAGGTGCAGCAGGCGGTAAGAAGGCTAATGGTATGTTGGCCTTCATTGCGAGAGGTTTCGAGTACAGGAGCAGGGATATGTTGTTGTAATTATACAGGACCTTGGTGAGGACATACCTAGAATATTGTGTGCAGTTTTGGTCACCTTTTCTGGGGAAGGATGTTCTTGCTCTCGAGGGAGTGCAGCGAAGGTTTACCAGACTGATTCCAGGGAGGGCGGGACTATCACATGAGGAGAGATTGACTAGGTTAGGATTGTTCTCGCTGGAGTTCAGAAGAATGAGGGGGGATCTCATAGAGACTTATAAAATTCAAACTGGAGTAGACAGGGTAGATGTAGGGAAGGTGTTCCTGATGCTGGGTGTGTCCAGAACCAGGGGTCACAGTCTGAGGATTCAGGGTAAACCATTTCGGACAGAGATTTTGTTCTCGGCGCATGAATCATAGGCTTCGCATCTTCCTTTAATTGGATCTTGTACATGTATGGTAACGTACAAAAACCTTGGAAAATTTCAGGGCAATTATTCAGTATAGAGTCTCCTGAGGGATGAGGGCCTGTTGCAGCATTGTCTGCACTATAGACTCGGCAGACTAGCTGTAGCTCCTCACATGCCTCAACTCCAATTAAGGACTCACGGTCCGCCATCACCACAGAAAATTTCAATTTGTGAATTTTGTTTTTGACATCGACATCAAGCACACATACACCGAACGACGAGATTTCATTACCATTACAATCTCTTAGAATACCGTTCTGGTAATTATTTTTGGTTGAAATCGTAGCTTTTGTTTTGACATCGGACAGGTTGATGAGGTTAGCCCTAACACCAGTGTCGAGCTTGACCGTTACCACTGTGCCCTTTATCTTTAATGGCACTGTCCATTTATCTTTACAATTACCTGCCTTCAATTCACTATTGCTGCACATTGGTGCAAATTCATTGTTATTTGGTATGACTTGAGTCTCCTTGTCTTCGCTGGAGATGGTGTCCTCTAGGCACACTTCATCAATAGCGCTGATACTCTTTGTTTGTTCAGGCCTTCTCCTTGAATAACATTGGGTTGCAAAATGATTCCTGCCATTACAGATGGCATACGTTTTTCAATAAGCAGGGTATTGCAGTGGCAAATGCCGTTTGCCATATCGCGGGCAAAAAATGGAGGATCGGGTTGGCCGCTCAAAATGGCCGCCTGCACTGGGAGCACATTTCTGATTCAGCTGCGTCACCACACTAATGGCATCTGCCGCCTCTTCTGCCAAAATGCAGGAGATTCAACGTGCTGAGTTACTTTGCTGCAAGCTCACTAGCAGGACATATATGAATCACACTTCCAAGTTCCAGGTCTGTTTTCCTACTGGATGTGACTAATCCTGTATCACCAAGAGAGAGTCGCTGTGACAAAGAGCAGGCCAAAAGTTCTTTCCATAAGATCATAAGACATAGGAGCAGAATTAGGCCATTCGGCCCATCAAGTCTGCTCCACATTCAATCATGGCTGATAAGTTTCTCATCCCCATTCTCCTCCTCCCCATAACCCCTGATCCCCTTATTAATCAAGAACCTATCTATCTTTGCCTTAAAGACACTCAGTCTTTGGATTTGGCCTCCACAACCTTTTGTGGCAAAGAGTTCCACTTATTCACCACCCTCTGGCTGAAGAAATTCCTCCTCATCTTAGTTTTAAAGGATTGTCCCTTCAGTCTGAGGCTGGGCCTTCAGGTTCTAGTCTTCCCTACTAGTGGAAACATCCTCTCCATGTCCACTCTATCTAGGCTGTCAATTTCCAGCTAGCCACTCAAGGGAGAAGGGAGGTGATTAGAAAGCATTTAAATCTGTTTGAAATTGGCCAGGAGCTGTCAATCAAAAATTGAAGTTTATAAACATTATGGTTAGAGCACTTGAGAGTTACTCAACCGTGAAGGAAGATGAGCAGGGCAAAGCTGACAGCTGGGATGTGTGGAAGCTATCAATCACAGCCTGGTTAGGGAAATGAATGAATGGCTTGCAGCTCAAGGATCTGAGGGGGCTTAAACATAGCTGACTGGTTTTCTCTTTCCAGGAATTAACAAGAACTTCCTGTGTCTGAGCCAGCAGGTGCATTGCCCAGGTGGGTGTTAAAATAGTATTTTTTTTCACTGCCTCTGTCTGGACTTCTCTCCAGCTTCCAGACAGGGGGCTCTTTTCTGGGGGCTTCCAGACAGGGGGCTCTTTTCTGGGGGCTTCCAGACAGAGGTCTCTTTTCTGGGGGCTTCCAGTCAGGGGTCTCTTTATTTAGGTGATCTCTGGGAGGGAGGGTTTGCCATTATTTAGCGGGTCTCTGGGGGGGGGGTCTCTGTATTTAAGGATCTCTGGGAGAGGGGGGGGTCTGGTGGGGGGGGGGGCAGGTCTTGCACTGTGGGGGGGCCTCAGATGGACTTTGGGGGCAACTCCCTAAAGGAGTTTCCTTGGCCCACCGGGAGGTCCATCACATCAAGGCCACACTTGTCCATACCTACTATAATTCTCACCCATGTGATTCCCGGCCCAAAGAATCATGCGGGCCTGGCAATTATGGTGCCCGGCCCGCTAAGTGAATGCTTAATGACCCATTTGCATTCTCCCGCTGGCGCACGAACCCAAACCTCGGTCCAAGGCAGCGCGAGGCAGAGAATTTCATCGACAGATTACTAACCTGACAATAAATTGCGGAGCATTGATGTTAGACACCGATGGATAAGAAGTTTTCTCATTGGCTTTGACAGCTGGTTGACTGGAGAAGGAAATTGAACTGATGGGTCCCAGGTTGAAGTTACTATACCAATTAAGTAAGCAAAGCTGCTCATCATAAAACTTAATGCAACCTTTGACATCACATGTCACTATATACCTGTAGTGAACATTAAAAATGCAGTTACTATTATACAAACAAATACAGGCAATTTAATTCTACTGCATGGACACTAACACATTTGTCTCAAAAAATATTTCAACATGCGGACGGCGCAGTGGCGCAGTGGTTAGCACGGCTGCCTACGGCACTGAAGGACCCGGGTTTGATCCCAGCCCTGGGTCACTGTATGTGTGGAGTTTGCACATTCTCCCCGTGTCTGCGTGGGTTTCACCCCCACAACCCAAAGATGTGCAGAGTAGGTGGATTGGACATGCTAAATTGCCCCTTAATTGGAATAAAATAATAGGGTACTCTAAAATTTTAAAAAAATATTTCAACACCATTGGACTCAGAATGCAACCAGTGCATGAGGCAGACAAAATATATACTTATGTTTATTTTCTGTAGCTTGTTTTTCCTCGAAAAGGGTCAGTAACCTGAACCCAGGGGCTATAGCTTGAGGGACTTTAAGCATGTTAGGATTTGGTTGATAATCAACTTGTTTGGCCATGTTCTAAGCACACCATTCATGGCCATCTGGTCCCGCAGTGCAACTCGAACCTGGTGCTTCTGGCTCGGAGGCAGGGACACTACCCACTGCACCACATGACGTCCTTTCAACACCATTGCAATCACAAAAAATACTTTTAGATGCAACTTTATATTTGAGGATGTTCAAGCTGCCTAATTCTCTATTCCAAATAGTTTCCTAGTTATTAAAGTCACCACTCAGCTCCTTCTATTACTTGCAGTATTTGCAAAAGGATATTGAGCCAAAAATTCCAATGGCGCCATTTCTCTTTCAGAACTAAAACGAGTGGGATCAGGGCACTAAGCTCATCGTAAACAACCAATTTACAGAAATAGAGATGTGCGTGCATCAACACCGCAGATACACATTGGACTCACACAGGATAAAAGATCGCGAGGAGAGCGGCGGAGACTGAGTGAAAGAGCACAAGGAGAGCGGCGGGGATGCAGTGAAAGAGCGCGCGGAGAGCAGCGGGGATGCAGTGAAAGAGCGCGAGGAGAGCGGCAGAGATGCAGTGAAAGAGCACGAGGAGAGCGGCGGGGATGCAGTGAAAGAGCGCGAGGAGAGCGGCGGGGATGCAGTGAAAGAGCGCGAGGAGAGCGGCGGGGATGCAGTGAAAGAGCACGAGGAGAGCGGCGGGGATGCAGTGAAAGAGCACGAGGAGAGCGGCGGGGACGCAGTGAAAGAGCACGAGGAGAGCGGCGGGGACACAGTGAAAGAGCGCGAGGAGAACGGCGGGGACACAGTGAAAGAGCACGAGGAGAGCGGCGGGGACACAGTGAAAGAGCACGAGGAGAGCGGCGGAGACTGAGTGAAAGAGCACGAGGAGAGCGGCGGGGATGCAGTCAAAGAGCACGAGGAGAGCGGCGGGGATGCAGTGAAAGAGCACGAGGAGAGCGGCGGGGACACAGTGAAAGAGCGCGAGGAGAGCGGCGGGGATGCAGTGAAAGAGCACAAGGAGAGCGGCGGGGATGCAGTGAAAGAGCACGAGGAGAGCGGCGGGGATGCAGTGAAAGAGCACGAGGAGAGCGGCGGGGTTGCAGTGAAAGAGCACGAGGAGAGCGGCGGGGACGCAGTGAAAGAGCGCCAGGAGAGCGGCGGGCACACAGTGAAAGAGTGCGAGGAGAACGGCGGGGACACAGTGAAAGAGCACGAGGAGAGCGGCGGGGACACAGTGAAAGAGCACGAGGAGAGCGGCGGAGACTCAGTGAAAGAGCACGAGGAGAGCGGCGGGGATGCAGTGAAAGAGCACGAGGAGAGCGGCGGAGACTCAGTGAAAGAGCACGAGGAGAGCGGCGGGGACACAGTGAAAGAGCGCGAGGAGAGCGGCGGGGATGCAGTGAAAGAGCACGAGGAGAGCGGCGGAGACTCAGTGAAAGAGCACGAGGAGAGCGGCGGAGACTCAGTGAAAGAGCAGGAGGAGAGCGGCGGGGACACAGTGAATGAGCGCGAGGAGAGCGGCAGGGATGCAGTGAAAGAGCACGAGGAGAGCGGCGGAGACTCAGTGAAAGAGCACGAGGAGAGCGGCGGAGACTCAGTGAAAGAGCAGGAGGAGAGCGGCGGGGACACAGTGAAAGAGTACGAGGAGAGCGGCGGGGACACAGTGAAAGAGCGCGAGGAGAGCGGCGGAGACTCAGTGAAAGAGCACGAGGAGAGCGGCGGGGACACAGTGAAAGAGCACGAGGAGAGCAGCGGGGATGCAGTGAAAGAGCACGAGGAGAGCGGCGGGGACACAGTGAAAGAGCGCGAGGAGAGCGGCGGAGACTCAGTGAAAGAGCACGAGGAGAGCGGCGGGGACACAGTGAATGAGCGCGAGGAGAGCGGCAGGGATGCAGTGAAAGAGCGCGAGGAGAGCGGCGGAGACTCAGTGAAAGAGCACGAGGAGAGCGGCGGGGACACAGTGAAAGAGCGCGAGGAGAGCGGCGGGGATGCAGTGAAAGAGCACGAGGAGAGCGGCGGGGACACAGTGAAAGAGCGCGAGGAGAGCGGCGGGGACGCAGTGAAAGAGCGCGAGGAGAGCGGCGGGGACACAGTGAAAGAGCACGAGGAGAGCGGCGGGGACACAGTGAAAGAGCGCGAGGAGAGCGGCGGGGACACAGTGAAAGAGCGCGAGGAGAGCGGCGGGGACACAGTGAAAGAGCACGAGGAGAGCGGCGGGGACACAGTGAAAGAGCACGAGGAGAGCGGCGGAGACTCAGTGAAAGAGCACGAGGAGAGCGGCGGGGATGCAGTGAAAGAGCACGAGGAGAGCGGCGGGGATGCAGTGAAAGAACACGAGGAGAGCGGCGGGGACACAGTGAAAGAGCGCGAGGAGAGCGGCGGGGATGCAGTGAAAGAGCGCGAGGAGAGCGGCGGGGATGCAGTGAAAGAGCACGAGGAGAGCGTCGGAGACTCAGTGAAAGAGCACGAGGAGAGCGGCGGGGATGCAGTGAAAGACCACGAGGAGAGCGGCGGAGACTCAGTGAAAGAGCACGAGGAGAGCGGCGGGGACACAGTGAAAGAGCGCCAGGAGAGCGGCGGGGATGCAGTGAAAGAGCACGAGGAGAGCGGCGGGGATGCAGTGAAAGAGCACGAGGAGAGCGGCGGGGATGCAGTGAAAGAGCACGAGGGGAGCGGCGGGGACGCAGTGAAAGAGCGCCAGGAGAGCGGCTGGGACACAGTGAAAGAGCACGAGGAGAGCGGCGGGGACACAGTGAAAGAGCACGAGGAGAGCGGCGGGGACACAGTGAAAGAGCACGAGGAGAGCGGCGGAGACTCAGTGATAGAGCACGAGGAGAGCGGCGGGGATGCAGTGAAAGAGCACGAGGAGAGCGGCAGGGATGCAGTGAAAGAGCACGAGGAGAGCGGCGGGGACACAGTGAAAGAGCGCGAGGAGAGCGGCGGGGATGCAGTGAAAGAGCACGAGGAGAGCGGCGGGGATGCAGTGAAAAAGCGCGAGGAGAGCGGCGGGGATGCAGTGAAAGAGCACGAGGAGAGCGGCGGAGACTCAGTGAAAGAGCACGAGGAGAGCGGCGGGGACACAGTGAAAGAGCGCGAGGAGAGCGGCGGGGATGCAGTGAAAGAGCACGAGGAGAGCGGCGGAGACTCAGTGAAAGAGCACGAGGAGAGCGGCGGAGACTCAGTGAAAGAGCAGGAGGAGAGCGGCGGGGACACAGTGAAAGAGCACGAGGAGAGCGGCGGGGACACAGTGAAAGAGCGCGAGGAGAGCGGCGGAGACTCAGTGAAAGAGCACGAGGAGAGCGGCGGGGACACAGTGAAAGAGCGCAAGGAGAGCGGCGGGGATGCAGTGAAAGAGCACGAGGAGAGCGGCGGGGACACAGTGAAAGAGCGCGAGGAGAGCGGCGGAGACTCAGTGAAAGAGCACGAGGAGAGCGGCGGGGACACAGTGAATGAGCGCGAGGAGAGCGGCAGGGATGCAGTGAAAGAGCGCGAGGAGAGCGGCGGAGACTCAGTGAAAGAGCACGAGGAGAGCGGCGGGGACACAGTGAAAGAGCACGAGGAGAGCGGCGGGGATGCAGTGAAAGAGCACGAGGAGAGCGGTGGGGATGCAGTGAAAGAGCACGAGGAGAGCGGCGGGGACGCAGTGAAAGAGCGCCAGGAGAGCGGCGGGGACACAGTGAAAGAGCGCGAGGAGAACGGCGGGGACACAGTGAAAGAGCAAGAGGAGAGCGGCGGGGACACAGTGAAAGAGCACGAGGAGAGCGGCGGGGACACAGTGAAAGAGCGCGAGGAGAACGGCGGGGACACAGTGAAAGAGCACGAGAAGAGCGGCGGGGACACAGTGAAAGAGCACGAGGAGAGCGGCGGAGACTCAGTGAAAGAGCACGAGGAGAGCGGCGGGGATGCAGTGAAAGAGCACGAGGAGAGCGGCGGGGATGCAGTGAAAGAGCACGAGGAGAGCGGCGGGGACACAGTGAAAGAGCGCGAGGAGAGCGGCGGGGATGCAGTGAAAGAGCACAAGGAGAGCGGCGGGGATGCAGTGAAAGAGCACGAGGAGAGCGGCGGGGATGCAGTGAAAGAGCTCGAGGAGAGCGGCGGGGATGCAGTGAAAGAGCACGAGGAGAGCGGCGGAGACTCAGTGAAAGAGCACGAGGAGAGCGGCGGGGACACAGTGAAAGAGCGCGAGGAGAGCGGCGGGGATGCAGTGAAAGAGCACGAGGAGAGAGGCGGGGACGCAGTGAAAGAGCGCCAGGAGAGCGGCGGGGACACAGTGAAAGAGCGCGAGGAGAACGGCGGGGACACAGTGAAAGAGCACGAGGAGAGCGGCGGGGACACAGTGAAAGAGCACGAGGAGAGCGGCGGGGACACAGTGAAAGAGCGCGAGGAGAACGGCGGGGACACAGTGTAAGAGCACGAGGAGAGCGGCGGGGACACAGTGAAAGAGCACGAGGAGAGCGGCGGAGACTCAGTGAAAGAGCACGAGGAGAGCGGCGGGGATGCAGTGAAAGAGCACGAGGAGAGCGGCGGGGATGCAGTGAAAGAGCACGAGGAGAGCGGCGGGGACACAGTGAAAGAGCGCGAGGAGAGCGGCGGGGATGCAGTGAAAGAGCACAAGGAGAGCGGCGGGGATGCAGTGAAAGAGCACGAGGAGAGCGGCGGGGATGCAGTGAAAGAGCTCGAGGAGAGCGGCGGGGATGCAGTGAAAGAGCACGAGGAGAGCGGCGGAGACTCAGTGAAAGAGCACGAGGAGAGCGGCGGGGACACAGTGAAAGAGCGCGAGGAGAGCGGCGGGGATGCAGTGAAAGAGCACGTGGAGAGCGGCGGAGACCCAGTGAAAGAGCACGAGGAGAGCGGCGGAGACTCAGTGAAAGAGCAGGAGGAGAGCGGCGGGGACACAGTGAAAGAGCACGAGGAGAGCGGCGGGGACACAGTGAAAGAGCGCGAGGAGAGCGGCGGAGACTCAGTGAAAGAGCACGAGGAAAGCGGCGGGGACACAGTGAAAGAGCGCGAGGAGAGCGGCGGGGATGCAGTGAAAGAGCACGAGGAGAGCGGCGGGGACACAGTGAAAGAGCGCGAGGAGAGCGGCGGAGACTCAGTGAAAGAGCACGAGGAGAGCGGCGGGGACATAGTGAAAGAGCGCGAGGAGAGCGGCGGGGACGCAGTGAAAGAGCGCGAGGAGAGCGGCGGGGACACAGTGAAAGAGCGCGAGGAGAGCGGCGGGGACACAGTGAAAGAGCACGAGGAGAGCGGCGGGGACACAGTGAAAGAGCGCGAGGAGAGCGGCGGGGACACAGTGAAAGAGCACGAGGAGAGCGGCGGGGACACAGTGAAAGCGCACGAGGAGAGCGGCGGAGACTCAGTGAAAGAGCACGAGGAGAGCGGCGGGGATGCAGTGAAAAAGCACGAGGAGAGCGGCGGGGATGCAGTGAAAGAACACGAGGAGAGCGGCGGGGATGCAGTGAAAGAGCACAAGGAGAGCGGCGGGGATGCAGTGAAAGAGCACGAGGAGAGCGGCGGGGATGCAGTGAAAGAGCTCGAGGAGAGCGGCGGGGATGCAGTGAAAGAGCACGAGGAGAGCGGCGGAGACTCAGTGAAAGAGCACGAGGAGAGCGGCGGGGACACAGTGAAAGAGCGCAAGGAGAGCGGCGGGGATGCAGTGAAAGAGCGCGAGGAGAGCGGCGGAGACTCAGTGAAAGAGCACGAGGAGAGCGGCGGGGACACAGTGAAAGAGCGCGAGGAGAGCGGCGGGGATGCAGGGAAAGAGCACGTGGAGAGCGGCGGAGACCCAGTGAAAGAGCACGAGGAGAGCGGCGGAGACTCAGTGAAAGAGCAGGAGGAGAGCGGCGGGGACACAGTGAAAGAGCACGAGGAGAGCGGCGGGGACACAGTGAAAGAGCGCGAGGAGAGCGGCGGAGACTCAGTGAAAGAGCACGAGGAAAGCGGCGGGGACACAGTGAAAGAGCGCGAGGAGAGCGGCGGGGATGCAGTGAAAGAGCACGAGGAGAGCGGCGGGGACACAGTGAAAGAGCGCGAGGAGAGCGGCGGAGACTCAGTGAAAGAGCACGAGGAGAGCGGCGGGGACACAGTGAATGAGCGCGAGGAGAGCGGCAGGGATGCAGTGAAAGAGCGCGAGGAGAGCGGGGGAGACTCAGTGAAAGAGCACGAGGAGAGCGGCGGGGACATAGTGAAAGAGCGCGAGGAGAGCGGCGGGGACGCAGTGAAAGAGCGCGAGGAGAGCGGCGGGGACACAGTGAAAGAGCGCGAGGAGAGCGGCGGGGACACAGTGAAAGAGCACGAGGAGAGCGGCGGGGACACAGTGAAAGAGCGCGAGGAGAGCGGCGGGGACACAGTGAAAGAGCACGAGGAGAGCGGCGGGGACACAGTGAAAGCGCACGAGGAGAGCGGCGGAGACTCAGTGAAAGAGCACGAGGAGAGCGGCGGGGATGCAGTGAAAAAGCACGAGGAGAGCGGCGGGGATGCAGTGAAAGAACACGAGGAGAGCGGCGGGGATGCAGTGAAAGAGCACAAGGAGAGCGGCGGGGATGCAGTGAAAGAGCACGAGGAGAGCGGCGGGGATGCAGTGAAAGAGCTCGAGGAGAGCGGCGGGGATGCAGTGAAAGAGCACGAGGAGAGCGGCGGAGACTCAGTGAAAGAGCACGAGGAGAGCGGCGGGGACACAGTGAAAGAGCGCAAGGAGAGCGGCGGGGATGCAGTGAAAGAGCGCGAGGAGAGCGGCGGAGACTCAGTGAAAGAGCACGAGGAGAGCGGCGGGGACACAGTGAAAGAGCGCGAGGAGAGCGGCGGGGATGCAGTGAAAGAGCACGAGGAGAGCGGCGGGGACACAGTGAAAGAGCGCGAGGAGAGCGGCGGAGACTCAGTGAAAGATCACGAGGAGAGCGGCGGGGACACAGTGAATGAGCGCGAGGAGAGCGGCAGGGATGCAGTGAAAGAGCGCGAGGAGAGCGGCGGAGACTCAGTGAAAGAGCACGAGGAGAGCGGCGGGGACACAGTGAAAGAGCGCGAGGAGAGCGGCGGGGATGCAGTGAAAGAGCACGAGGAGAGCGGCGGGGACATAGTGAAAGAGCGCGAGGAGAGCGGCGGGGACGCAGTGAAAGAGCGCGAGGAGAGCGGCGGGGACACAGTGAAAGAGCGCGAGGAGAGCGGCGGGGACACAGTGAAAGAGCACGAGGAGAGCGGCGGGGACACAGTGAAAGAGCGCGAGGAGAGCGGCGGGGACACAGTGAAAGAGCACGAGGAGAGCGGCGGGGACACAGTGAAAGCGCACGAGGAGAGCGGCGGAAACTCAGTGAAAGAGCACGAGGAGAGCGGCGGGGATGCAGTGAAAAAGCACGAGGAGAGCGGCGGGGATGCAGTGAAAGAACACGAGGAGAGCGGCGGGGACACAGTGAAAGAGCGCGAGGAGAGCGGCGGGGATGCAGTGAAAGAGCGCGAGGAGAGCGGCGGGAATGCAGTGAAAGAGCACGAGGAGAGCGGCGGAGACTCAGTGAAAGAGCACGAGGAGAGCGGCGGGGATGCAGTGAAAGAGCACGAGGAGAGCGGCGGGGACACAGTGAAAGAGCGCGAGGAGAGCGGCGGGGACGCAGTGAAAGAGCGCGAGGAGAGCGGCGGGGACACAGTGAAAGAGCGCGAGGAGAGCGGCGGGGACACAGTGAAAGAGCGCGAGGAGAGCGGCGGGGATGCAGTGAAAGAGCACGAGGAGAGCGGCGGAGACTCAGTGAAAGAGCACGAGGAGAGCGGCGGGGACACAGTGAAAGAGCGCGAGGAGAGCGGCGGGGATGCAGTGAAAGACCAGGAGGAGAGCGGCGGAGACTCAGTGAAAGAGCACGAGGAGAGCGGCGGAGACTCAGTGAAAGAGCAGGAGGAGAGCGGCGGGGACACAGTGAAAGAGCACGAGGAGAGCGGCGGGGACACAGTGAAAGAGCGCGAGGAGAGCGGCGGAGACTCAGTGAAAGAGCACGAGGAGAGTGGCGGGGACACAGTGAAAGAGCGCGAGGAGAGCGGCGGGGATGCAATGAAAGAGCACGAGGAGAGCGGCGGGGACACAGTGAAAGAGCGCGAGGAGAGCGGCGGAGACTCAGTGAAAGAGCACGAGGAGAGCGGCGGGGACACAGTGAATGAGCGCGAGGAGAGCGGCAGGGATGCATGGAAAGAGCGCGAGGAGAGCGGCGGAGACTCAGTGAAAGAGCACGAGGAGAGAGGCAGGGACACAGTGAAAGAGCGCGAGGACAGCGGCGGGGACGCAGTGAAAGAGCGCGAGGAGAGCGGCGGGGACACAGTGAAAGAGCGCGAGGAGAGCGGCGGGGACTCAGTGAAAGAGCGCGAGGAGAGCGGCGGGGACACAGTGAAAGAGCGCGAGGAGAGCGGCGGGGACACAGTGAAAGAGCGCGAGGAGAGCGGCGGGGACACAGTGAAAGAGCACGAGGAGAGCGGCGGAGACTCAGTGAAAGAGCACGAGGAGAGCGGCGGGGATGCAGTGAAAGAGCACGAGGAGAGCGGCGGGGATGCAGTGAAAGAACACGAGGAGAGCGGCGGGGACACAGTGAAAGAGCGCGAGGAGAGCGGCGGGGATGCAGTGAAAGAGCGCGAGGTGAGCGGCGGGGATGCAGTGAAAGAGCACGAGGAGAGCGGCGGAGACTCAGTGAAAGGGCACGAGGAGAGCGGCGGGGATGCAGTGAAAGAGCACGAGGAGAGCGGCGGAGACTCAGTGAAAGAGCACGAGGAGAGCGGCGGAGACTCAGTGAAAGAGCACGAGGAGAGCGGCGGAGACTCAGTGAAAGAGCAGGAGGAGAGCGACGGGGACACAGTGAAAGAGCGCGAGGAGAGCGGCGGGGATGCAGTGAAAGAGCACAAGGAGAGCGGCGGGGATGCAGTGAAAGAGCACGAGGAGAGCGGCGGGGATGCAGTGAAAGAGCGCGAGGAGAGCGGCGGGGATGCAGTGAAAGAGCGTGAGGAGAGCGGCGGGGACACAGTGAAAGAGCATGAGGAGAGCGGCGGGGACACAGTGAAAGAGCATGAGGAGAGCGGCGGAGACTCAGTGAAAGAGCACGAGGAGAGCGGCGGGGATGCAGTGAAAAAGCACGAGGAGAGCGGCGGGGATGCAGTGAAAGAACACGAGGAGAGCGGCGGGGACACAGTGAAAGAGCGCGAGGAGAGCGGCGGGGATGCAGTGAAAGAGCGCGAGGAGAGCGGCGGGGATGCAGTGAAAGAGCACGAGGAGAGCGGCGGAGACTCAGTGAAAGAGCACGAGGAGAGCGGCGGGGATGCAGTGAAAGAGCACGAGGAGAGCGGCGGAGACTCAGTGAAAGAGCACGAGGAGAGCGGCGGGGACACAGTGACAGAGCGCGAGGAGAGAAGCGGGGACACAGTCAATGAGCGCGAGGAGAGCGGCAGGGACGCAGTGAAAGAGCGCGAGGAGAGCGGCGGAGACTCAGTGAAAGAGCACGAGGAGAGCGGCGGGGACACAGTGAAAGAGCACGAGGAGAGCGGCGGGGATGCAGTGAAAGAGCACGAGGAGAGCAGCGGGGATGCAGTGAAAGAGCACGAGGAGAGCGGCGGGGACGCAGTGAAAGAGCGCCAGGAGAGCGGCGGGGATGCAGTGAAAGAACACGAGGAGAGCGGCGGGGACACAGTGAAAGAGCGCGAGGAGAGCGGCGGGGATGCAGTGAAAGAGCGCGAGGAGAGCGGCGGGAATGCAGTGAAAGAGCACGAGGAGAGCGGCGGAGACTCAGTGAAAGAGCACGAGGAGAGCGGCGGGGATGCAGTGAAAGAGCACGAGGAGAGCGGCGGGGACACAGTGAAAGAGCGCGAGGAGAGCGGCGGGGACGCAGTGAAAGAGCGCGAGGAGAGCGGCGGGGACACAGTGAAAGAGCGCGAGGAGAGCGGCGGGGACACAGTGAAAGAGCGCGAGGAGAGCGGCGGGGATGCAGTGAAAGAGCACGAGGAGAGCGGCGGAGACTCAGTGAAAGAGCACGAGGAGAGCGGCGGGGACACAGTGAAAGAGCGCGAGGAGAGCGGCGGGGATGCAGTGAAAGACCAGGAGGAGAGCGGCGGAGACTCAGTGAAAGAGCACGAGGAGAGCGGCGGAGACTCAGTGAAAGAGCAGGAGGAGAGCGGCGGGGACACAGTGAAAGAGCACGAGGAGAGCGGCGGGGACACAGTGAAAGAGCGCGAGGAGAGCGGCGGAGACTCAGTGAAAGAGCACGAGGAGAGCGGCGGGGACACAGTGAAAGAGCGCGAGGAGAGCGGCGGGGATGCAATGAAAGAGCACGAGGAGAGCGGCGGGGACACAGTGAAAGAGCGCGAGGAGAGCGGCGGAGACTCAGTGAAAGAGCACGAGGAGAGCGGCGGGGACACAGTGAATGAGCGCGAGGAGAGCGGCAGGGATGCATGGAAAGAGCGCGAGGAGAGCGGCGGAGACTCAGTGAAAGAGCACGAGGAGAGAGGCGGGGACACAGTGAAAGAGCGCGAGGAGAGCGGCGGGGACGCAGTGAAAGAGCGCGAGGAGAGCGGCGGGGACACAGTGAAAGAGCGCGAGGAGAGCGGCGGGGACTCAGTGAAAGAGCGCGAGGAGAGCGGCGGGGACACAGTGAAAGAGCGCGAGGAGAGCGGCGGGGACACAGTGAAAGAGCGCGAGGAGAGCGGCGGGGACACAGTGAAAGAGCACGAGGAGAGCGGCGGAGACTCAGTGAAAGAGCACGAGGAGAGCGGCGGGGATGCAGTGAAAGAGCACGAGGAGAGCGGCGGGGATGCAGTGAAAGAACACGAGGAGAGCGGCGGGGACACAGTGAAAGAGCGCGAGGAGAGCGGCGGGGATGCAGTGAAAGAGCGCGAGGTGAGCGGCGGGGATGCAGTGAAAGAGCACGAGGAGAGCGGCGGAGACTCAGTGAAAGGGCACGAGGAGAGCGGCGGGGATGCAGTGAAAGAGCACGAGGAGAGCGACGGAGACTCAGTGAAAGAGCACGAGGAGAGCGGCGGAGACTCAGTGAAAGAGCACGAGGAGAGCGGCGGAGACTCAGTGAAAGAGCAGGAGGAGAGCGGCGGGGACACAGTGAAAGAGCGCGAGGAGAGCGGCGGGGATGCAGTGAAAGAGCACAAGGAGAGCGGCGGGGATGCAGTGAAAGAGCACGAGGAGAGCGGCGGGGATGCAGTGAAAGAGTGCGAGGAGAGCGGCGGGGATGCAGTGAAAGAGCGTGAGGAGAGCGGCGGGGACACAGTGAAAGAGCATGAGGAGAGCGGCGGGGACACAGTGAAAGAGCATGAGGAGAGCGGCGGAGACTCAGTGAAAGAGCACGAGGAGAGCGGCGGGGATGCAGTGAAAAAGCACGAGGAGAGCGGCGGGGATGCAGTGAAAGAACACGAGGAGAGCGGCGGGGACACAGTGAAAGAGCGCGAGGAGAGCGGCGGGGATGCAGTGAAAGAGCGCGAGGAGAGGGGCGGGGATGCAGTGAAAGAGCACGAGGAGAGCGGCGGAGACTCAGTGAAAGAGCACGAGGAGAGCGGCGGGGATGCAGTGAAAGAGCACGAGGAGAGCGGCGGAGACTCAGTGAAAGAGCACGAGGAGAGCGGCGGGGACACAGTGAAAGAGCGCGAGGAGAGCGGCGGGGACACAGTGAATGAGCGCGAGGAGAGCGGCAGGGACGCAGTGAAAGAGCGCGAGGAGAGCGGCGGAGACTCAGTGAAAGAGCGCGAGGAGAGCGGCGGGGACACAGTGAAAGAGCACGAGGAGAGCGGCGGGGATGCAGTGAAAGAGCACGAGGAGAGCAGCGGGGATGCAGTGAAAGAGCGCGAGGAGAGCGGCGGGGACGCAGTGAAAGAGCGCGAGGAGAGCGGCGGGGACGCAGTGAAAGAGCGCGAGGAGAAACGCGGGGACACAGTGAAAGAGCGCGAGGAGAGCGGCGGGGACACAGTGAAAGAGCGCGAGGAGAGCGGCGGGGACACAGTGAAAGAGCGCGAGGAGAGCGGCGGGAACACAGTGAAAGAGCACGAGGAGAGCGGCGGGGACACAGTGAAAGAGCACGAGGAGAGTGGCGGAGACTCAGTGAAAGAGCACGAGGAGAGCGGCGGGGATGCAGTGAAAAAGCACGAGGAGAGCGGCGGGGATGCAGTGAAAGAACACGAGGAGAGCGGCGGGGACACAGTGAAAGAGCGCGAGGAGAGCGGCGGGGATGCAGTGAAAGAGCGCGAGGAGAGCGGCGGGGATGCAGTGAAAGAGCACGAGGAGAGCGGCGGAGACTCAGTGAAAGAGCACGAGGAGAGCAGCGGGGATGCAGTGAAAGAGCACGAGGAGAGCGGCGGGGACGCAGTGAAAGAGCGCCAGGAGAGCGGCGGGGATGCAGTGAAAGAGCGCGAGGAGAGCGGCGGGGATGCAGTGAAAGAGCACGAGGAGAGCGGCGGAGACTCAGTGAAAGAGCACGAGGAGAGCGGCGGGGATGCAGTGAAAGAGCACGAGGAGAGCGGCGGAGACTCAGTGAAAGAGCACGAGGAGAGCGGCGGGGACACAGTGACAGAGCGCGAGGAGAGAAGCGGGGACACAGTCAATGAGCGCGAGGAGAGCGGCAGGGACGCAGTGAAAGAGCGCGAGGAGAGCGGCGGAGACTCAGTGAAAGAGCACGAGGAGAGCGGCGGGGACACAGTGAAAGAGCACGAGGAGAGCGGCGGGGATGCAGTGAAAGAGCACGAGGAGAGCAGCGGGGATGCAGTGAAAGAGCACGAGGAGAGCGGCGGGGACGCAGTGAAAGAGCGCCAGGAGAGCGGCGGGGATGCAGTGAAAGAACACGAGGAGAGCGGCGGGGACACAGTGAAAGAGCGCGAGGAGAGCGGCGGGGATGCAGTGAAAGAGCGCGAGGAGAGCGGCGGGAATGCAGTGAAAGAGCACGAGGAGAGCGGCGGAGACTCAGTGAAAGAGCACGAGGAGAGCGGCGGGGATGCAGTGAAAGAGCACGAGGAGAGCGGCGGGGACACAGTGAAAGAGCGCGAGGAGAGCGGCGGGGACGCAGTGAAAGAGCGCGAGGAGAGCGGCGGGGACACAGTGAAAGAGCGCGAGGAGAGCGGCGGGGACACAGTGAAAGAGCGCGAGGAGAGCGGCGGGGATGCAGTGAAAGAGCACGAGGAGAGCGGCGGAGACTCAGTGAAAGAGCACGAGGAGAGCGGCGGGGACACAGTGAAAGAGCGCGAGGAGAGCGGCGGGGATGCAGTGAAAGACCAGGAGGAGAGCGGCGGAGACTCAGTGAAAGAGCACGAGGAGAGCGGCGGAGACTCAGTGAAAGAGCAGGAGGAGAGCGGCGGGGACACAGTGAAAGAGCACGAGGAGAGCGGCGGGGACACAGTGAAAGAGCGCGAGGAGAGCGGCGGAGACTCAGTGAAAGAGCACGAGGAGAGCGGCGGGGACACAGTGAAAGAGCGCGAGGAGAGCGGCGGGGATGCAATGAAAGAGCACGAGGAGAGCGGCGGGGACACAGTGAAAGAGCGCGAGGAGAGCGGCGGAGACTCAGTGAAAGAGCACGAGGAGAGCGGCGGGGACACAGTGAATGAGCGCGAGGAGAGCGGCAGGGATGCATGGAAAGAGCGCGAGGAGAGCGGCGGAGACTCAGTGAAAGAGCACGAGGAGAGAGGCGGGGACACAGTGAAAGAGCGCGAGGAGAGCGGCGGGGACGCAGTGAAAGAGCGCGAGGAGAGCGGCGGGGACACAGTGAAAGAGCGCGAGGAGAGCGGCGGGGACTCAGTGAAAGAGCGCGAGGAGAGCGGCGGGGACACAGTGAAAGAGCGCGAGGAGAGCGGCGGGGACACAGTGAAAGAGCGCGAGGAGAGCGGCGGGGACACAGTGAAAGAGCACGAGGAGAGCGGCGGAGACTCAGTGAAAGAGCACGAGGAGAGCGGCGGGGATGCAGTGAAAGAGCACGAGGAGAGCGGCGGGGATGCAGTGAAAGAACACGAGGAGAGCGGCGGGGACACAGTGAAAGAGCGCGAGGAGAGCGGCGGGGATGCAGTGAAAGAGCGCGAGGTGAGCGGCGGGGATGCAGTGAAAGAGCACGAGGAGAGCGGCGGAGACTCAGTGAAAGGGCACGAGGAGAGCGGCGGGGATGCAGTGAAAGAGCACGAGGAGAGCGACGGAGACTCAGTGAAAGAGCACGAGGAGAGCGGCGGAGACTCAGTGAAAGAGCACGAGGAGAGCGGCGGAGACTCAGTGAAAGAGCAGGAGGAGAGCGGCGGGGACACAGTGAAAGAGCGCGAGGAGAGCGGCGGGGATGCAGTGAAAGAGCACAAGGAGAGCGGCGGGGATGCAGTGAAAGAGCACGAGGAGAGCGGCGGGGATGCAGTGAAAGAGTGCGAGGAGAGCGGCGGGGATGCAGTGAAAGAGCGTGAGGAGAGCGGCGGGGACACAGTGAAAGAGCATGAGGAGAGCGGCGGGGACACAGTGAAAGAGCATGAGGAGAGCGGCGGAGACTCAGTGAAAGAGCACGAGGAGAGCGGCGGGGATGCAGTGAAAAAGCACGAGGAGAGCGGCGGGGATGCAGTGAAAGAACACGAGGAGAGCGGCGGGGACACAGTGAAAGAGCGCGAGGAGAGCGGCGGGGATGCAGTGAAAGAGCGCGAGGAGAGGGGCGGGGATGCAGTGAAAGAGCACGAGGAGAGCGGCGGAGACTCAGTGAAAGAGCACGAGGAGAGCGGCGGGGATGCAGTGAAAGAGCACGAGGAGAGCGGCGGAGACTCAGTGAAAGAGCACGAGGAGAGCGGCGGGGACACAGTGAAAGAGCGCGAGGAGAGCGGCGGGGACACAGTGAATGAGCGCGAGGAGAGCGGCAGGGACGCAGTGAAAGAGCGCGAGGAGAGCGGCGGAGACTCAGTGAAAGAGCGCGAGGAGAGCGGCGGGGACACAGTGAAAGAGCACGAGGAGAGCGGCGGGGATGCAGTGAAAGAGCACGAGGAGAGCAGCGGGGATGCAGTGAAAGAGCGCGAGGAGAGCGGCGGGGACGCAGTGAAAGAGCGCGAGGAGAGCGGCGGGGACGCAGTGAAAGAGCGCGAGGAGAAACGCGGGGACACAGTGAAAGAGCGCGAGGAGAGCGGCGGGGACACAGTGAAAGAGCGCGAGGAGAGCGGCGGGGACACAGTGAAAGAGCGCGAGGAGAGCGGCGGGAACACAGTGAAAGAGCACGAGGAGAGCGGCGGGGACACAGTGAAAGAGCACGAGGAGAGTGGCGGAGACTCAGTGAAAGAGCACGAGGAGAGCGGCGGGGATGCAGTGAAAAAGCACGAGGAGAGCGGCGGGGATGCAGTGAAAGAACACGAGGAGAGCGGCGGGGACACAGTGAAAGAGCGCGAGGAGAGCGGCGGGGATGCAGTGAAAGAGCGCGAGGAGAGCGGCGGGGATGCAGTGAAAGAGCACGAGGAGAGCGGCGGAGACTCAGTGAAAGAGCACGAGGAGAGCAGCGGGGATGCAGTGAAAGAGCACGAGGAGAGCGGCGGGGACGCAGTGAAAGAGCGCCAGGAGAGCGGCGGGGACACAGTGAAAGAGCACGAGGAGAGCGGCGGGGACACAGTGAAAGAGCGCGAGGAGAACGGCGGGGACACAGTGAAAGAGCACGAGGAGAGCGGCGGGGACACAGTGAAAGAGCACGAGGAGAGCGGCGGAGACTCAGTGAAAGAGCGCGAGGAGAGCGGCGGGGATGCAGTGAAAGAGCACGAGGAGAGCGGCGGGGATGCAGTGAAAGAACACGAGGAGAGCGGCGGGGACACAGTGAAAGAGCGCGAGGAGAGCGGCGGGGATGCAGTGAAAGAGCGCGAGGAGAGCGGCGGGGATGCAGTGAAAGAGCACGAGGAGAGCGGCGGAGACTCAGTGAAAGAGCACGAGGAGAGCGGCGGGGATGCAGTGAAAGAGCACGAGGAGAGCGGCGGAGACTCAGTGAAAGAGCACGAGGAGAGCGGCGGGGACACAGTGAAAGAGCGCGAGGAGAGCGGCGGGGATGCAGTGAAAGAGCACGAGGAGAGCGGCGGAGACTCAGTGAAAGAGCACGAGGAGAGCGGCGGAGACTCAGTGAAAGAGCAGGAGGAGAGCGGCGGGGACACAGTGAATGAGCGCGAGGAGAGCGGCAGGGATGCAGTGAAAGAGCGCGAGGAGAGCGGCGGAGACTCAGTGAAAGAGCACGAGGAGAGCGGCGGGGACACAGTGAAAGAGCGCGAGGAGAGCGGCGGGGATGCAGTGAAAGAGCACGAGGAGAGCGGCGGGGACACAGTGAAAGAGCGCGAGGAGAGCGGCGGGGACGCAGTGAAAGAGCGCCAGGAGAGCGGCGGGGACACAGTGAAAGAGCACGAGGAGAGCGGCGGGGACACAGTGAAAGAGCGCGAGGAGAACGGCGGGGACACAGTGAAAGAGCACGAGGAGAGCGGCGGGGACACAGTGAAAGAGCACGAGGAGAGCGGCGGAGACTCAGTGAAAGAGCACGAGGAGAGCGGCGGGGATGCAGTGAAAGAGCACGAGGAGAGCGGCGGGGATGCAGTGAAAGAACACGAGGAGAGCGGCGGGGACACAGTGAAAGAGCGCGAGGAGAGCGGCGGGGATGCAGTGAAAGAGCGCGAGGAGAGCGGCGGGGATGCAGTGAAAGAGCACGAGGAGAGCGGCGGAAACTCAGTGAAAGAGCACGAGGAGAGCGGCGGGGATGCAGTGAAAGAGCACGAGGAGAGCGGCGGAGACTCAGTGAAAGAGCACGAAGAGAGCGGCGGGGACACAGTGAAAGAGCGCGAGGAGAGCGGCGGGGATGCAGTGAAAGAGCACGAGGAGAGCGGCGGAGACTCAGTGAAAGAGCACGAGGAGAGCGGCGGAGACTCAGTGAAAGAGCAGGAGGAGAGCGGCGGGGACACAGTGAATGAGCGCGAGGAGAGCGGCAGGGATGCAGTGAAAGAGCGCGAGGAGAGCGGCGGAGACTCAGTGAAAGAGCACGAGGAGAGCGGCGGGGACACAGTGAAAGAGCGCGAGGAGAGCGGCGGGGATGCAGTGAAAGAGCACGAGGAGAGCGGCGGGGACACAGTGAAAGAGCGCGAGGAGAGCGGCGGGGACGCAGTGAAAGAGCGCGAGGAGAAACGCGGGGACACAGTGAAAGAGCGCGAGGAGAGCGGCGGGGACACAGTGAAAGAGCGCGAGGAGAGCGGCGGGGACACAGTGAAAGAGCGCGAGGAGAGCGGCGGGAACACAGTGAAAGAGCACGAGGAGAGCGGCGGGGACACAGTGAAAGAGCACGAGGAGAGTGGCGGAGACTCAGTGAAAGAGCACGAGGAGAGCGGCGGGGATGCAGTGAAAAAGCACGAGGAGAGCGGCGGGGATGCAGTGAAAGAACACGAGGAGAGCGGCGGGGACACAGTGAAAGAGCGCGAGGAGAGCGGCGGGGATGCAGTGAAAGAGCGCGAGGAGAGCGGCGGGGATGCAGTGAAAGAGCACGAAGAGAGCGGCGGAGACTCAGTGAAAGAGCACGAGGAGAGCGGCGGGGATGCAGTGTAAGAGCACGAGGAGAGCGGCGGAGACTCAGTGAAAGAGAACGAGGAGAGCGGCGGGGACACAGTGAAAGAGCGCGAGGAGAGCGGCGGGGATGCAGTGAAAGAGCACGAGGAGAGCAGCGGGGACACAGTGAAAGAGCGCGAGGAGAGCGGCGGGGACGCAGTGAAAGAGCGCGAGGAGAGCGGCGGGGACACAGTGAAAGAGCGCGAGGAGAGCGGCGGGGACACAGTGAAAGAGCGCGAGGAGAGCGGCGGGGATGCAGTGAAAGAGCACGAGGAGAGCGGCGGAGACTCAGTGAAAGAGCACGAGGAGAGCGGCGGGGACACAGTGAAAGAGCGCGAGGAGAGCGGCGGGGATGCAGTGAAAGACCACGAGGAGAGCGGCGGAGACTCAGTGAAAGAGCACGAGGAGAGCGGCGGAGACTCAGTGAAAGAGCAGGAGGAGAGCGGCGGGGACACAGTGAAAGAGCACGAGGCGAGCGGCGGGGACACAGTGAAAGAGCACGAGGAGAGCGGCGGAGACTCAGTGAAAGAGCACGAGGAGAGCGGCGGGGACACAGTGAAAGAGCGCGAGGTGAGCAGCGGGGATGCAGTGAAAGAGCACGAGGAGAGCGGCGGGGACACAGTGAAAGAGCGCGAGGAGAGCGGCGGAGACTCAGTGAAAGAGCACGAGGAGAGCGGCGGGGACACAGTGAATGAGCGCGAGGAGAGCGGCAGGAATGCAGTGAAAGAGCGCGAGGAGAGCGGCGGAGACTCAGTGAAAGAGCACGAGGAGAGCGGCGGGGACACAGTGAAAGAGCGCGAGGAGAACGGCGGGGATGCAGTGAAAGAGCGCGAGGAGAGCGGCGGGGACAGAGTGAAAGAGCGCGAGGAGAGCGGCGGGGACACAGTGAAAGAGCGCGAAGAGAGCGGCGGGGACACAGTGAAAGAGCACGAGGAGAGCGGCGGGGACACAGTGAAAGAGCACCAGGAGAGCGGCGGAGACTCAGTGAAAGAGCACGAGGAGAGCGGCGGGGATGCAGTGAAAGAGCACGAGGAGAGCGGCGGGGATGCAGTGAAAGAACACGAGGAGAGCGGCGGGGACACAGTGAAAGAGCGCGAGGAGAGCGGCGGGGATGCAGTGAAAGAGCGCTAGGAGAGCGGCGGGGATGCAGTGAAAGAGCACGAGGAGAGCGGCGGAGACTCAGTGAAAGAGCACGAGGAGAGCGGCGGGGATGCAGTGAAAGAGCACGAGGAGAGCGGCGGAGACTCAGTGAAAGAGCACGAGGAGATCGGCGGGGACACAGTGAAAGAGCGCCAGGAGAGCGGCGGGGATGCAGTGAAAGAGCACGAGGAGAGCGGCGGGGATGCAGTGAAAGAGCACGAGGAGAGCGGCGGGGATGCAGTGAAAGAGCACGAGGAGAGCGGCGGGGACGCAGTGAAAGAGCGCCAGGAGAGCGGCGGGGACACAGTGAAAGAGCACGAGGAGAGCGGCGGGGACACAGTGAAAGAGCACGAGGAGAGCGGCGGGGGCACAGTGAAAGAGCACGAGGAGAGCGGCGGGGATGCTGTGAAAGAGCACGAGGAGAGCGGCGGGGATGCAGTGAAAGAGCACGAGGAGAGCGGCGGGGACACAGTGAAAGAGCGCGAGGAGAGCGGCGGGGATGCAGTGAAAGAGCACAAGGAGAGCGGCGGGGATGCAGTGAAAGAGCGCGAGGAGAGCGGCGGGGACACAGTGAAAGAGCGCGAGGAGAGCGGCGGGGATGCAGTGAAAGAGCACGAGGAGAGCGGCGGAGACTCAGTGAAAGAGCACGAGGAGAGCGGCGGGGACACAGTGAAAGAGCGCGAGGAGAGCGGCGGGGATGCAGTGAAAGACCAGGAGGAGAGCGGCGGAGACTCAGTGAAAGAGCACGAGGAGAGCGGCGGAGACTCAGTGAAAGAGCAGGAGGAGAGCGGCGGGGACACAGTGAAAGAGCACGAGGAGAGCGGCGGGGACACAGTGAAAGAGCGCGAGGAGAGCGGCGGAGACTCAGTGAAAGAGTACGAGGAGAGCGGCGGGGACACAGTGAAAGAGCGCGAGGAGAGCGGCGGGGATGCAGTGAAAGAGCACGAGGAGAGCGGCGGGGACACAGTGAAAGAGCGCGAGGAGAGCGGCGGAGACTCAGTGAACGTGCACGAGGAGAGCGGCGGGGACACAGTGAATGAGCGTGAGGAGAGCGGCAGGGATGCAGTGAAAGAGCGCGAGGAGAGCGGCGGAGACTCAGTGAAAGAGCACGAGGAGAGCGGCGGGGACACAGTGAAAGAGCGCGAGGAGAGCGGCGGGGACGCAGTGAAAGAGCGCGAGGAGAGCGGCGGGGACACAGTGAAAGAGCGCGAGGAGAGCGGCGGGGACACAGTGAAAGAGCGCGAGGAGAGCGGCGGGGACACAGTGAAAGAGCGCGAGGAGAGCGGCGGGGACACAGTGAAAGAGCACGAGGAGAGCGGCGGAGACTCAGTGAAAGAGCACGAGGAGAGCGGCGGGGATGCAGTGAAAGAGCACGAGGAGAGCGTCGGGGATGCAGTGAAAGAACACGAGGAGAGCGGCGGGGACACAGTGAAAGAGCGCGAGGAGAGCGGCGGGGATGCAGTGAAAGAGCGCGAGGAGAGCGGCGGGGATGCAGTGAAAGAGCACGAGGAGAGCGGCAGAGACTCAGTGAAAGAGCAGGAGGAGAGCGGCGGGGATGCAGTGAAAGAGCACGAGGAGAGCGGCGGAGACTCAGTGAAAGAGCACGAGGAGAGCGGCGGAGACTCAGTGAAAGAGCACGAGGAGAGCGGCGGAGACTCAGTGAAAGAGCAGGAGGAGAGCGGCGGGGACACAGTGAAAGAGCGCGA
This sequence comes from Scyliorhinus torazame, assembly GCF_047496885.1. Lineage (NCBI taxonomy): Eukaryota > Metazoa > Chordata > Chondrichthyes > Carcharhiniformes > Scyliorhinidae > Scyliorhinus > Scyliorhinus torazame. Next base: position 58,172,768 of record NC_092707.1, on the reverse strand, counting down.
GGAGAGCGGCGGGGATGCAGTGAAAGAGCACAAGGAGAGCGGCGGGGATGCAGTGAAAGAGCACGAGGAGAGCGGCGGGGATGCAGTGAAAGAGCGCGAGGAGAGCGGCGGGGATGCAGTGAAAGAGCGTGAGGAGAGCGGCGGGGACACAGTGAAAGAGCATGAGGAGAGCGGCGGGGACACAGTGAAAGAGCACGAGGAGAGCGGCGGAGACTCAGTGAAAGAGCACGAGGAGAGCGGCGGGGATGCAGTGAAAAAGCACGAGGAGAGCGGCGGAGACTCAGTGAAAGAGCACGAGGAGAGCGGCGGGGATGCAGTGAAAAAGCACGAGGAGAGCGGCGGGGATGCAGTGAAAGAACACGAGGAGAGCGGCGGGGACACAGTGAAAGAGCGCGAGGAGAGCGGCGGGGATGCAGTGAAAGAGCACGAGGAGAGCGGCGGAGACTCAGTGAAAGAGCACGAGGAGAGCGGCGGGGATGCAGTGAAAGAGCACGAGGAGAGCGGCGGAGACTCAGTGAAAGAGCACGAGGAGAGCGGCGGGGACACAGTGAAAGAGCGCGAGGAGAGCGGCGGGGATGCAGTGAAAGAGCACGAGGAGAGCGGCGGAGACTCAGTGAAAGAGCACGAGGAGAGCGGCGGAGACTCAGTGAAAGAGCAGGAGGAGAGCGGCAGGGACACAGTGAATGAGCGCGAGGAGAGCGGCAGGGATGCAGTGAAAGAGCGCGAGGAGAGCGGCGGAGACTCAGTGAAAGAGCACGAGGAGAGCGGCGGGGACACAGTGAAAGAGCGCGAGGAGAGCGGCGGGGATGCAGTGAAAGAGCACGAGGAGAGCGGCGGGGACACAGTGAAAGAGCGCGAGGAGAGCGGCGGGGACGCAGTGAAAGAGCGCGAGGAGAGCGGCGGGGACACAGTGAAAGAGCGCGAGGAGAGCGGCGGGGACACAGTGAAAGAGCGCGAGGAGAGCGGCGGGGACACAGTGAAAGAGCGCGAGGAGAGCGGCGGGGACACAGTGAAAGAGCACGAGGAGAGCGGCGGGGACACAGTGAAAGAGCACGAGGAGAGCGACGGAGACTCAGTGAAAGAGCACGAGGAGAGCGGCGGGGACACAGTGAAAGAGCGCGAGGAGAGCGGCGGGGATGCAGTGAAAGAGCGCGAGGAGAGCGGCGGGGATGCAGTGAAAGAGCACGAGGAGAGCGGCGGAGACTCAGTGAAAGAGCACGAGGAGAGCGGCGGGGATGCAGTGAAAGAGCACGAGGAGAGCGGCGGAGACTCAGTGAAAGAGCACGAGGTGAGCGGCGGGGACACAGTGAAAGAGCGCGAGGAGAGGGGCGGGGATGCAGTGAAAGAGCACGAGGAGAGCGGCGGGGAGACAGTGAAAGAGCGCGAGGAGAGCGGCGGGGACGCAGTGAAAGAGCGCGAGGAGAGCGGCGGGGACACAGTGAAAGAGCGCGAGGAGAGCGGCGGGGACACAGTGAAAGAGCGCGAGGAGAGCGTCGGGGATGCAGTGAAAGAGCACGAGGAGAGCGGCGGAGACTCAGTGAAAGAGCACGAGGAGAGCGGCGGGGACACAGTGAAAGCGCGCGAGGAGAGCGGCGGGGATGCAGTGAAAGACCACGAGGAGAGCGGCGGAGACTCAGTGAAAGAGCACGAGGAGAGCGGCGGAGACTCAGTGAAAGAGCAGGAGGAGAGCGGCGGGGACACAGTGAAAGAGCACGAGGAGAGCGGCGGGGACACAGTGAAACAGCGCGAGGAGAGCGGCGGAGACTCAGTGAAAGAGCACGAGGAGAGCGGCGGGGACACAGTGAAAGAGCGCGAGGAGAGCGGCGGGGATGCAGTGAAAGAGCACGAGGAGAGCGGCGGGGACACAGTGAAAGAGCGCGAGGAGAGCGGCGGAGACTCAGTGAAAGAGCACGAGGAGAGCGGCGGGGACACAGTGAATGAGCGCGAGGAGAGCGGCAGGGATGCAGTGAAAGTGCGCGAGGAGAGCGGCGGAGACTCAGTGAAAGAGCACGAGGAGAGCGGCGGGGACACAGTGAAAGAGCGCGAGGAGAACTGCGGGGATGCAGTTAAAGAGCGCGAGGAGAGCGGCGGGGACACAGTGAAAGAGCGCGAGGAGAGCGGCGGGGACACAGTGAAAGAGCACGAGGAGAGCGGCGGAGACTCAGTGAAAGAGCACGAGGAGAGCGGCGGGGATGCAGTGAAAAAGCACGAGGAGAGCGGCGGGGATGCAGTGAAAGAACACGAGGAGAGCGGCGGGGACACAGTGAAAGAGCGCGAGGAGAGCGGCGGGGATGCAGTGAAAGAGCACGAGGAGAGCGGCGGGGATGCAGTGAAAGAGCACGAGGAGAGCGGCGGAGACTCAGTGAAAGAGCACGAGGAGAGCGGCGGGGATGCAGTGAAAGAGCACGAGGAGAGCGGCGGAGACTCAGTGAAAGAGCACGAGGAGAGCGGCGGGGACACAGTGAAAGAGCGCGAGGAGAGCGGCGGGGACACAGTGAATGAGCGCGAGGAGAGGGGCAGGGACGCAGTGAAAGAGCGCGAGGAGAGCGGCGGAGACCCAGTGAAAGAGCACGAGGAGAGCGGCGGGGACACAGTGAAAGAGCACGAGGAGAGCGGCGGGGATGCAGTGAAAGAGCACGAGGAGAGCGGCGGGGATGCAGTGAAAGAGCACGAGGAGAGCGGCGGGGACGCAGTGAAAGAGCGCCAGGAGAGCGGCGGGGACACAGTGAAAGAGCGCGAAGAGAACGGCGGGGACACAGTGAAAGAGCACGAGGAGAGCGGCGGGGACACAGTGAAAGAGCACGAGGAGAGCGGCGGGGACACAGTGAAAGAGCGCGAGGAGAACGGCCGGGACACAGTGAAAGAGCACGAGGAGAGCGGCGGGGACACAGTGAAAGAGCACGAGGAGAGCGGCGGAGGTTCAGTGAAAGAGCACGAGGAGAGCGGCGGGGATGCAGTGAAAGAGCACGAGGAGAGCGGCGGGGATGCAGTGAAAGAACACGAGGAGAGCGGCGGGGACACAGTGAAAGAGCGCGAGGAGAGCGGCGGGGATGCAGTGAAAGAGCGCGAGGAGAGCGGCGGGGATGCAGTGAAAGAGCACGAGGAGAGCGGCGGAGACTCAGTGAAAGAGCACGAGGAGAGCGGCGGGGATGCAGTGAAAGAGCACGAGGAGAGCGGCGGAGACTCAGTGAAAGAGCACGAGGTGAGCGGCGGTGACACAGTGAAAGAGCGCGAGGAGAGCGGCGGGGATGCAGTGAAAGAGCACGAGGAGAGCGGCGGGGATGCAGTGAAAGAACACGAGGCGAGCGGCGGGGACACAGTGAAAGAGCGCGAGGAGAGCGGCGGGGACACAGTGAAAGAGCGCGAGGAGAGCGGCGGGGACACAGTGAAAGAGCGCAAGGAGAGCGGCGGGGACACAGTGAAAGAGCACGAGGAGAGCGGCGGAGACTCAGTGAAAGAGCACGAGGAGAGCGGCGGGGATGCAGTGAAAGAGCACGAGGAGAGCGGCGGGGATGCAGTGAAAGAACACGAGGAGAGCGGCGGGGACACAGTGAAAGAGCGCGAGGAGAGCGGCGGGGATGCAGTGAAAGAGCGCGAGGAGAGCGGCGGGGATGCAGTGAAAGAGCACGAGGAGAGCGGCAGAGACTCAGTGAAAGAGCACGAGGAGAGCGGCGGGGATGCAGTGAAAGAGCACGAGGAGAGCGGCGGAGACTCAGTGAAAGAGCACGAGGAGAGCGGCGGAGACTCAGTGAAAGAGCACGAGGAGAGCGGCGGAGACTCAGTGAAAGAGCAGGAGGAGAGCGGCGGGGACACAGTGAAAGAGCGCGAGGAGAGCGGCGGGGATGCAGTGAAAGAGCACAAGGAGAGCGGCGGGGATGCAGTGAAAGAGCACGAGGAGAGCGGCGGGGATGCAGTGAAAGAGCGCGAGGAGAGCGGCGGGGATGCAGTGAAAGAGCGTGAGGAGAGCGGCGGGGACACAGTGAAAGAGCATGAGGAGAGCGGCGGGGACACAGTGAAAGAACACGAGGAGAGCGGCGGGGACACAGTGAAAGAGCGCGAGGAGAGCGGCGGGGATGCAGTGAAAGAGCGCGAGGAGAGCGGCGGGGATGCAGTGAAAGAGCACGAGGAGAGCGGCGGAGACTCAGTGAAAGAGCACGAGGAGAGCGGCGGGGATGCAGTGAAAGAGCACGAGGAGAGCGGCGGAGACTCAGTGAAAGAGCACGAGGAGAGCGGCGGGGACACAGTGAAAGAGCGCGAGGAGAGCGGCGGGGATGCAGTGAAAGAGCACGAGGAGAGCGGCGGAGACTCAGTGAAAGAGCACGAGGAGAGCGGCGGAGACTCAGTGAAAGAGCAGGAGGAGAGCGGCGGGGACACAGTGAATGAGCGCGAGGAGAGCGGCAGGGATGCAGTGAAAGAGCGCGAGGAGAGCGGCGGAGACTCAGTGAAAGAGCACGAGGAGAGCGGCGGGGACACAGTGAAAGAGCGCGAGGAGAGCGGCGGGGATGCAGTGAAAGAGCACGAGGAGAGCGGCGGGGACACAGTGAAAGAGCGCGAGGAGAGCGGCGGGGACGCAGTGAAAGAGCGCCAGGAGAGCGGCGGGGACACAGTGAAAGAGCACGAGGAGAGCGGCGGGGACACAGTGAAAGAGCGCGAGGAGAACGGCGGGGACACAGTGAAAGAGCACGAGGAGAGCGGCGGGGACACAGTGAAAGAGCACGAGGAGAGCGGCGGAGACTCAGTGAAAGAGCACGAGGAGAGCGGCGGGGATGCAGTGAAAGAGCACGAGGAGAGCGGCGGGGATGCAGTGAAAGAACACGAGGAGAGCGGCGGGGACACAGTGAAAGAGCGCGAGGAGAGCGGCGGGGATGCAGTGAAAGAGCGCGAGGAGAGCGGCGGGGATGCAGTGAAAGAGCACGAGGAGAGCGGCGGAGACTCAGTGAAAGAGCACGAGGAGAGCGGCGGGGATGCAGTGAAAGAGCACGAGGAGAGCGGCGGAGACTCAGTGAAAGAGCACGAGGAGAGCGGCGGGGACACAGTGAAAGAGCGCGAGGAGAGCGGCGGGGATGCAGTGAAAGAGCACGAGGAGAGCGGCGGAGACTCAGTGAAAGAGCACGAGGAGAGCGGCGGAGACTCAGTGAAAGAGCAGGAGGAGAGCGGCGGGGACACAGTGAATGAGCGCGAGGAGAGCGGCAGGGATGCAGTGAAAGAGCGCGAGGAGAGCGGCGGAGACTCAGTGAAAGAGCACGAGGAGAGCGGCGGGGACACAGTGAAAGAGCGCGAGGAGAGCGGCGGGGATGCAGTGAAAGAGCACGAGGAGAGCGGCGGGGACACAGTGAAAGAGCGCGAGGAGAGCGGCGGGGACGCAGTGAAAGAGCGCGAGGAGAAACGCGGGGACACAGTGAAAGAGCGCGAGGAGAGCGGCGGGGACACAGTGAAAGAGCGCGAGGAGAGCGGCGGGGACACAGTGAAAGAGCGCGAGGAGAGCGGCGGGAACACAGTGAAAGAGCACGAGGAGAGCGGCGGGGACACAGTGAAAGAGCACGAGGAGAGTGGCGGAGACTCAGTGAAAGAGCACGAGGAGAGCGGCGGGGATGCAGTGAAAAAGCACGAGGAGAGCGGCGGGGATGCAGTGAAAGAACACGAGGAGAGCGGCGGGGACACAGTGAAAGAGCGCGAGGAGAGCGGCGGGGATGCAGTGAAAGAGCGCGAGGAGAGCGGCGGGGATGCAGTGAAAGAGCACGAGGAGAGCGGCGGAGACTCAGTGAAAGAGCACGAGGAGAGCGGCGGGGATGCAGTGAAAGAGCACGAGGAGAGCGGCGGAGACTCAGTGAAAGAGAACGAGGAGAGCGGCGGGGACACAGTGAAAGAGCGCGAGGAGAGCGGCGGGGATGCAGTGAAAGAGCACGAGGAGAGCGGCGGGGACACAGTGAAAGAGCGCGAGGAGAGCGGCGGGGACGCAGTGAAAGAGCGCGAGGAGAGCGGCGGGGACACAGTGAAAGAGCGCGAGGAGAGCGGCGGGGACACAGTGAAAGAGCGCGAGGAGAGCGGCGGGGATGCAGTGAAAGAGCACGAGGAGAGCGGCGGAGACTCAGTGAAAGAGCACGAGGAGAGCGGCGGGGACACAGTGAAAGAGCGCGAGGAGAGCGGCGGGGATGCAGTGAAAGACCACGAGGAGAGCGGCGGAGACTCAGTGAAAGAGCACGAGGAGAGCGGCGGAGACTCAGTGAAAGAGCAGGAGGAGAGCGGCGGGGACACAGTGAAAGAGCACGAGGCGAGCGGCGGGGACACAGTGAAAGAGCACGAGGAGAGCGGCGGAGACTCAGTGAAAGAGCACGAGGAGAGCGGCGGGGACACAGTGAAAGAGCGCGAGGTGAGCGGCGGGGATGCAGTGAAAGAGCACGAGGAGAGCGGCGGGGACACAGTGAAAGAGCGCGAGGAGAGCGGCGGAGACTCAGTGAAAGAGCACGAGGAGAGCGGCGGGGACACAGTGAATGAGCGCGAGGAGAGCGGCAGGAATGCAGTGAAAGAGCGCGAGGAGAGCGGCGGAGACTCAGTGAAAGAGCACGAGGAGAGCGGCGGGGACACAGTGAAAGAGCGCGAGGAGAACGGCGGGGATGCAGTGAAAGAGCGCGAGGAGAGCGGCGGGGACAGAGTGAAAGAGCGCGAGGAGAGCGGCGGGGACACAGTGAAAGAGCGCGAAGAGAGCGGCGGGGACACAGTGAAAGAGCACGAGGAGAGCGGCGGGGACACAGTGAAAGAGCACCAGGAGAGCGGCGGAGACTCAGTGAAAGAGCACGAGGAGAGCGGCGGGGATGCAGTGAAAGAGCACGAGGAGAGCGGCGGGGATGCAGTGAAAGAACACGAGGAGAGCGGCGGGGACACAGTGAAAGAGCGCGAGGAGAGCGGCGGGGATGCAGTGAAAGAGCGCTAGGAGAGCGGCGGGGATGCAGTGAAAGAGCACGAGGAGAGCGGCGGAGACTCAGTGAAAGAGCACGAGGAGAGCGGCGGGGATGCAGTGAAACAGCACGAGGAGAGCGGCGGAGACTCAGTGAAAGAGCACGAGGAGATCGGCGGGGACACAGTGAAAGAGCGCCAGGAGAGCGGCGGGGATGCAGTGAAAGAGCACGAGGAGAGCGGCGGGGATGCAGTGAAAGAGCACGAGGAGAGCGGCGGGGATGCAGTGAAAGAGCACGAGGAGAGCGGCGGGGACGCAGTGAAAGAGCGCCAGGAGAGCGGCGGGGACACAGTGAAAGAGCACGAGGAGAGCGGCGGGGACACAGTGAAAGAGCACGAGGAGAGCGGCGGGGGCACAGTGAAAGAGCACGAGGAGAGCGGCGGGGATGCTGTGAAAGAGCACGAGGAGAGCGGCGGGGATGCAGTGAAAGAGCACGAGGAGAGCGGCGGGGACACAGTGAAAGAGCGCGAGGAGAGCGGCGGGGATGCAGTGAAAGAGCACAAGGAGAGCGGCGGGGATGCAGTGAAAGAGCGCGAGGAGAGCGGCGGGGACACAGTGAAAGAGCGCGAGGAGAGCGGCGGGGATGCAGTGAAAGAGCACGAGGAGAGCGGCGGAGACTCAGTGAAAGAGCACGAGGAGAGCGGCGGGGACACAGTGAAAGAGCGCGAGGAGAGCGGCGGGGATGCAGTGAAAGACCAGGAGGAGAGCGGCGGAGACTCAGTGAAAGAGCACGAGGAGAGCGGCGGAGACTCAGTGAAAGAGCAGGAGGAGAGCGGCGGGGACACAGTGAAAGAGCACGAGGAGAGCGGCGGGGACACAGTGAAAGAGCGCGAGGAGAGCGGCGGAGACTCAGTGAAAGAGTACGAGGAGAGCGGCGGGGACACAGTGAAAGAGCGCGAGGAGAGCGGCGGGGATGCAGTGAAAGAGCACGAGGAGAGCGGCGGGGACACAGTGAAAGAGCGCGAGGAGAGCGGCGGAGACTCAGTGAAAGTGCACGAGGAGAGCGGCGGGGACACAGTGAATGAGCGTGAGGAGAGCGGCAGGGATGCAGTGAAAGAGCGCGAGGAGAGCGGCGGAGACTCAGTGAAAGAGCACGAGGAGAGCGGCGGGGACACAGTGAAAGAGCGCGAGGAGAGCGGCGGGGACGCAGTGAAAGAGCGCGAGGAGAGCGGCGGGGACACAGTGAAAGAGCGCGAGGAGAGCGGCGGGGACACAGTGAAAGAGCGCGAGGAGAGCGGCGGGGACACAGTGAAAGAGCGCGAGGAGAGCGGCGGGGACACAGTGAAAGAGCTCGAGGAGAGCGGCGGAGACTCAGTGAAAGAGCACGAGGAGAGCGGCGGGGATGCAGTGAAAGAGCACGAGGAGAGCGTCGGGGATGCAGTGAAAGAACACGAGGAGAGCGGCGGGGACACAGTGAAAGAGCGCGAGGAGAGCGGCGGGGATGCAGTGAAAGAGCGCGAGGAGAGCGGCGGGGATGCAGTGAAAGAGCACGAGGAGAGCGGCAGAGACTCAGTGAAAGAGCAGGAGGAGAGCGGCGGGGATGCAGTGAAAGAGCACGAGGAGAGCGGCGGAGACTCAGTGAAAGAGCACGAGGAGAGCGGCGGAGACTCAGTGAAAGAGCACGAGGAGAGCGGCGGAGACTCAGTGAAAGAGCAGGAGGAGAGCGGCGGGGACACAGTGAAAGAGCGCGAGGAGAGCGGCGGGGATGCAGTGAAAGAGCACAAGGAGAGCGGCGGGGATGCAGTGAAAGAGCACGAGGAGAGCGGCGGGGATGCAGTGAAAGAGCGCGAGGAGAGCGGCGGGGATGCAGTGAAAGAGCGTGAGGAGAGCGGCGGGGACACAGTGAAAGAGCATGAGGAGAGCGGCGGGGACACAGTGAAAGAGCACGAGGAGAGCGGCGGAGACTCAGTGAAAGAGCACGAGGAGAGCGGCGGGGATGCAGTGAAAAAGCACGAGGAGAGCGGCGGAGACTCAGTGAAAGAGCACGAGGAGAGCGGCGGGGATGCAGTGAAAAAGCACGAGGAGAGCGGCGGGGATGCAGTGAAAGAACACGAGGAGAGCGGCGGGGACACAGTGAAAGAGCGCGAGGAGAGCGGCGGGGATGCAGTGAAAGAGCACGAGGAGAGCGGCGGAGACTCAGTGAAAGAGCACGAGGAGAGCGGCGGGGATGCAGTGAAAGAGCACGAGGAGAGCGGCGGAGACTCAGTGAAAGAGCACGAGGAGAGCGGCGGGGACACAGTGAAAGAGCGCGAGGAGAGCGGCGGGGATGCAGTGAAAGAGCACGAGGAGAGCGGCGGAGACTCAGTGAAAGAGCACGAGGAGAGCGGCGGAGACTCAGTGAAAGAGTAGGAGGAGAGCGGCAGGGACACAGTGAATGAGCGCGAGGAGAGCGGCAGGGATGCAGTGAAAGAGCGCGAGGAGAGCGGCGGAGACTCAGTGAAAGAGCACGAGGAGAGCGGCGGGGACACAGTGAAAGAGCGCGAGGAGAGCGGCGGGGATGCAGTGAAAGAGCACGAGGAGAGCGGCGGGGACACAGTGAAAGAGCGCGAGGAGAGCGGCGGGGACGCAGTGAAAGAGCGCGAGGAGAGCGGCGGGGACACAGTGAAAGAGCGCGAGGAGAGCGGCGGGGACACAGTGAAAGAGCGCGAGGAGAGCGGCGGGGACACAGTGAAAGAGCGCGAGGAGAGCGGCGGGGACACAGTGAAAGAGCACGAGGAGAGCGGCGGGGACACAGTGAAAGAGCACGAGGAGAGCGACGGAGACTCAGTGAAAGAGCACGAGGAGAGCGGCGGGGACACAGTGAAAGAGCGCGAGGAGAGCGGCGGGGATGCAGTGAAAGAGCGCGAGGAGAGCGGCGGGGATGCAGTGAAAGAGCACGAGGAGAGCGGCGGAGACTCAGTGAAAGAGCACGAGGAGAGCGGCGGGGATGCAGTGAAAGAGCACGAGGAGAGCGGCGGAGACTCAGTGAAAGAGCACGAGGAGAGCGGCGGGGACACAGTGAAAGAGCGCGAGGAGAGGGGCGGGGATGCAGTGAAAGAGCACGAGGAGAGCGGCGGGGAGACAGTGAAAGAGCGCGAGGAGAGCGGCGGGGACGCAGTGAAAGAGCGCGAGGAGAGCGGCGGGGACACAGTGAAAGAGCGCGAGGAGAGCGGCGGGGACACAGTGAAAGAGCGCGAGGAGAGCGTCGGGGATGCAGTGAAAGAGCACGAGGAGAGCGGCGGAGACTCAGTGAAAGAGCACGAGGAGAGCGGCGGGGACACAGTGAAAGCGCGCGAGGAGAGCGGCGGGGATGCAGTGAAAGACCACGAGGAGAGCGGCGGAGACTCAGTGAAAGAGCACGAGGAGAGCGGCGGAGACTCAGTGAAAGAGCAGGAGGAGAGCGGCGGGGACACAGTGAAAGAGCACGAGGAGAGCGGCGGGGACACAGTGAAACAGCGCGAGGAGAGCGGCGGAGACTCAGTGAAAGAGCACGAGGAGAGCGGCGGGGACACAGTGAAAGAGCGCGAGGAGAGCGGCGGGGATGCAGTGAAAGAGCACGAGGAGAGCGGCGGGGACACAGTGAAAGAGCGCGAGGAGAGCGGCGGAGACTCAGTGAAAGAGCACGAGGAGAGCGGCGGGGACACAGTGAATGAGCGCGAGGAGAGCGGCAGGGATGCAGTGAAAGTGCGCGAGGAGAGCGGCGGAGACTCAGTGAAAGAGCACGAGGAGAGCGGCGGGGACACAGTGAAAGAGCGCGAGGAGAACTGCGGGGATGCAGTTAAAGAGCGCGAGGAGAGCGGCGGGGACACAGTGAAAGAGCGCGAGGAGAGCGGCGGGGACACAGTGAAAGAGCACGAGGAGAGCGGCGGAGACTCAGTGAAAGAGCACGAGGAGAGCGGCGGGGATGCAGTGAAAAAGCACGAGGAGAGCGGCGGGGATGCAGTGAAAGAACACGAGGAGAGCGGCGGGGACACAGTGAAAGAGCGCGAGGAGAGCGGCGGGGATGCAGTGAAAGAGCACGAGGAGAGCGGCGGGGATGCAGTGAAAGAGCACGAGGAGAGCGGCGGGGACACAGTGAATGAGCGCGAGGAGAGGGGCAGGGACGCAGTGAAAGAGCGCGAGGAGAGCGGCGGAGACCCAGTGAAAGAGCACGAGGAGAGCGGCGGGGACACAGTGAAAGAGCACGAGGAGAGCGGCGGGGATGCAGTGAAAGAGCACGAGGAGAGCGGCGGGGATGCAGTGAAAGAGCACGAGGAGAGCGGCGGGGACGCAGTGAAAGAGCGCCAGGAGAGCGGCGGGGACACAGTGAAAGAGCGCGAAGAGAACGGCGGGGACACAGTGAAAGAGCACGAGGAGAGCGGCGGGGACACAGTGAAAGAGCACGAGGAGAGCGGCGGGGACAAAGTGAAAGAGCGCGAGGAGAACGGCCGGGACACAGTGAAAGAGCACGAGGAGAGCGGCGGGGACACAGTGAAAGAGCACGAGGAGAGCGGCGGAGGTTCAGTGAAAGAGCACGAGGAGAGCGGCGGGGATGCAGTGAAAGAGCACGAGGAGAGCGGCGGGGATGCAGTGAAAGAACACGAGGAGAGCGGCGGGGACACAGTGAAAGAGCGCGAGGAGAGCGGCGGGGATGCAGTGAAAGAGCGCGAGGAGAGCGGCGGGGATGCAGTGAAAGAGCACGAGGAGAGCGGCGGAGACTCAGTGAAAGAGCACGAGGAGAGCGGCGGGGATGCAGTGAAAGAGCACGAGGAGAGCGGCGGAGACTCAGTGAAAGAGCACGAGGTGAGCGGCGGTGACACAGTGAAAGAGCGCGAGGAGAGCGGCGGGGATGCAGTGAAAGAGCACGAGGAGAGCGGCGGGGATGCAGTGAAAGAACACGAGGCGAGCGGCGGGGACACAGTGAAAGAGCGCGAGGAGAGCGGCGGGGACACAGTGAAAGAGCGCGAGGAGAGCGGCGGGGACACAGTGAAAGAGCGCAAGGAGAGCGGCGGGGACACAGTGAAAGAGCACGAGGAGAGCGGCGGAGACTCAGTGAAAGAGCACGAGGAGAGCGGCGGGGATGCAGTGAAAGAGCACGAGGAGAGCGGCGGGGATGCAGTGAAAGAACACGAGGAGAGCGGCGGGGACACAGTGAAAGAGCGCGAGGAGAGCGGCGGGGATGCAGTGAAAGAGCGCGAGGAGAGCGGCGGGGATGCAGTGAAAGAGCACGAGGAGAGCGGCAGAGACTCAGTGAAAGAGCACGAGGAGAGCGGCGGGGATGCAGTGAAAGAGCACGAGGAGAGCGGCGGAGACTCAGTGAAAGAGCACGAGGAGAGCGGCGGAGACTCAGTGAAAGAGCACGAGGAGAGCGGCGGAGACTCAGTGAAAGAGCAGGAGGAGAGCGGCGGGGACACAGTGAAAGAGCGCGAGGAGAGCGGCGGGGATGCAGTGAAAGAGCACAAGGAGAGCGGCGGGGATGCAGTGAAAGAGCACGAGGAGAGCGGCGGGGATGCAGTGAAAGAGCGCGAGGAGAGCGGCGGGGATGCAGTGAAAGAGCGTGAGGAGAGCGGCGGGGACACAGTGAAAGAGCATGAGGAGAGCGGCGGGGACACAGTGAAAGAGCACGAGGAGAGCGGCGGAGACTCAGTGAAAGAGCACGAGGAGAGCGGCGGGGATGCAGTGAAAAAGCACGAGGAGAGCGGCGGAGACTCAGTGAAAGAGCACGAGGAGAGCGGCGGGGATGCAGTGAAAAAGCACGAGGAGAGCGGCGGGGATGCAGTGAAAGAACACGAGGAGAGCGGCGGGGACACAGTGAAAGAGCGCGAGGAGAGCGGCGGGGATGCAGTGAAAGAGCGCGAGGAGAGCGGCGGGGATGCAGTGAAAGAGCACGAGGAGAGCGGCGGAGACTCAGTGAAAGAGCACGAGGAGAGCGGCGGGGATGCAGTGAGAGAGCACGAGGAGAGCGGCGGAGACTCAGTGAAAGAGCACGAGGAGAGCGGCGGGGACACAGTGAATGAGCGCGAGGAGAGCGGCAGGGATGCAGTGAAAGAGCGCGAGGAGAGCGGCGGAGACTCAGTGAAAGAGCACGAGGAGAGCGGCGGGGACACAGTGAAAGAGCGCGAGGAGAGCGGCGGGGATGCAGTGAAAGAGCACGAGGAGAGCGGCGGGGACACGGTGAAAGAGCGCGAGGAGAGCGGCGGGGACGCAGTGAAAGAGCGCGAGGAGAGCGGCGGGGACACAGTGAAAGAGCGCGAGGAGAGCGGCGGGGACACAGTGAAAGAGCGCGAGGAGAGCGGCGGAGACACAGTGAAAGAGCGCGAGGAGAGCGGCGGGGACACAGTGAAAGAGCACGAGGAGAGCGGCGGGGACACAGTGAAAGAGCACGAGGAGAGCGACGGAGACTCAGTGAAAGAGCACGAGGAGAGCGGCGGGGACACAGTGAAAGAGCGCGAGGAGAGCGGCGGGGATGCAGTGAAAGAGCGCGAGGAGAGCGGCGGGGATGCAGTGAAAGAGCACGAGGAGAGCGGCGGAGACTCAGTGAAAGAGCACGAGGAGAGCGGCAGGGATGCAGTGAAAGAGCACGAGGAGAGCGGCGGAGACTCAGTGAAAGAGCACGAGGAGAGCGGCGGGGACGCAGTGAAAGAGCGCGAGGAGAGGGGCGGGGATGCAGTGAAAGAGCACGAGGAGAGCGGCGGGGAGACAGTGAAAGAGCGCAAGGAGAGCGGCGGGGACGCAGTGAAAGAGCGCGAGGAGAGCGGCGGGGACACAGTGAAAGAGCGCGAGGAGAGCGGCGGGGACACAGTGAAAGAGCGCGAGGAGAGCGTCGGGGATGCAGTGAAAGAGCACGAGGAGAGCGGCGGAGACTCAGTGAAAGAGCACGAGGAGAGCGGCGGGGACACAGTGAAAGAGCGCGAGGAGAGCGGCGGGGATGCAGTGAAAGACCACGAGGAGAGCGGCGGAGACTCAGTGAAAGAGCACGAGGAGAGCGGCGGAGACTCAGTGAAAGAGCAGGAGGAGAGCGGCGGGGACACAGTGAAAGAGCACGAGGAGAGCGGCGGGGACACAGTGAAAGAGCGCGAGGAGAGCGGCGGAGACTCAGTGAAAGAGCACGAGGAGAGCGGCGGGGACACAGTGAAAGAGCGCGAGGAGAGCGGCGGGGATGCAGTGAAAGAGCACGAGGAGAGCGGCGGGGACACAGTGAAAGAGCGCGAGGAGAGCGGCGGAGACTCAGTGAAAGAGCACGAGGAGAGCGGCGGGGACACAGTGAATGAGCGCGAGGAGAGCGGCAGGGATGCAGTGAAAGTGCGCGAGGAGAGCGGCGGAGACTCAGTGAAAGAGCACGAGGAGAGCGGCGGGGACACAGTGAAAGAGTGCGAGGAGAACGGTGGGGATGCAGTGAAAGAGCGTGAGGAGAGCGGCGGGGACACAGTGAAAGAGCGCGAGGAGAGCGGCGGGGACACAGTGAAAGAGCACGAGGAGAGCGGCGGAGACTCAGTGAAAGAGCACGAGGAGAGCGGCGGGGATGCAGTGAAAAAGCACGAGGAGAGCGGCGGGGATGCAGTGAAAGAACACGAGGAGAGCGGCGGGGACACAGTGAAAGAGCGCGAGGAGAGCGGCGGGGATGCAGTGAAAGAGCACGAGGAGAGCGGCGGGGATGCAGCGAAGGAGCACGAGGAGAGTGGCGGAGACTCAGTGAAAGAGCACGAGGAGAGCGGCGGGGACACAGTGAAAGAGCGCGAGGAGAGCGGCGGGGACACAGTGAATGAGCGCGAGGAGAGCGGCAGGGACGCAGTGAAAGAGCGCGAGGAGAGCGGCGGAGACCCAGTGAAAGAGCACGAGGAGAGCGGCGGGGACACAGTGAAAGAGCACGAGGAGAGCGGCGGGGATGCAGTGAAAGAGCACGAGGAGAGCGGCGGGGATGCAGTGAAAGAGCACGAGGAGAGCGGCGGGGACGCAGTGAAAGAGCGCCAGGAGAGCGGCGGGGACACAGTGAAAGAGCGCGAAGAGAACGGCGGGGACACAGTGAAAGAGCACGAGGAGAGCGGCGGGGACACAGTGAAAGAGCACGAGGAGAGCGGCGGGGACACAGTGAAAGAGCGCGAGGAGAACGGCGGGGACACAGTGAAAGAGCACGAGGAGAGCGGCGGGGACACAGTGAAAGAGCACGAGGAGAGCGGCGGAGACTCAGTGAAAGAGCACGAGGAGAGCGGCGGGGATGCAGTGAAAGAGCACGAGGAGAGCGGCGGGGATGCAGTGAAAGAACACGAGGAGAGCGGCGGGGACACAGTGAAAGAGCGCGAGGAGAGCGGCGGGGATGCAGTGAAAGAGCGCGAGGAGAGCGGCGGGGATGCAGTGAAAGAGCACGAGGAGAGCGGCGGAGACTCAGTGAAAGAGCACGAGGAGAGCATCGGGGATGCAGTGAAAGAGCACGAGGAGAGCGGCGGAGACTCAGTGAAAGAGCACGAGGTGAGCGGCGGCGACACAGTAAAAGAGCGCGAGGAGAGCGGCGGGGGTGCAGTGAAAGAGCACGAGGAGAGCGGCGGAGACTCAGTGAAAGAGCACGAGGAGAGCGGCGGAGACTCAGTGAAAGAGCAGGAGGAGAGCGGCGGGGACACAGTGAATGAGCGCGAGGAGAGCGGCAGGGATGCAGTGAAAGAGCGCGAGGAGAGCGGCGGAGACTCAGTGAAAGAGCACGAGGAGAGCGGCGGGGACACAGTGAAAGAGCGCGAGGAGAGCGGCGGGGATGCAGTGAACGAGCACGAGGAGAGCGGCGGGGACACAGTGAAAGAGCGCGAGGAGAGCGGCGGGGACGCAGTGAAAGAGCGCCAGGAGAGCGGCGGGGACACAGTGAAAGAGCGCGAGGAGAGCGGCGGGGACACAGTGAAAGAGCGCGAGGAGAGCGACGGGGACACAGTGAAAGAGCGCGAGGAGAGCGGCGGGGACACAGTGAAAGAGCACGAGGAGAGCGGCGGGGACACAGTGAAAGAGCACGAGGAGAGCGGCGGAGACTCAGTGAAAGAGCACGAAGAGAGCGGCGGGGATGCAGTGAAAAAGCACGAGGAGAGCGGCGGGGATGCAGTGAAAGAACACGAGGAGAGCGGCGGGGACACAGTGAAAGAGCGCGAGGAGAGCGGCGGGGATGCAGTGAAAGAGCGCGAGGAGAGCGGCGGGGATGCAGTGAAAGAGCACGAGGAGAGCGGCGGAGACTCAGTGAAAGAGCACGAGGAGAGTGGCGGGGATGCAGTGAAAGAGCACGAGGAGAGCGGCGGAGACTCAGTGAAAGAGCACGAGGAGAGCGGCGGGGACACAGTGAAAGAGCGCGAGGAGAGCGGCGGGGACGCAGTGAAAGAGCACGAGGAGAGCGGCGGGGGCACAGTGAAAGAGCGCGAGGAGAGCGGCGGGGACGCAGTGAAAGAGCGCGAGGAGAGCGGCGGGGACACAGTGAAAGAGCGCGAGGAGAGCGGCGGGGACACAGTGAAAGAGCGCGAGGAGAGCGGCGGGGATGCAGTGAAAGAGCACGAGGAGAGCGGCGGAGACTCAGTGAAAGAGCACGAGGAGAGCGGCGGGGACACAGTGAAAGAGCGCGAGGAGAGCGGCGGGGATGCAGTGAAAGACCACGAGGAGAGCGGCGGAGACACAGTGAAAGAGCACGAGGAGAGCGGCGGAGACTCAGTGAAAGAGCAGGAGGAGAGCGGCGGGGATGCAGTGAAAGAGCACGAGGAGAGCGGCGGAGACTCAGTGAAAGAGCACGAGGAGAGCGGCGGAGACTCAGTGAAAGAGCACGAGGAGAGCGGCGGAGACTCAGTGAAAGAGCAGGAGGAGAGCGGCGGGGACACAGTGAAAGAGCGCGAGGAGAGCGGCGGAGATGCAGTGAAAGAGCACAAGGAGAGCGGCGGGGATGCAGTGAAAGAGCACGAGGAGAGCGGCGGGGATGCAGTGAAAGAGCGCGAGGAGAGCGGCGGGGATGCAGTGAAAGAGCACGAGGAGAGCGGCGGAGACTCAGGGAAAGAGCAGGAGGAGAGCGGCGGGGACACAGTGAAAGAGAACGAGGAGAGCGGCGGGGACACAGTGAAAGAGCGCGAGGAGAGCGGCGGAGACTCAGTGAAAGAGCACGAGGAGAGCGGCGGGGACACAGTGAAAGAGCGCGAGGAGAGCGGCGGGGATGCAGTGAAAGAGCATGACGAGAGCGGCGGGGACACAGTGAAAGAGCGCGAGGAGAGCGGCGGAGACTCAGTGAAAGAGCACGAGGAGAGCGGCGGGGACACAGTGAATGAGCGCGAGGAGAGCGGCAGGGATGCAGTGAAAGAGCGCGAGGAGAGCGGCGGGGACGCAGTGAAAGAGCACGAGGAGAGCGGCGGGGGCACAGTGAAAGAGCGCGAGGAGAGCGGCGGGGACGCAGTGAAAGAGCGCGAGGAGAGCGGCGGGGACACAGTGAAAGAGCGCGAGGAGAGCGGCGGGGACACAGTGAAAGAGCGCGAGGAGAGCGGCGGGGATGCAGTGAAAGAGCACGAGGAGAGCGGCGGAGACTCAGTGAAAGAGCACGAGGAGAGCGGCGGGGACACAGTGAAAGAGCGCGAGGAGAGCGGCGGGGATGCAGTGAAAGACCACGAGGAGAGCGGCGGAGACACAGTGAAAGAGCACGAGGAGAGCGGCGGAGACTCAGTGAAAGAGCAGGAGGAGAGCGGCGGGGATGCAGTGAAAGAGCACGAGGAGAGCGGCGGAGACTCAGTGAAAGAGCACGAGGAGAGCGGCGGAGACTCAGTGAAAGAGCACGAGGAGAGCGGCGGAGACTCAGTGAAAGAGCAGGAGGAGAGCGGCGGGGACACAGTGAAAGAGCGCGAGGAGAGCGGCGGAGATGCAGTGAAAGAGCACAAGGAGAGCGGCGGGGATGCAGTGAAAGAGCACGAGGAGAGCGGCGGGGATGCAGTGAAAGAGCGCGAGGAGAGCGGCGGGGATGCAGTGAAAGAGCACGAGGAGAGCGGCGGAGACTCAGGGAAAGAGCAGGAGGAGAGCGGCGGGGACACAGTGAAAGAGAACGAGGAGAGCGGCGGGGACACAGTGAAAGAGCGCGAGGAGAGCGGCGGAGACTCAGTGAAAGAGCACGAGGAGAGCGGCGGGGACACAGTGAAAGAGCGCGAGGAGAGCGGCGGGGATGCAGTGAAAGAGCATGACGAGAGCGGCGGGGACACAGTGAAAGAGCGCGAGGAGAGCGGCGGAGACTCAGTGAAAGAGCACGAGGAGAGCGGCGGGGACACAGTGAATGAGCGCGAGGAGAGCGGCAGGGATGCAGTGAAAGAGCGCGAGGAGAGCGGCGGAGACTCAGTGAAAGAGCACGAGGAGAGCGGCGGGGACACAGTGAAAGAGCGCGAGGAGAGCGGCGGGGATGCAGTGAAAGAGCACGACGAGAGCGGCGGGGACACAGTGAAAGAGCGCGAGGAGAGCGGCGGGGACACAGTGAAAGAGCGCGAGGAGAGCGGCGGGGACACAGTGAAAGAGCGCGAGGAGAGCGGCGGAGACTCAGTGAAAGAGCAGGAGGAGAGCGGCGAAGACACAGTGAAAGAGCGCGAGGAGAGCGGCGGAGATGCAGTGAAAGAGCACAAGGAGAGCGGCGGGGATGCAGTGAAAGAGCACGAGGAGAGCGGCGGGGATGCAGTGAAAGAGCGCGAGGAGAGCGGCGGGGATGCAGTGAAAGAGCACGAGGAGAGCGGCGGAGACTCAGTGAAAGAGCACGAGGAGAGCGGCGGGGATGCAGTGAAAGAGCACGAGGAGAGCGGCGGAGACTCAGTGAAAGAGCACGAGGAGAGCGGCGGGGACACAGTGAAAGAGCGCGAGGAGAGCGGCGGGGATGCAGTGAAAGAGCACGAGGAGAGCGGCAGAGACTCAGTGAAAGAGCACGAGGAGAGCGGCGGAGACTCAGTGAAAGAGCAGGAGGAGAGCGGCGGGGACACAGTGAAAGAGCACGAGGAGAGCGGCGGGGACACAGTGAAAGAGCGCGAGGAGAGCGGCAGAGACTCAGTGAAAGAGCACGAGGAGAGCGGCGGGGACACAGTGAAAGAGCGCGAGGAGAGCGGCGGGGATGCAGTGAAAGAGCGTGAGGAGAGCGGCGGGGATGCAGTGAAAGAGCGCGAGGAGAGCGGCGGGGATGCAGTGTAAGAGCACGAGGAGAGCGGCGGGGACACAGTGAAAGAGCGCGAGGAGAGCGGCGGGGATGCAGTGAAAGAGCACGAGGAGAGCGGCGGGGACACAGGATAAAAGAGCTCGAGGAGAGCGGTGGGGACACAGCTGCCAGAGAAGCGGCCTTCAAATTTTCGGCGGGAGCAGTGGCCAGGTGTCTGTCGGGAATGTAAGTTTACCTCTTTAAAAACTTACCTTGAAGAGTGACATCACAGCAAAGCAGTGACCTGATTGGCTGGTAAGGAAAGTGCTGCAATTAGCAGTAGCTGGGAGAAATGTAACTCTTCGTGTTTTGATAAGTATTGTGATTGGTAAGTAAAATCTTTATTCCTTTCACTTATTCATTATTTGATATTATATTTGTAATCAGTTAAGGTAAAGTGTAAAAATGGCAGGAGATCCGAGACCAATGTTACGCTCCTCGTGCTCAATGTGGGAGTTCAGGGACGCGGCCGATGCCCTTGACTCCTTCATGTGCGGGAAGTGTGTCCAGCTGCAGCTCCTGTTAGACTGCATGACGGCTCTGGAGCTGCGGATGGACTCACTTTGGAACATCCGCGATGCTGAGGAGGTCGTGGATAGCATGTTCAGTGAGTTGATCACACCGTAGATTAGGATTGGTGAGGCAGGCAGGGAATGGGTGACCAAAAGGCAGAGAAAGAGCAGGAAGGCAGTGCAGGTGTCCCCTGCAGTCATCTCCCTCCAAAACAGGTATACCATTTTGGATACTGTTGGGGGAGATGACTCACCAGGGTAAGGCAGTAGTAGCCAGGCTCATGGCACCGTGGCTGGCTCTGCTGCACAGAAGGATGGGAAAAAGACTGGCAGGGCTATAGTCATAGGGGATTCAATCGTAAGGGGAGTAGACAGACGTTTCTGTGGTCGAAAACGAGACTCCCGAATGGTATGTTGCCTCCCGGGTGCACGGGTCAGGGATGTCTCAGATCGGCTGCAGGACATACTGAAGGGGGAGGGTGAACAGCCAGTTGTCATGGTGCATATAGGCACCAACGATATAGGTAAGAAACGGGATGAGGTCCTACAATCAGAATTTAGGGAGTTAGGAGATAAGTTAAAAAGTAGGACCTCAAAGGTAGTAATCTCAGATTGCTACCAGTGCCACGAGACAGTCAGAGTAGAAATTCAAGAATAGTCAGAATGAATATGTGGCTTGAGAGATGGTTCAGGAGGGAGGGGGGTTCAGATTTTTGGGACATTGGAACCGGTTCTGGGGGCGGTGGGACCATTATAAATCGGATGGTCTACACCTGGGCAGGACTGGAACCAATGTCCGAGGGGGTACTTTTGCTAACACTGTTGGGGAGGTTTTAAACTAATGTGACATGGGGATGGGAACCTGATTAGGAAGTTAGAGGTCAGTAAAGAGGCAACAACTAAAGCCAGTAAGGTACTAGATAATAAACTCAATGTGACTAAGGGGAAGAGTAGACAGGGAAGAGATGATGAACGCAAAGGGACAGGTGGTCTGAGGTGCACTTGTTTTTTTTTTTTTTTATAAATGTTTTATTGAAAATTTTTTCCCAAACAACAATTTTTCCCCTCTTACAAAGCAAACGCAACAATAACAATACAGAAATTTTAAACAATACACAAGTAACAAAACCCCTTTATCTTTGACCTAAACTAAACCCCCCCCCCCCTCCCCCCCCCCCTCCCCCTGGGTTGCTGCTGCTGGTCATCTGTCTTCCCTCTAACGTTCCCCTAGGTAGTCGAGAAATGGCTGCCACCGCCTGGTGAACCCTTGAGCCGATCCTCTCAGGGCAAACTTTATCTGCTCCAGTTTAATGAACCCCGCCATATCATTTACCCAGGCCTCCAGTCCGGGGGGTTTCGCCTCCTTCCACATGATTAGGATCCTGCGCCGGGCTACTAGGGACGCAAAGGCCACAACGTCGGCCTCTTTCGCCTCCTGCACTCCCGGCTCTTCCGCAACTCCAAATAGAGCTAACCCCCAGCCTGGTTTGACCCGGGCCTTCACCACCCGCGAAATCACTCCCGTCACTCCCTTCCAATACCCTTCCAATGCCGGGCATGCCCAAAACATATGTGCGTGGTTTGCCGGGCTCCCGCCACACCTCCCACATTTGTCCTCCACTCCAAAGAACCTGCTCAAACTTGCTCCCGTTATGTGTGCTCTATGTAGCACCTTAAATTGAATCAGGCTAAGCCTGGCGCATGAGGAAGAGGAATTTACCCTGCTTAGGGCATCAGCCCACATACCCTCCTCTATCTCCTCCCCTAGTTCTTCTTCCCACTTTCCTTTTAGTTCGCCCACCGACTCCTCCCCCTCTTCCCTCATCTCTCGGTAAATCTCTGACACCTTGCCCTCTCCGACCCACACCCCTGAAAGCACCCTGTCCTGTATCCCCTGTGTCGGGAGCAACGGAAATTCCCTCACCTGTTGTCTAGTAAACGCCCTCACCTGCATATATCTCAAGAAATTTCCCCGGGGCAACTTATACTTTTCCTCCAATGCTCCCAAGCTCGCAAAAGTCCCATCTATAAATAAATCTCCCACCCTCCTAATTCCCAACTGGAACCAGCTCTGAAATCCTCCATCCATTCTTCCTGGGGCGAACCTATGGTTGTTCCTGATTGGGGACCCCACCAGGGCTCCCCGCACCCCTCTCTGTCGCCTCCACTGTCCCCAGATATTCAATGTTGCCGCCACCACCGGGTTCGTGGTAAACTTTTTAGGTGAGATCGGTAGCGGCGCCGTCACCAGCGCCTCTAAACTCGTCCCTTTACAGGACTTTCTCTCCAGTCTTTCCCACGCCGCTCCCTCACCCTCCATCATCCATTTACGTATCATTGCCACATTGGCGACCCAATAGTAATCGCCCAAGTTCGGTAGTGCCAAGCCTCCTCTGTCCCTACTACGCTGAAGGAACCCCCTCCTTACTCTCGGAACTTTCCCTGCCCACACGAAGCTCGTGATGCTCCTGTCTATTTTATTAAAAAAGGTCTTAGTGATTAGTATAGGGAGACATTGAAATACAAATAAGAACCTCGGGAGGACCATCATCTTAATTGCTTGCACCCTGCCCGCCAGCGATAGAGGCTGCATGTCCCACCTCTTGAAGTCCTCCTCCATTTGTTCTACCAACCGTGTCAGATTAAGTCTGTGCAAGGTTCCCCAGCTCCTAGCGATCTGAATCCCCAGGTATCGGAAGTTTCTTTCCACTTTCCTTAGAGGCAAGCCTTCTATCTCTCTACTCTGGTCCCCTGGATGTATCACAAATAATTCACTCTTCCCCATGTTTAGCCTATACCCCGAGAAATCCCCGAACCCCCTCAAAATTCGCATAACCTCTATCATTCCCCCCGCTGGGTCCGACACGTATAACAATAGGTCATCCGCATATAACGAGACTCGGTGTTCTTCTCCCCCTCTAATCACCCCTCTCCATTTCCTGGAGTCTCTCAACGCCATGGCCAGAGGTTCAATTGCCAACGCGAACAACAATGGAGACAGCGGGCATCCCTGTCTTGTTCCCCTATATAGTCGGAAATACTCCGATCTATGTCGACCTGTAACTACGCTTGCCGTTGGAGCCCCATAAAGAAGTCTAACCCAGCTAATAAACCCGTTCCCAAACCCAAACCTCCTTAACACTTCCCATAAATACTCCCACTCCACCCTATCAAATGCCTTCTCTGCGTCCATTGCCGCCACTATCTCTGCCTCCCCCTCCACTGGGGGCATCATTATCACCCCTAATAGTCGTCGCACGTTAACATTCACTTGTCTCCCTTTTACGAACCCTGTCTGGTCTTCGTGCACCACCCCCGGGACACAGTCCTCTATCCTCGATGCCAGTACCTTTGCCAACAATTTGGCGTCCACGTTCAACAATGAAATGGGTCTCTAGGACCCGCACTGCAACGGATCTTTATCCCTCTTCAAAATTAACGATATCGTCGCCTCCGACATCGTCGGGGGTAGAGTCCCCCCTTTCCTGGCCTCATTGAACGTCCTCACCATCAACGGGGCCAACAAGTCCACATATTTTCTGTAATACTCCACCGGGAACCCGTCTGGTCCTGGGGCCTTCCCTGCTTGCATGCTTCCCAGTCCCTTAATAACCTCGTCCACCCCAATCGGTGCCCCCAGGCCTACCACCCCCCGCTCCTCCACTTTCGGGAACCTCAATTGGTCCAGGAACTGCCGCATCCCCTCCTCTCCCTCTGGGGGTTGAGACCTATACAGTTCCTCATAGAAGGTCTTGAACACCTCATTTATCTTTCCTGCCCTTCGCACCGTGTCTCCCCTTTCATCTCTAATTCCTCCTATCTCCCTCGCTGCTGCCCTCTTTCGCAATTGATGAGCCAGCAGGCGACTCGCCTTTTCCCCATATTCATACCTCCTCCCCTGTGCCTTCCTCCACAGTACCTCCGCCTTTCTGGTGGTCAGAAGGTCAAATTCCGTCTGGAGTCGTCTCCTCTCCCTGTACAATTCCTCCTCCGGGGTCTCTGCAAATTCCCTATCCACCCTTAAAATCTCCCCCAGTAACCTTTCCCTTTCCTTGGCCTCTGTTTTCCTTTTGTGGGCCCCAATGGAGATCAGCTCTCCTCTGACCACCGCTTTTAGTGCTTCCCATACCACTCCCACAGGGACCTCGCCGTCGTCATTGACCTCCAGATATCTCTCAATACACCCCCGCACTCTTGCACACACTCCCTCATCCGCCATCAGTCCCACATCTAATCGCCAGAGTGTTCTCTGCTCCCTTTCCTCTCCTAATTCCAGGTCCACCCAATGTGGGGCATGATCCGAAACCGCTATGGCTGAGTACTCAGCTTCTTCCACCCTAGAGATCAACGACCTTCCCAAAACAAAAAAATCTATCCGGGAGTACACTTTATGGACATGGGAGAAGAAGGAAAACTCCCTAGCCCTAGGTCTAAGAAATCGCCATGGATCCACTCCCCCCATTTGGTCCATAAACCCCTTAAGTACCTTGGCCGCTGCCGGCCTTCTTCCGGTCCTTGAGCTGGATCTATCTAGCCCCGGGTCCAGCACCGTATTAAAGTCCCCTCCTAAAATCAAGTTTCCTACCTCCAGGTCCGGTATACGCCCCAGCATCCGTCTCATAAATCCCGCATCGTCCCAGTTTGGGGCATACACGTTAACCAACACGACCTCCATTCCCTCCAGCCTGCCACTCACCATTACATATCTACCTCCGCTATCTGCTACGATGTTCTTTGCTTCAAATGCGACCAGTTTCCCCACCAAAATGGCCACCCCTCTATTCTTTGCGTCCAGTCCTGAGTGGAACACCTGTCCCACCCATCCTTTCCTTAGCCTAGCTTGGTCCGCCACCTTTAGGTGCGTCTCTTGGAGCATAACCACGTCTGCCCTTAGTCCTTTCAAATGCGCGAGCACTCTGGCCCTTTTTATCGGTCCGTTCAGGCCTCTCACGTTCCACGTGATCAGCCTCACTAGGGGGCTACCTGCCCCCCTCCCGTGTCGACTAGCCATTACCTTCTCTAGGCCAGTCCCATATCCCGCCTCCGCGCTCCCGCTCGCTCCCCCAGCGTCGCACACCATCCCCGCCCACCCACTCTTTAGCCATTTCCTTTTGGATTTCCGCAGCAGCAACCCAGTTGTCCCCCCCTCCCTCCCCCCCTCCCCGCTAGATCTCTTTCTAGCATGATTGCTCCCCCATATTACTTCCGTAAGTCAGCTGACTTCAACTGACCCCGGCTACTCCTGCTCACTCCTCGACCCCCCCCCATGTGGGGAACTCCCATCCGACTTGCGCCTGTCTTCCCGCCTTATTCTTTCTGGTGCGGGAACATCCCTTTACCTGACCCGCCTCTTATGGCGCAGCTCCCTTTCCCCTCCCCCTCCCCTTCCCCATTCTCCAACTATGTCCCGTCTTTCCCCCCTCACCGGCGCCCACATTTCCCCAATGTCTCCCCCCTTCCCTGTTTACTTCTCAATTAACTTCCACCGTAACATTAACAATAACATTTCCTGCAGCATCAGTCCCTCAGTTCCGATCCAATTTCTCTTCTTTGATGAAGGTCCATGCTTCCTCCGCCGTCTCGAAATAATGGTGTCTCTCCTGATACGTGACCCATAGTCTTGCCGGCTGCAGCATCCCGAACTTCACCTTCCTTTTATGCAACACCTCTTTGGCTCGGTTGAAGCTCGCCCTCCTTCTCGCCACCTCCGCACTCCAAGCCTGGTATACCCGTACCACTGCATTCTCCCATCTGCTACTCCGCACCTTTTTAGCCCATCTCAGGACCTCTTCTCTATCCTTAAGGCGGTAAAATCGCACGATTATCGCCCTGGGTGGTTCTCCCGCTTTTGGTCTTCTCGCCGGAATCCGATTTGCCCACTCCACCTCCAAGGGACCCGTAGGGGCCTCAGCACCCATCAGTGAGCTCAGCATCGTACTTGCGTACGCTCCACAGTCCACTCCTTCCACACCCTCAGGGAGACCCAGTATCCGAAGGTTCTTCCTTCGCGCTCCATTTTCTAGGGCTTCGATCCTTTCAGTACACTTTTTATGAAGTGCCTCGTGCGTCTGTGTCTTAACCGCCAGGCCCAGGATCTCGTCCTCAATATCTGTCACCTTCTGCTCCACCACACGGAGCTCTGTCTCCTGGGTCTTTAATGTCTCCTTGAGCCCCTCAATTGCCTGTAGCAACGGGGTCAGCACCTCCCTCTTCAGCAGCTCCACGCACCGTCTCACAATTTCATGCTCAGGCCCCCATGTCGCCTGCGCTTTCTCCGCCGCCATCTTGTACTTCTCTCTTTCTGACCCTTTGGTCGACGATTCCTCGCGCTGCAGCCGCCGCCGCCGGTTTTTTCCTCCTTCGTTTGGGGGGGACTCCCTTCTCACACGCCCCACACCGGGTTGCGTCGTCGAAAAATTCCCCGTTGGGGCTCTTAAAAGAGCCCGAAGGTCCGTCGGAGCTGGAGCCGCCGAAGCGTGCGGCTAGCTAGGCATCACCGCAACCGGAAGTCCCTTCAGTGGCCTTGATGAGGTCTTTTCACAGTTGTTCCCTCTGCTGCTAGAATTCACTTTTGATACAGGCCCTCAGGTCAGCTTGCAGCTTTAAGCTTGCCCTTCCCCCGCCTGCATGCTGGAAGAGGCCCTGTTTATCCTGCAGTTGCAGCCAAATCTTTTACTGTTTCTGCGTGTGTCTGGCAACCAAGAGACATACCCTTCCTGGGGGACACTGTCGGGGGAATATTGCAGCCTTCTTCCCACACCGGGAAATGTCAAACAAATGCCGTGGGGGCCCTGTAAAAGAGCCCAAAAGTCCGTTCCAAGCAGGAGCTGCCGAATATGCGACCTAGCTCTGCATAGCCGCACCCAGAAGTCAGGTGCACTTGTTTTAATGTGAGAAGTGTAGCAGGTAAGGCAGATGAACTTAGGGCTTGGATTAGTACCTGGGAATATGATGTTATCGGTATTACTGAGACTTGGTTGAGGGAAGGGCAAGACTGGCAACTAAACATCCCAGGGTATAGATGCTTCAGGAGGGATAGAGAGGGAGGTAAAAGGGGTGGAGGAGTTGCATTACTGGTCAGAGATGATATCACAGCTGTGATTAAGGAGGGCACGATGGAAGATTCGAGCACTGAGGCAATATGGGTAGAGCTAAGGAATAGGAAGGGTGCACTAACATTGTTGGGACTTTACTACAGGCCTCCCAAAAGTGAGCCTGAAGTAGAGGTACAAATATGTAGACAGATTATCGAAAAATGAAGGAGCAATAGGGTGGTCGTGCTGGCCCCTTCCCCAACATTGAATGGGACTCATGTAGTGTTGGAGGCGTAGATGGAGCAGAATTTGTACGGAGCATCCAGGAGAGTTTTTTAGAGCAGTATGTAAATAGTCCAACTCGGGAAGAGGCCATACTGGACCTGGTATTGGGGAATGATCCCGGCCAGGTGGTTGAAGTTTCAGTCAGTGATTACTTTGGGAATAGCGATCACAATTCCGTAAGTTTTAGAATACTCATGGACAAAGATGAGAGTGGTCCTAAAGGAAGAGTGCTAAATTGGGGAAAGGCCAAGTACATCAAAATTCGGCAGGAGCTAGGGAATGTGGATTGGGAGCAGCTGTTTAAGGGTAAATCCACATTTCAAATGTGGGAGTCTTTTAAGGAAAGGTTGATTAGAGTGCAGGACAGACATGTCCCTGTGAAAATGAGGGATAGAAATGGCAAGTTTAGGGAACCATGGATGACAGGTGGAATTGTGAGACTAGCTAAGATGAAAAAGGAAGCATACATAAGATCTAGGCGACTTAAAACTGATGAAGCTTTGGAGGAATATCGGGAAAGTAGGACAAATCTCAAACGCGCAATAAAGAGGGCTAAAAGGGGTCATGAAATATCTTTGGCTAACAGGGTTAAGGAAAATCCCAAAGCCTTTTATTTGTAAATAAGGAGCAAGAGGGTAACTAGAGAAAGGATTGGCCCACTCAAAGACAAAAGAGGGAATTTATGCGTGGAGTCAGAGGAAATGAGTGAGATTCTTAATGAGTACTTTGCATCGGCATTCACCAAGGAGAGGGACAGATGTTGAGGCTAGGGATGGATGTTTAAATACTCTAGGTCAAGTCGGCATAAGGAAGGGGGAAGTTTTGGGTATTCTAAAAGGCATTAAGGTGGACAAGTCCCCAGGTCCGGATGGGATCTATCCCAGGTTACTGAGGGAAGCGAGGGACGAAATAGCTGGGGCCTTAACAGATATCTTTGCAGCATTCTTGAGCATGGGTGAGGTCCCGGAGGACTGGAGAATTGCTAATGTTGTCCCTTTGTTTAAGAAGGATAGCAGGGATAATCTAGGGAATTATAGCCCTGTGAGCTTGACGTCAGTGGTAGGCAAACTGTTGGAGAAGATACTGAGGGATAGGATCTATTCACATTTGGAAGAAAATAGACTTATCAGTGATAGTACGAAGTCTTACAACACCAGGTTAAAGTCCAACAGGTTTGTTTCGATGTCACTAGCTTTCGGAGCGCTGCTCCTTCCTCAGGTGAATGAAGAGGTCTGTTCCAGAAACACATATATAGACAAATTCAAAGATGCCAAACAATGCTAGGAATGCGACCATTAGCAGGTGATTAAATCCTTACAGATCCAGAGATGGGGTAACCCCAGGTTAAAGAGGTGTGAATTGTATCAAGCCAGGGCAGTTGGTAGGATTTCGCAGGCCAGATGGTGGGGGATGAATGTAATGCGACATGAATCCCAGGTCCCGGTTGAGGCCGCACTCATGTGTGCGGAACTTGGCTATAAGTTTCTGCTCGGCGATTCTGCGTTGTCGCGGGTCCTGAAGGCCGCCTTGGAGAACGCTTACCCGGAGATCAGAGGCTGAATGCCCTTGACTGCTGAAGTGTACCCCGACTGAAAGGGAACATTCTTGCCTGGTGATTGTTGCGCGATGTCCGTTCATTCGTTATCGCAGCGTCTGCATGGTCTCGCCAATGTACCACGCTTCGGGACATCCTTTCCTGCAGCGTATGAGGTAGACAACGTTGGCCGAGTCGCACGAGTATGTACCGCGTACCTGGTGGGTGGTGTTCTCACGTGTAATAGTGGTATCCATGTCGATGATCTGGCATGTCTTGCAGAGATTGCCATGACAGGGTTGTGTGGTGTCGTGGTCACTGTTCTGAAGACTGGGTAGTTTGCTGCAAACAATGGTTTGTTTGAGGTTGCGCGGTTGTTTGAAGGCAAGTGGTGGGGGTGTGGGGATGACCTTGGCAAGATGTTCATCGTCATCAATGACGTGTTGAAGGCTGTGAAGAAGGTGACATAGTTTCTCCGTTCCGGGGAAGTACTGGACGACGAAGGGTATTCTGTCGGTTGTGTCCCATGTTTGTCTTCTGAGGAGGTCGGTGCGGTTTTTCGCTGTGGCGCATTGGAACTGTCGCTCGATGAGTCGAGTGCCATATTCTGTTCGTACGAGGGCATCTTTCAACGTCTGTAGATGTCTGTTACGTTCCTCCTCGTCTGAGCAGATCCTGTGTATACGGAGCGCTTGTCCATAGGGGATGGCTTCTTTAATGTGTTTAGGGTGGAAGCTGGAGAAGTGGAGCATCACAGGGGATACAGGACAAGGTATTTTCTCGAACTGGAGAGGGGGAGGGGAAGGTATCGGAAATCTATCAAAAACTTATGGAGTGGGAGGAAACCCAAGTAGGTGAGCTAAAGTGTAAATGGGAAGATGAATTGGAAAAGGAGTTAGAGGCGGGTCTGTGGGAGGATGCCCTGAGCAGAGTCAACGCGTCCTCATCATGTGCCAGGCTCAGCATGATACAATTCAAGGTGGTTCATCAGGCACACATGTCGTGGCCTAGATGAGCATGTTTTTTGGAGTGGAGGACAGGTGTGTGAGGTGTGCAGGAGGGCCTGCAAACCATGTTCACATGTTTTGGGCATGTCTGAAGCTTAGGGGATTCCGGCATGAATTTGTGGAAGTCATGTCCACGGCGCTAAAAATGAGGATGGCGGCAAGTCCAGAGGTGGCGATTTTTGGAGTGTCGGAAAATCCGGGAGTCCAGGGGGCGAGAGAGGCTGACGTTTTGGCCTTTGCCTCCTTGGTAGCCCGGAGACGGATCTTATTAGCGTGGAGGGACCCGGAGCCCCCAAAATCGAGGGTAAGGGTTAGCAACATGGCTGGGTTTCTCAGGCTTGAGAAAATTAAGTTCGCCCTGAGAGGATCAACGTTAGGGTTCGTTCGGAGGTGGCAGCCGTTTATCGACTTCTTCAGGGAAAACTAAACTGTTAGCAGATTCAATAAGGGGAGGTTAGGGTTAAGGGGGCAGGGGGAGTAAGGTTAGTTTAGTTTAGTTTATGCGGGAACAGTGAGAAGAGATGGAGTGGGTTGTTACGCACTGAATTATGTTTACATTTGTATTTGTATTTTTTGTTGTTATAAGCACCTTAATAAAATGTTTGTTAAAAAAAAAGAATTCATCTTTGAAATTCTTATTTGGATCAAAAAGATCCGACTAATTCAGATGTTATAAGAATCCAGCAGGGGAAAAAATCCACTGAACAAAAAATGAGAGCATGTTTATTTTTTTTCCAGCATTAATTATGCATTATCAAAAGTTTTGGAATTCACCGCTTTAAAATATGTAATTTATAAGAAATCAATTTTGTTGAGAGACCAATAATTAAATAAAAACATGAATTTTCACATTCTGGAGAGCAGCTTTGAATGATTACAATGAAAGTTAAATACACATCTGAGTTTTGCAAATAATTCATTGGTGAGGATCTGCCTTTCCCTTACCTGTCAGACACAGTGACCACTGTAATGCTATCATTTTGTAGATTCATCAGTTTTAGAGCTTTTTTTTTATATGACTTTGCTGCATCAAACTGAAATTGTGGTGTCGGCACTGTGTCCCAGATAACCAAATTCCCCACAGAAGTAGCACTGAGTACTTGTGAAGAGGTAAGATGGAAAACTGATTGACTGTAAAGTCCCACAATCTTGTTAAATGTCTGTGGAAGAAAAGATCATCGGGATAAAATTTCAGCAGTTGACCATTTTAATAATAATAATGATAATAATCTTTATTAGTGTCACAAGTAGGCTTACATTAACACTGCAATGAAGTTACTGTGAAAATCCCCTAGTCGCCACAGTCTGGCACCTGTTCGGGTACACAGAGGGAGAATTCAGAATGTCCAATTCACCTCACAAGCACGTCTTTATTTGGGACTTATGGGAGGAAACCGGAGCGGCCGGAGGAAACCCACGCAGACACAGGGAGAAGATGCAGACTCCCCATGGACAGTGACCCAAGCCGGGAATCGAACCCGGTCCCATGGTGTTGTGAAGCAACAGTGCTAACCACTGTGCTAGAGTGCCGCCCATATAAACAGGCAAATGCCAATTGTCTTGCTGCAAAACTGAAGAAACATTGTTTATTTTCAGCGAATAGGAAATTAACAACTTTGAGAACAGCTGGTTAATAGTTATTTATATAGCCTGTTATTCCTGTTTTTCCATTTCCAACCCCTTCAACTATCAAGTTGCATGCCTGCTCAGAGGCAAGTCATGATACCTCAACTCCTATTGGCATGCTGCTGAGAGAGACTGCTCTCTCCTTTGACTTTCTTTCCGACTGCTGGAAGAGATCAGCTGCGGGATTCTCCGTTGGTGGGATCCTCTGCTTCGTCAGCAGTGCACCCATACCCAAAGAACAAAGAACAAAGAAATGTACAGCACAGGAACAGGCCCTTCGGCCCTCCAAGCCCGTGCCGACCATGCTGCCCGACTAAACTACAATCTTCTACACTTCCTGGGTCCGTATCCCTCTATTCCCATCCTATTGATGTATTTGTCAAGATGCCCCTTAAATGTCACTATCGTCCCTGCTTCCACCACCTCTTCCGGTAGCGAGTTCCAGGCACCCACTACCCTCTGTGTAAAAAACTTGCCTCGTACATCCACTCTAAACCTTGCCCCTCTCACCTTAAACCTATGCCCCCTAGTAATTGACCCCTCTACCCTGGGGAAAAGCCTCTGACTATCCACTCTGTCTGTGCCCCTCATAATTTTGTAGACCTCTATCAGGTCGCCCCTCAACCTCCGTCGTTCCAGTGAGAACAAACCGAGTTTATTCAACCGCTCCTCATAGCTAATGCCCGCCATACCAGGCAACATTCTGGTAAATCTCTTCTGCACCCTCTCCAAAGCCTCCACATCCTTCTGGTAGTGTGGCGACCAGAATTGAACACTATACCCCAAGTGTGGCCTAACTAAGGTTCTATACAGCTGCAACATGACTTGCCAATTCTTATACTCAATGCCCCGGCCAATGAAGGCAAGCATGCCGTATGCCTTCTTGACTACCTTCTCCACCTGTGTTGCCCCATAGGTTTCCCAACGGCGTGGGGTGGCCACAATGGGAAACCCCATGGCTGGCTACGGGAATGAAGAATCCCGCTGCCAGTGGGGCTGCTCCGCACCGGAAAACGGGGCTGGCGGGCCGGAGAATCCCGCCCGAGGCCTTTCGTTATGCACCTGATTCAGATCAGGAACTAAACAAAGTAAAGCATGTCTGCCCCCTCCTTTTCATACAGCAGTCACACGCTGACATTCAACACCACCACATCACTCTCCAATGTTGTTTTTAAGATGTTGTGAAAGTATTGCTGCTACAATTCACCACTGTATTATATTGTATTATGTTGATGCCCTTGTGGGCTCTGCCTGTGGCTCCGCCCCCTCGGGGATGGTATGTAGATCTGCAGCCTGTAGGCGGCACTCAGTACAGAGCAGTCGCAGGCAGGTACAGATCTAGCGTATTAAAACCGCTGTTCACTTCGCTGTTCACTTCTGCTAATCGGCTCGTGTGAATTGATGGTCACATCATAAGATATTTATAACTCTTGTGATAAAGGAGTTAACTGATGCTTCATTAAATGCTTTTGTTTTGATTCTGTTTCAAATACCTGCGGTTCTGTAGAACCACATCTCTAATTTCACTTGAGGCTTGTTAATTTAGAAAATGTGAATAACTTTCAAAAATGCTACATAATGTGGAAAATATGGAGCATTTTTGTTTCAGAAGTACTCAATCATTAAATTATGGGCGGAATTCGCCCATAAAATGACTAAGGGGGCGATTCTTTTGCTGCATTATGCTCAAGCGAGAGCACAACGCGGCCGGAAAATCCCGGGGAGCCGGCCAGCGGGCCTCCCGACAGCCACTCCGCCTCACGGGAATCACCAAGTCCCGCGAGACGTCCGATTCGGAACTCCTTCCAAAAGCGGCGGCACCAAATGAAGTTCGCGGAAGTAGGTCTTAAATTTACTTACAACCTACCTGTTCGATATCCACTGGCCTCACACAATTCTCCGCCCTCCCCAGGTAGACAGCAGCCGAGCACCATTCAGCACTAGTCCACACAAATTTGGCCCAGGCAGAAAGGCACCCGAGGGGGTCTCCCGGACCATCGGAGACCCCTGGGTTGCCAGGGTAAATGCAGGGTGGCCCACTGGTCCGCCCCCTGAAATGCGTGTGACTTGTCACTGCCCAGCTGGCACCTTTTCACTGCCACCCTGGCACTGCCAAGGTTCCCGAATGGCACTTCCAAGTCAGCAGGAGCACTGCTTGCGTGCCAGGGTGGCAGTGCAAGGGTGCCCGAGTGCCCGGGTGGCACTGCCAAGGGTCAGGGACCAAGGGGGGCCTGCCCATGAAATGTGAGTGGGGGGAGTGTTAAAGGGTGGGGGTGTGCAGGGCAGGTAAGTAAGGGCCTCCTGGAGGTTGGGTGGTGACGGGTGGGAGTCTTGGAAGGGAGGGGATGCTGTAAGGGGCGGCTGAAGAGGGAGGCCCCCAGAGACCCCATAGCAGGGTGTCCTCACTTGGGGGCTGAGGGGTAGTACCCATGTTTGTGGGGGGTGACATTGCCCATGGGTGGGGGGTGGGGGCTAAACCAGTGAGAAACTCCTCAGGGCCCAAAGAAAGACTAAGTGTCATTGCATAGCAGTGCGGAACTCGCCGGACTCCCTGAAAAACCTGCTACAAATGATCTTCGAAAATTTTCTGGAGAATCGTGTCCTAACTGTCATTTCGGGCGGGAAAACTGGTGAGATTCCGCCAGCGTTTCCGGCACAATTTCAATCGCAATTCCCCACAATTAGTCATTTCTTTGGAGCTGGGGTGTGTGGTAATACCAGGTATTGCGGTACCAGAGAGAGGAATAACCATTGGCTAGACCACGGGGTCTACCATTGGGCAATGTACATAGCCCCGCCCTGAGAGGCGGGGTAAAAGAACCTGTGCCGTCCCCAGCAGCCTTCACTTCTGTAACTTCGCTGCTGGGTACAGTTCTACCTGATTAAAGCTGAATCGATATGACTCCACGTGGACTCAAGCGTATTGATTGTGCATCAGGGGGATTCACTGAAGTATGCCACATACTAAAGACACCAGCAAGACCGGCTCCTCAGAATTGACGCAACCTTTTAAAAAAAATATATTTCCAAATGCACATTCTCCCCGTGTTTGCGTGGGTTTCGCCCCACAACCCAAAGATGTGCAGGGAAGGTGGATTGGCCATGCTAAATGAGCAGTGGTGTCCCACAAGGATCTGTTCTGGGACCTCTGCTCTTTGGGGTTTTCATAAATGACTTGGATGAGGAAGTGGAAGGGTGGGTTAGTAAGTATGCCGATGACACAAAGGTTTGGGGAGTTGTAGATAGTGTTGAGGGTTGTTGCAGGTTACAGCAGGATATTGACAGGATGAAGAGCTGGGCTGAGAAGTGGCAGATGGAGTTCAACGTAGATAAATGTGAAGTAATTCATTTTGGAAAGTCGAATTTGAATGCTGAATGCGGGTTAAAGGCAGGATTCGTGGAAGTGTGGAGGAACAGAGGGATCTTGTGGTCCACGTACATAGATCCCTCAAAGTTGCCACCCAGGTTGTTAGGAAGGCGTATGGTGTGTTGGCTTTCATTAACAGGGGGATTGAGTTTAAGAGCCACGAGGTTTTGCTGCAGCTTTATAAAACTCTAGTTAGACCACACTTGGAATATTGTGTCCAGTTCTGGTCGCCTCATTATAGGAAGGATGTGGATGCTTTGGAGATGCTACAGAAGAGATTTACCAGGATGCTGCCTGGACTGGAAGGCTTGTCTTATGAAGAAAGGTTGAGGGAGCTAGGGCTTGTCTCACTGGAGCGAAGAAGGCAGAGAGGTGACTTGATAGAGGTGTACAAGATGATGAGAGGCATGGATAGAGTGGATAGCCAGAGACTTTTCCCCAGGGTGGAAATGGCTGTCACGAGGGGACATAATTTTAAGGTGATTGGAGGAAGGTATGGGGGAGATGTCAGAGGTAGGTTCTTTACACAGAGAGTGGAATGCACTGCCAGCAGAGGTGGTGGAGTCAGAGTCATTAGGGACATTTAAGCGACTCTTAGACAGGCACATGGACAGCAGTAAATTGAAGGGGTGTAGGTTAGGTTGATCTTAGATTAGGATAAATGGTCGGCACAACATCGTGGCTGAAGGGCCTGTACTGTGCTGTACTGTTCTATGTACTTCATCAGCAAATGTGTGGACGACTGCGTGCCAAAGAAAGCAGTACGTGCGTTCCCCAACTGGAAACCATGGCTCAATCGCGAGATTGACTCCCTACTGAAGGACAGATCTGAGGCGTTCAAGGCAGACGACCCTGACCTATACAAGAAATCCAGGTACGACCTCCGCAAAGCCATCCGGAATGCCAAGAGAGAATATCAAACCAAGCTAGAATCACAGACAGACTCTCGGCGGTTGTGGCAAGGACTAAACAACATAACGGGCTACAAAGCGAAGCCGAACAGTATCTCTGGCAGCAGCGCACCCCTCCCCGATGAACTCAATGCATTCTATGCTCGGTTCGAGCAGGTAACCAACAATCCGCTGGCGAGTGCCCCAGCAGCCCATAATTCACCCATACCCACCATCACAGCTTCCGAAGTCAGATTGGCCTTCCTGAAAGTGAACCCTCGGCAGGCGACGGGCCCAGACGGGATCCCTGGTCGTGCACTCAGAGCCTGCGCAGACCAGCTGGCAGAGGTATTCACGGACATCTTTAACCTGTCCCTACTCCACTCCGAGGTCCCCACCTGCTTCAAGAAGACCACCATCATACCGGTACCAAAGAAGAACCAGGCAACGTGCCTCAATGACTACCGACCAGTGGCCCTGACTTCAGTCGTAATGAAGTGCTTCGAGAGGTTGATCATGAAGCGCATCACCTCCATACTCCCAGAACTCCTTGATCCACTGCAATTCGCATACCGCTGCAACCGGTCCACATCAGACACCATTTCCCTGGCCCTACACTCATCCCTAGAGCATCTCGAAAACAAGGACTCCTACATTAGACTCCTATTTATTGACTACAGCTCCGCCTTCAACACCATAATCCCAGCCAAGCTCATATCAAAGCTCCAAAACCTAGGACTTGGCTCCCCACTCTGCAACTGGATCCTCGATTTTCTGACCAACAGACCACAATCAGTAAGAATGAACAACAACACCTCCTCCACAATAGTCCTCAACACCGGCGCCCCACAAGGCTGCGTACTTAGCCCCTACTCTACTCCCTGTACACACACGACTGCGTGGCAAAACTTGGTTCCAACTCCATCTACAAGTTTGCTGACGATACGACCATAGTGGGAGCCGGATCTCGAATAACGATCAGTCCAAATACAGGAGGGAGATAGAGAACCTAGTGGAGTGGTGTAGCGACAACAATCTCTCCCTCAATGCCAGCAAAACTAAAGAGCTGGTAATTGACTTCAGGAAGCAAAGTACTGTACACACACACCCCTGTCAGCAGCAACGGGGCCGAGGTGGAGATGGTTAGCAGTTTCAAATTCCTAGGGGTGCACATCTCCAAAAATCTGTCCTGGTCCACCCACGTCGACGCTACCACCAAGAAAGCACAACAGCGCCTATACTTCCTCAGGAAACTAAGGAAATTCGGCATGTCCACATTGACTCTTACCAACTTTTACAGATGCACCATAGAAAGCATCCTATCAGGCTGCATCACAGCCTGGTATGGCAACTGCTCGGCGCAGGACCGCAAGAAACTTCAGAGAGTCGTGAACACCGCCCAGTCCATCACACGAACCAGCCTCCCATCCATTGACTCCATCTACACCTCCCGCTGCCTGGGGAAAGCGGACAGTATAATCAAAGATCCCTCCCACCCGGCTTACTCACTCTTCCAACTTCTTCCATCGGGCAGGAGATACAGAAGTCTGAGAACACGCACGAACAGATTCAAAAACAGCTTCTTCACCACTGTCACCAGACTCCTAAATGACCCTCTTATGGACTGATTTCATGAACACTACACCCTGTATGCTTCATCCGATGCCAGTGCTTTTGTAGTTACACTGTATATGTTGTGTTGCCCTATTATGTATTTTCTTTTATTCCCTTTTCTTCTCATGTACTTAATGATCTGTTGAGCTGCTCGCAGAAAAATACTTTTCACTGTACCTCGGTACACGTGACAATAAACAAATCCAATCCAATCCAATCCACAGCTTCCTGCTGGACTGATCCAGTTTGATCTGCCAAAAGCCATTCGAGGCATCAAGCTTTGTGAAAATTTTAGCCCGGGACATTTCGCTCGTGATCTCTTCCCGTTTGGGTATGGGGTAGTGTTCCCTCATGATGTTGTTGTTCAGGTTTTTCGGGTCGATGCAGATCCGGAGTTCGCCAGAGGGCTTCTTAACGCACACCATGGAGCTGACCCGTGGCGTGGGCTGCGTGACCCGGGATAGCACCCCTTGGTCCTGGAGATCCTGCAGCTGCTGCTTGAGGCGGTCTTTGAGTGGTGCTGGGACCCTGCGAGGTGCGTGAATGACCGGGGTGGCATCCGGTTTGAGCCGTATTCTGTAGGTATAGGGCAGTGTGCCCATGCCGTCAAATGCCTCCTGGTTGTGGGCGAGGAGCGAGTGGAGCTGTGCCCTAAATTCTGCATCCGGGAAGTCTGATGTGCCTTCTGGAGACAGAGCGTGTACCCGCTGCACGAAGTGGAGAACCTTGCATGTCTGTGTGCCTAGCAGGGAGTCCTTCGATGATCCAACTATCTCGAAGGACAGTGTGGCCGTGTATCTATTGTGTGTCACCTGGAGCTGGCAGGATCCCATGGCCGGGATAACGTTCCCGTTGCAGTCGACCATCTTACAACGGGATGGCTGAATTGGTGGTCTGACCTTCAAGGCGTAGAAGGCTGACCATGCTATTAGGTTGGCGGAGGCACCAGTGTCCAAACGGAATGTTATTGGTGATCGGTTGACCGTTAGGGTGGTACACCATTCATCACCTGGATTGACACTGTTCACTGGCATCGACTGGTGGGTCCTGCTTGGAGACATCCGGTTCCTGTCGATGACCGCAACGCGGAAGGCTTCCCGGTCGTCTGTATCACCAGTTTGTATATCGTCCGGGTATGACTCGGAGTACGGAGGCTGAATGGTCCGCACGTCCCTGCGAGGCTGTCGGAATTGGGGAGCGTTGGCAGGTTGAGCTGCTCGACAGCAGGCAGCGTAGTGGCCCATCTTGCCACAGCGGAGGCATTGTCGGTTCTTTGCCGGACATTGCCGCTTTAAATGTGCGGATCCACAGTTGCCGCACGTCGTGACGTCATGGCGTTCGTTGCGCCATCGCGCATGTGCAGTTCGGTCCTGCGTAGAGCACGCCTGCGCGTCCCTCTGCGTCGACATCTCTTTTGGCGTGTACAAGCACGGGAGGCCGCGGAAAGCGCGCAAAATGGCCGCCCTCGTCCGGGCCGCGGGCCGGGAGGAACTCGATCGCCTAGACCCGCTCGGCCTCGTAGGACCCCTGCCTTGCCGATTCGGCCACGTAGGACCCGCCGTGCCGATTAGGCTGTCTGGAATTGGGAGTAGCGGCTGGTTGCGTTTTCATGGAGGACGCAGGCTTCGATGGCAGTGGCTAGGGTCAGGCTTTCAATTTTGAGGAGCTGCTGGCGTAGGGTGCCCGAGGTGACCCCAAAAACAATCTGGTCCCGAATCATGGAATCGGAGGTGGCCTCGTAACCGCAGGACTGCGCAAGGATATGGAGGTGTGTCAGGAAAGATTGAAAGGGCTCATCCTTACCCTGCAGGCACTGCTGGAAGAGGTACCTCTCGAAACTCTCATTTACCGCGACGCTGAAGTGTTGCTCGAGTTTGAGAAGGACTGTCTTGTACTTCGTATTGTCCTCACCTTCCGCAAACAGCAGGGAGTTTTAGATGTGGATGGCGTGTTGCCCTGCCGCGGAGAGGAGGAGGGCTATTTTCCTGGTGTCCGAAGCATTCTCCCTTTCTGTGGCTTCTAGGAAGAACTGGAAGCGCTGTTTAAACAGCTTCCAGTTGACGCCGAGGTTTCCAGCGATTTGGAGCGGCTGCGGCGGGCTGATGGTGTCCATGGCGCAGGATGGCGGATCCCTGAAGATGTGCAGGTAGGTCTCACAGTTGCTGGGTTCCAATCCTGGTACTATGTCGTGTTGCGTGCTCTGCTACATAGACGAACCAACACGGTTGCGGATGGTACAACTCAGTTTTATTACGAACAATATTAACATCTGTAAACTGGTTACTGTGGTTCTTTCATTACCCTCTAACCTGTGGATCTAGCCCTAACACTATCTTGGAGAAGCATTCAGCACATGGTGAATGTCTGAGTGGCTTGCTGTGAGCTCTGTGCCCTGAGCTGTCTCCTGCTGGAATGAGTGGGAAGTGTCGTGTTCCCCGTTTTATAGTGTGTATACTCTTGCCTGTGATTGGCTGTGATGTTGTGTGTGTATTGATTGGTCCGTTGATCTGTCCATCAGTGTGTATGTGTGTTTGCACCATGATGTTTATCTGAATATCATGACAGGCGCTACGAAAGGTTTCCTGCCCACCGTCTGGCCGCACTTCTCCGCATGTCATCATGCTTCCTCCGGACATCTCGCAACACGAGGCCACCGATCTGGCAGCGATCCTGTCTCTCCATGAGGCCACCGACATGGCAGCAATCCCGCCTGTCCAAGTGCCGGCGTCCCCCCTCCACCTCTGAGGCGATCGACAAGAATTTGTCACCCGCCACAAAGACTGAATCTATAGACTTAAATCTTGTAAATTTTGTTCAGTTTGCTCTGTATCTGCACGATAGACACCTTCCCATGTACATATGTTCATTCACTCACCACTTGTATATAATCATGCATGTATATATATCGCCACGTTCCAAAATTTACTTCAAAAAGGGGAGATGTCATAATATCCACTCATGTATATAATGAGATGCAGACAGGCAGTGATTGACACACAGTGTTATAACCTGCCTACTTACCGTTGGCTGGGGACTAATGACTATCCCACAATCTTGTGGGAGTATGAGCTTCCCCAATGAGGGGGGCGGAGAAACCACTAGTAAACTCCTAGTATAAATAAAGCTGGCCAGTTCAGGAACCAGCAGGAAGGAGTATGTAGCAAGGGAAGTTACTGCTACTGTTATGTATATATGTTATAGTAAATAAATGTTATTCCTTTGTATCCTTAAAACTCGTGCTGGATTCTTCGTGGCCCTTACAAAACACAGGATAACCAATGAACACACACAACACACAACAACCAATCACGTGCAGATTGGGTGGTTTGGCCATGATGGATTGCCCTTAGTGTCCAAAAAGGTTGGGTGGAGTTACTGGGTTGCGGGGATAGGGTGGAGGTGTGGGTTTAAGTGGGGTCCTCTTACCAAGGGTCAGTGCAGACTCGATGGGCCAAATGGCCTCCTTCTGCACTGTAAATTCTATGAACTATGAACTATGAACCAGACAGGACACCGCCACTATAAAGCACACAGGGCATTAAGACTCTCCCTCTCTCTACAGGACAAGCTATTGAGATAGTAAGAGTGCACAAGCCAGTGAGCACTATCACCATGAGGTAGAGAGTTAGTCTGGTCAAGCCAGTAGGAGGTTATCAGTTAGATTGATAGAGTGTCAACTCACAGCAGACTATGTACAGAAATCAGCAAGTTCAATAAAACAGTGTTGGACCATCTCCTGTGTCAGAAGCCTGTTCCTAGTTTCACTGCATCCAGTTGCAGTCAACGTTGAACTAACTTACTTAACACATCACATCCTACCCGCCAACACCTTCGACAGTACATTCACATCCCTGTTTAACAGAGATGGGCCTGTATGACCCGCACTCCAGTGGATCCTTCCCCTTCTTCAGGATCAATGAAATCGATGTCTGTGACAGGGTCACTGGCAACTCCCCCCTCTCCACCGCCTCACCTAACATCCCCAACAGGTGGGGTCGCAAAAAGCTTATAAAACTCCGCAGGAAAGCGTCTGGCCCTGGGGCCTTCCCCGACTGTATTCCCCTGATACTATATCACCTTCCTCAGCCCTAGCGGCTCCTCCAATGCCTGCCTCTTCCCCTCCTCCAGCTCTGGGAACTCCAAACCGCCCAGGAATTGTTCCATATCCCCCACATCTCCACGCGGCTCGACCTTATACAACTTCTCGTAGTACCCACTGAACACCTCATTTATCTTTTCCGGCTCCAATACCACCTCCCCATTTCTGCCCTCACCCTTAAAATCTCCCTCAACACCGCCTGCTGCCACAATTGGTGGGTCAACATACGACTCGCCCAAATCCAACCTCCACCCCGGCCACTGCACCTGCCCCGAACTAAGCCTGACATCTAGTCAATATGGCACGTGGTCCACAATCACAATTCCCACATACTCCACTCCACCACCCCCATCAGCACCGCCCGACTCACCCCGAAAAAATTGATTCTAGAAAACACTTTATACACGCGAGAGAAGGAGTGCTCCCTCCCTCCCGGGTTCCTAAACCTCCACAGATCCACCATCCATATTAGCTCATAAATCCTCCCAGGGTTCTGCCTCGCCTAATCCGACTATGAACTGGGCCCACCCAA
The DNA here is from genome assembly GCF_047496885.1 of Scyliorhinus torazame. Lineage (NCBI taxonomy): Eukaryota > Metazoa > Chordata > Chondrichthyes > Carcharhiniformes > Scyliorhinidae > Scyliorhinus > Scyliorhinus torazame. Next base: position 58,131,198 of record NC_092707.1, on the reverse strand, counting down.
GGTGGCCCCCCTCTCCGCCCATGACCACGCTCAACCTCCAAATCTGCCATGTGCGATTGCCCACCCCCCCTTACAAACTTACAGCTTCTAAAAATCCTCCCCCCTTCGGCAACACAAAACCATAACACTCAACCTTTGCGGACTTAACTACTCCATCCCACATCGCCCCTTAGTTCTCCCCCAACTTATGGTCCCTTATAAAATTATTCCCCACCTCCAGCGTCTCAAAATAGAACTCCCGCTGTCATAAGTAACGTAGAGTCTGGTCAGGTACAGCACCTCAAAACGGATCTACAACACCACCTTGGCCTTTTTGAATCCCGCACGCCTCTTCACCAGCTCCTCACCAATGACCTGGTAAATCCGGACTTGATTACCCTCCCTTCACAGACTCGCTTCGCCCTGGCCCACCTTAGGATCTTCTCCTTGTCCACGAACCTGTGCTCCCCTGCTCTCAGCTTCTGCCTCAAGGACCTATGGGCCCAATCCACCTCTGGGGCCTTGTTCAGCACCTTCTCCTCCACCAACCCGGCCAGCATCCTCAAATCGTATTCCGTGCCGCTTGTTCCCTCCACACCCTCCAGCAGACCGACAATCCGCAAATTCTGTCGTCTGGACCTGTTCATGTGTTCCTCCACCTTTACCCGCAGCGATTTGCATAGATTCCCCCAGGATCCCGCTTCCGCCTCCAAAGACGCAGTACGGTCACTCTAGTCAGACACCACGGGTGGGATTCTCCGACCCCCCACTGGGTCAGAGAATTGCTGGAGGTCGGCGTGAATCCCGCCCCCGCTGTCCTCCTAATTCTCCGGCCCGCCAAATATCGGCCCGGCGTGGGTCGCGCCGCACGCCTCGGAGAATGGCGACTCAATGGGCGCCAGGGCTGCCCCAATTCTCCAGCCCGCAATGGGCTGAAGTCCCGCCCATCTTTTGCCAGTCCTGCTGGTGTTAATTGGAGTAGGTCCCTTACCGGCAGGACCTGGCAGCGCGGGCGGGCTCCGGGGTTCTTGGGGGGGCGCGGGGGGGATCTGGCCCTGGGACGTGCCCCCACGGTGGCCTGGCCCACAATCGGGGCCCACAGATCTGCGGGCGGGCCTGTGCCGTGGGGGCACTCTATCCTTCTGCACCAGAGGCTGTACCGGTCCGCCATTCCCGGTGAGGAAACAAAGCCCTCTGCGCATGCGCCAACTCGCGCCGGCCGGCGGAGGCCCTTCGGCGCCAGTTGGCGTGGCGCCAAGCCCCTTTCCCGCCGGCCGGCGGGGTGCAAACCACTCCGGGGCGGGCCTAGCCCCTGAAGGTGCGGAGGATTCCGCACCTTTGGGGCGGCCCGACGCCAGAGTGGTTCACATCACCCTGTCCCGCCGGGTCCCCGCACCCTGCCGGGTAGGGGAGAATCCCGCCCCACCTTTTCCACCTCACAGATCACGTCCTTTGTGCCTCAAGGCATTTCTCCACCTAATCCAATGACACTCGCGTATGTGCCACTGCTCCCTCAATCACCCTTGACTATTCTCTGTGTATCTCCTTCCTCTACTGTCAAAATTTCTCCTTGATAAAGCTCATCAATTGCTCCTCTGAGGCTTTCCCACTGATGATCACCCTTCTCCTCCACCGTTTTCACAATTGGTGCTACGCCACAGGTCTCCTCCAACTCCTTAGCCAGGTCCTTCACTGTCTTCTGCCAGGTCTGATAGCTCCTACAACCTTCCGCTTCACTTTTCTGCCGGAACTACCCTGCTAATGGGTAAAATGTGCCAAATCCAAACCCTTCGAGCCGGAGCTGCCCAGTGTGCGACCACTCACTCCATGGCCGCCACCGGAAGTCCTCGGGGCGACCTTTTTAAAGGGTGCCCAGCTTTCAAAGTTAAGTTGAACGTCCCCCACACCTCCCCACCCACGGACATCGCGGCCCCTGCTGATGTGAACAATACCCCAACGCTCAACCCTAGAGGGCAACCTCGCACCCTCCCCCCTATTACTACGCAGGCATGAGTGTGACCCAGCCCCACCACGATCCAGCCTCATCGGCATCGGCCCGAAGTGAGCATACCCCACCATGGAGTCGCTGACACCCCCCACCACCATCTTTAAGGCCAACCCCCGCTTTCAGCACCCCTCCTTTCCGGCCCTCCTCATGCACCCGCTTCATGCCCCTCACCTTTCATACACCCCTTCATTCCCCCTTTCATTCTCCCCTTTAGCTGTTCCCCCTCAGCAACCCCCATCCCCCTCCCCTTATGCACTGCCTTCACCCCCCACTTTCATGGAATGGTCGGGTTGGAACTGCCAGGGGCAGTGCCCTGCCTGTCCCCGACCACCCAGGGGCTACAATAGTTTCTGATGCCCCTGGCATGGTCATTACGTCTGATCTCCATTTCTGGAGACCAGTACTGATTTGCACCAGCCTCACGCTGAGCTGGTGGTGCCGGTGAATCCCGGAAACCGGGAGACTCTGGCCTCGAACAGGCTGCGCATATTTAAATGAGTTTTAAGACTCACGATCCGTTCGGCACCTGGCATGAACCCCATGTAGGGATTCCCCTGTTATTTTCTGGGAATAGCAAGAGGTGCGCCGGGCGCAACGCAGGGGGAGAATCACCCTCTATTTGTCTAACTATATAGATATATATTATATGTGTAGCTTGTTTCAGGTTTCAATGTAGCACTCTAAATAATGTATCATTAATACTTACTTCATCTGTAAGGATTGGTGATGCAAATTCTAACTGGTTATTTTTCTAAAAGGAAAGCAATATAGGCATAAATTAATTAATATACTACCATTAAAATTACAGTCCATATTTGCATATTAACATTTAGCTTGTCTTAAAAATTAGCATAACTTCCCTATAAAAAATTGAATGCCAATTACCATGCTCCTTAGTTTGCCTTTCCACTGTAGGCAAATATTGATAGATATGGCAAATTGCCTTTATGCCAATGTTGAGTTTCTGATTGCTGGCTATTAAGGATTTTAATGGAGAACTGTGCAGTCAGGGCCACTGTTCAACAAATAGGACTATCTACTTTCCTTTCTCAAACAAAGGCAGGTTGTTATTATAGTTTGACAAGTTGACATAAGTAGCTTCCATTTTAAACATGAACACAGGAATTTGTATATTGGAGCTTCAAAACTCAGGATAGAATGCATGACTTTAAATGGGCACTAAAGTATTTCTTCAGACTCTGTTCCAATTTTGTATTGCTGTCTAATCCTGCTTCAACTGAAGATCACACTTGATCTTAACTCCCCATTTGCAATGGAAATCAAATAGCGTATTTAAAAATAAAAGAAAATCAGTCATTTCTTTCAGCATTCTCTATCCTGGAGATGGAACATACAAAAAGTTACAAATGGCCTTAATTGATCTCAGTTTATGAGCAAATACAATTGCCTGGATATACCTATTTAAAGCTTTTCCCATAGGGAACATTTGAGTAATAATTTTAAGAGACAGGGAATACTAGCAGCTAAACATCACAGCTGTGCTCCTTGGGCAGGATTCTCCACTCCCACGCCGAAGTGCCCACGCCGTCGTGAACGCGTCAAGGTTCACGACGGCATGAAACGGCCCCTAACCCGACCGATTCAGGGCCCGATAATGGGCGAGGAGCGGGGCCGTGTCATTTACACGCGCCAGGCCTTGTCGGCACGTAAAGGCGGCGCCGCATATATGACGCGGCCGGCGCCCCATAACTGGCACCAACCCGCGCATGCGTGGTTGCCGTCCTCTCCAAGTCCGCCCCGCAAGAAGATGTCAGATGGATCTTGCGGGGCTGTGGAAGAAAGGAGGTCCTCCTTCAGAGAGGACGGCCCGACGAGCGGTAGGCACCGATCGCGGACCAGACCCCATTTGAGGCCCCCCCCCCCCCCGGTGCAGGATCCCCCCCCCCCGCAGGCCGCCCTCCCAGCATTCCCGCGCTGTTCCCGCCGGCAGCGACCAGGTATGGACGGCGCCGGGGGGAACCCGCCGTTTTGGCCTGGCCGCTCAGCCCATCCGGGCTTGAGAATAGCGGGGGGTGGCGGAGAATCGACATTTTGGGTATCTCGGGCGATTCTCCGGCCTGCACAGCGGTGAACTCAACGAGGCCGTTCTCGCCGCTTGGGCGAATCGCGGGAGGGTGTCGGACCGGCGTCGCAGGAAATTTTGGCGACCCAGGCGATTCTCCCAACAGGCGCGGGAGTGGAGAATCATGCCCCCTATATCAGATTACCTATATGCTGCATGAGAAAGATTTGGATTCATCTGGATTTATATTGGATATATAAAACTAAAAAGTTAAAATGCTTAGAGAAGATATCAAAGTTAATCATACTTATTTCAGCTGCTTTATAAATCCTTTATGAACAAAGGTCACATTTTACAGAAATGAAATCACTGTGTTGTATATTACTTACTTATGTCAGTAAATTAAACAAGTTACCAAAGTTTCAAGCTTTGGACAGAACTGTAAACCACGAGACATCATATAAAGTCTTCCTATAAATGTCATCAATTATTTGTAGCCATCTCTAATTTATGCCAAACAAAATTAAATAAAAGGAGTTTGAAATATATGACTGGGTCACACTCCACTAATATGCAATAAAACTCACCCAAGTATAGAATACAACTTCAGTCTTGCTGTTACTGAGCAGCTCAGTATTATCCTCAGGATTAAATAGTACAAAAGTCTAGAAAAAAACAACAGGGTAATTTAAGAGAAACTATCAAGCTACTTTTCGACCTGTTACAGTCAACTCCACCTCAGTAAATTTCTGACAAATTAAAATTCCAATCTAGATCTATTAGATTCATTTATAAACAAACAACTGTTCAAAAAATGTTTTTTGCACAGATTTCAGATCTAATTGTGTTTAGAAGTTGAATGACAAGTCACTTTTTGATAAACCTCTTTACTGTAAAGTAGATCAATGCAAGAATAAACATTTTGCATTTTCAAAATTGTTTCTGTTACAATTAATTTTAGATCAGCAATGATGTAACACTAAGGCTGTACCTTCATTTCACTGTGAAGCATTAGCAAATAAATACTGCTAAATTTATGACTAACAGCTCTCTTTCTCGAAATAAATTAAATACATTATAACAACACAGCATTAAAATGAGTTTTGATGCTAGGTAGATATGCTGCATGAGAATAACTGAATGCAGAACCTAGCCTTTTAAACATTTGGTTATGGGGCAATATGTTTATCCATTATTTTTGTTTTTTTAAGGGCCATATAACGGCAAGTGTAAATTATGATCATTTTTGAAACAAAATATATTTATATGTTAAAAAATTACTTCTGCACAAGCTTCCTGTCAACACTTTTCACATTATAAATGTATGTCCACACTTATAATGGAAGTGGCCTTTGTAAACTTGTACTGTAATTACACTCTCCCCTAAACAGAGGTACAGAAGCAGAGCCTAATTAAATTGTGACAGGTTTCATTATAATTGTGGGCAGTTTAGGGCAGCATGGTGGCGAAGTGGATAGCACAAACAGCAGTGAGACAATGAGCAGATATTTTGTTTTTGGATGTGGGGAATTTTGCCCTCATATATCCAACATCACATCAGTGACAATACTTCAAAAATACCTGTTGGTTGTAAACTACTTTGGAACATCTACAGCCATGAAAAGTACTATATAGAAATATTTATTTTCCTTTTTGGATTAGAAATGGTGCTTGAACTTCAGGATAAGACTTCCACAGGAGTTGTCTGATCTCCCATCTTAACATTGGTGGAAGGGGGGCATGGTAGCACTGCTGCCTCATCGTGCCAGGGACCCGGGTTCAATTCTGGCCTTGTGTGACTGTCAGTGTGGAGTTTGCACTTCTTCCCCGTGTCTGCGTGGGTTTCCTCCGGGAGCTCCTGTTTCTTCCCACAGTCAAAGATGTGCAGGTTATGTGGGGTTACTGGGAAAGGGTGGGGGAGCCGGTCTCAGTAGAGTGCTCTGTCTTTGATTCGCTGTAAACTGGGAGAAACAATGTATCATTTTTAAATGGCAGCCAATGTGACATGAAAGTTTTATGTATGCTATACACTGCATATGATGTTTGACTTGCTCATTGTAATGTATCATAGCTGATGGAAAAAACATAATTTATGATACTGTTTCAGTTATGTACCTGAAGGCTAAAGACAGGACTCAGGTCCACAGAACAAACTGGCCCTTTAGCTTCAGAAGTCCAGTCCCAGATGCACACCCGCTAAAAGAAAAGTACAAAATGCAGTTTCAGACAGAATGAAATGAACATTTAATGGGGTACAAATACTTACTAACCTAACGGCGCTAAAATTTTACATCTTGGTTTGAATTTCTCCAATCAGATTTTAACCCCTCTCAAAGCATCAAAACATCTCCAACCAAAAATCAACACCTTCGGCCAAATTCCGTGTGACTGTATTTGATCATTCCACCTCACCCTCATTATCCAGCTCAAAGAACAACAAAGAACAAAGAAATGTACAGCACAGGAACAGGCCCTTCGGCCCTCCAAGCCCGTGCCGACCATGCTGCCCGACTAAACTACAATCTTCTACACTTCCTGGGTCCGTATCCTTCTATTCCCATCCTATTCATATATTTGTCAAGATGCCCCTTAAATGTCCCTATCGTCCTTGCTTCCACTACCTCCTCCGGTAGCGAGTTCCAGTCACCCACTACCCTCTGCGTAAAAAACTTGCCTCGTACATCTACTCTAAACCTTGCCCCTCTCACCTTAAACCTATGCCCCCTAGTAATTAACCCCTCTACCCTGGGGAAAAGCCTCTGACTATCCACTCTGTCTATGCCCCTCATAATTTTGTATACCTCTATCAGGTCTCCCCTCAACCTCCTTCGTTCCAGTGAGAACAAACCGAGTTTATTCAACCGCTCCTCATAGCTAATGCCCTCCATACCAGGCAACATTCTGGTAAATCTCTCCTGCACCCTCTCTAAAGCCTCCACATCCTTCTGGTAGTGTGGCGACCAGAATTGAACACTATACTCCAAGTGTGGCCTAACTAAGGTTGTATACAGCTGCAACATGACTTGCCAATTCTTATACTCAATGCCCCGGCCAATGAAGGCAAGCATGCCGTATGCCTTCTTGACTACCTTCTCCACCTGTGTTACCCCTTTCAATGACCTGTGGACCCGTACTCCTAGATCTCTTTGACTTTCAATACTCTTGAGGGTTCTACCATTCACTGTATATTCCCTACCTGCATTAGACCTTCCAAAATGCATTACCTCACATTTGTCCGGATTAAACTCCATCTGCCATCTCTCCGCCCAAGTTTCCAGACAATCTAAATCCTGCTGTATCCTCCGACAGTCCTCATCGCTATCCGCAATTCCACAAACCTTTGTGTCGTCTGCAAACTTACTAATCAGACCAGTTACATTTTCCTCCAAATCATTTATATATACTACAAAGAGCAAAGGTCCCAGCACTGATCCCTGTGGAACACCACTGGTCACAGCCCTCCAATTAGAAAAGCATCCCTCCATTGCTACTCTCTGCCTTCTATGGCCTAGCCAGTTCTGTGTCCACCTTGCCAGCTCACCCCTGATCCCGTGTGACTTCACCTTTTGTACTAGTCTACCATGAGGGACCTTGTCAAAGGCCTTACTGAAGTCCATATAGACAACATCTACTGCCCTACCTGCATCAATCGTCTTAGTGACCTCCTCGAAAAACTCTATCAAGTTAGTGAGACACGACCTCCCCTTCACAAAACCGTGCTGCCTCTCACTAATACGTCCATTTGCTTCCAAATGGGAGTAGATCCTGTCTCGAAGAATTCTCTCCAGTAATTTCCCTACCACTGAAGTAAGGCTCACCGGCCTGTAGTTCCCGGGATTATCCTTGCTACCCTTCTTAAACAGAGGAACAACATTGGCTATTCTCCAGTCCTCCGGGACATCCCCTGAAGACAGCGAGGATCCAAAGATTTCTGTCAAGGCCTCAGCAATTTCCTCTCCAGCCTCCTTCAGTATTCTGGGGTAGATCCCATCAGGCCCTGGGGACTTATCTACCTTAATATTTTTTAAGACACCCAACATCTCGTCTTTTTGGATCACAATGTGACCCAGGCTATCTACACCCCCTTCTCCAGATTCAACATCTACCAATTCCTTCTCTTTGGTGAATACTGATGCAAAGTATTCATTTAGTACCTCGCCCATTTCCTCTGGCTCCACACATAGATTCCCTTGCCTATCCTTCAGTGGGCCAACCCTTTCCCTGGCTACCCTCTTGCTTTTTATGTACGTGTAAAAAGCCTTGGGATTTTCCTTAACCCTATTTGCCAATGACTTTTCATGACCCCTTCTAGCCCTCCTGACTCCTTGCTTAAGTTCCTTCCTACTTTCCTTATATGCCACACAGGCTTCGTCTGTTCCCAGCCTTTTAGCCCTGACAAATGCCTCCTTTTTCTTTTTGACGAGGCCTACAATATCACTCGTCATCCAAGGTTCCCGAAAATTGCCGTATTTATCTTTCTTCCTCACAGGAACATGCCGGTCCTGTATTCCTTTCAACTTCCACTTGAAAGCCTCCCACATTTCAGATGTTGATTTGCCCTCAAACATCCGCCCCCAATCTATGTTCTTCAGTTCCCGCCTAATATTGTTATAATTAGCCTTCCCCCAATTTAGCACATTCATCCTCGGACCACTCTTATCCTTGTCCACCAGTACTTTAAAACTTACTGAATTGTGGTCACTGTTACCGAAATGCTCCCCTACTGAAACATCTACCACCTGGGCGGGCTCATTCCCCAATACCAGGTCCAGTACCGCCCCTTCCCTAGTTGGACTGTCTACATATTGTTTTAAGAAGCCCTCCTGGATGCTCCTTACAAACTCCGCCCCGTCTAAGCCCCTGGCACTAAGTGAGTCCCAGTCAATATTGGGGAAGTTGAAGTCTCCCATCACCACAACCCTGTTGTTTTTACTCTTTTCCAAAATCTGTCTACCTATCTGCTCCTCTATCTCCCGCTGGCTGTTGGGAGGCCTGTAGTATACCCCCAACATTGTGACTGCACCCTTCTTATTCCTGATCTCTACCCATATAGCCTCACTGCCCTCTGAGGTGTCCTCTCGCAGTACAGCTGTGATATTCTCCCGAACCAGTAGCGCAACTCCGCCTCCCCTTTTACATCCCCCTCTATCCCGCCTGAAACATCTAAATCCTGGAACGTTTAGCTGCCAATCCTGCCCTTCCCTCAACCAGGTCTCTGTAATGGCAACAACATCATAGTTCCAAGTACTAATCCAAGCTCTAAGTTCATCTGCCTTACCCGTAATGCTCCTTGCATTAAAACATATGCACTTCAGGCCAGCAGACCCGCTGCGTTCAGCAACTTCTCCCTGTCTGCTCTGCCTCAGAGCCACACTGTCCCTATTCCCTAGTTCTCCCTCAGTGGAATCGTCAACTCTTGGTTGTCTTCATGACTATCCAATCATAGCCATTTCCCCAGTAAGGGCTTCTGTTCTCAGTCTTGACCTATACTATCTCGCAAGGATTTCTGTTTGCCCCCTTCCTCTTCCTTATATGCATGCTGTTCTTCTTGACAAAATCTGCAGACATAGGCCAGGATTTTCAATTGCCCCTGGGTGATGGAACAGGAGCAGGTGCACTTTGAAATGAATGCTCCCAGATGGCCATAGGTGCACTCTACCCCCAGGACAAGCTGAAAAATTCAAATTGAGGAAGTGGGGAGGAGTCAGGAACCCGCTCACCTAAATTGATGATTTGTTAAGATCCTTATTGATGGGCCGAGGAGAGAGAGAAGGCAATTTTCAATTTGTAAATCTTCAAATCTCAATAGACTGGTGCATGTTAGTGCACAGCTGGGAGGTTCAATACAGGCAGAAATTAATGTTTTCTCTTCACAGTAACTTCATTGCAGGGTTAATGTAAGCCTACTTGTGACACTAATAAAGATTATGATTATTACTATGCAGAAAAATCTTGGGAACCAGAGGGTCAGATTTACATTTTTGTGTTCCTCTTCTCTTCTGCAAGGCAGCAGCAGGTCTATCATGGATGCTATCTGCCTTTGCCACTCACATCTGCAGGCAGTTCAGTTTTCTGCTAACAATGCACACCACTAATCGGTTGCCAAACTCGCCTCCAGCCCAATTAAGGCTTTAACACTTGACAAGTAAGCCACTTGAGCATTTGCAAATGAAGCATGAGGTTGATACCCGGAAATTATCCAGGCATCAGGTTCATAACCCCAAATTGAAAATAAAGCCACTAGGGTCAGTTTTCATAGAAGCTGATGCTATCCAGCTTTACCTCTGCACTACCTCTCTCTACCCCTCCAACACTGGAATTGTCAGACTGCTTGCCAATCCAGTCTTGGATGAGCTACAGTTTCCTCCAGCTAAATATTGAGATAAACTAATTAATTGTTATAAACTCAATATCCTCAAAAACAACTCCTCCTCTTTGCCAACCAGTGCCTCAGATTGAGTCAGACTGTTTTTCACCTTGGCATCCTATTTGACCTGGAGCTGAGCTTTCAAGTCCATAAGCTATCTATTACAAATACTGGTTACTTTCACCTGTATCAAAATCACTCACTTTCATTCCTACTTCAACCCACCTGCCACTGAAAACCTTATCCATACCTTTGACATTGGTAGGCACGAATATTCCAATGCATTTTTGCCCAAACTCTGTTTCCACCTCCAGAAACATCTTCTGGAAAATTCTATCCTGGATCATGTTGTGCTTGCCAATCACACCTTTATGATCATTACCATAATGGCTCCTGGTTGTACATACACCTCAAAACTAAAATTCCTTTTCCACAGTTGAAAGATTTAGGGCGGGATTCTCCGGTTGGCGTGGCGCCAAGCCCCTTTCCCGCCGGCCGGCGGGGCACAAACCACTCCTGCGCCGGCCTAGCCTCTGAAGGTGCGGAGGATTCTGCACCTTTTGGGGCGGCCCGACGCCGGAGTGGTTCACGCCACTCCTCGGTGCCGGGACCCCCCGCCCCGCTGGGTAGGGGAGCATCCTGCCCTTAATGTCACACTGTTCTTTATCTCTGTAACCTCCACCAGGCCTAGAATCCCCCACCTCAAACCATCCATGCCTCAGATTCAAGCGTATCCATATATCATTAATTGCTCCACCAATGATGGCCATTCGTCTAGCAGCCCCGAACCCATGCTCTGAAATATCACCCCTAAACCCACCACCTACTTCAAGTCTGTCCGTAAAACACTTGGTATGAACAAGCGTTCACTCTAATTATATTCTCCTCTGTGAAGTGGCTTGGAACGTTTTACTGAATTAAGGTACAATATGAATGCAAGTTATTGTGGTTGGTTAAGATCATTATCCAAATCTATTACAAAAAAATAATAATTGGCATGAAAATTGTGGAACGTAACAAAATACAGAGCCTTGTATAAAACAATCAAGTTATAAACAATTTTTAAAAATGAGACTTTACTGCAAATTGCAAAGGTATCTAAACACTCTATCAGGAAACAGAGGTATTTTAAATAATTTATATTTGTATTTGTGGGTATTAGAAATTGAGTATAACTTTAAGTAAGTTTAATTTTGTGTTTCTGCTTTTGAAAGACTTCAATTTGGTTTAGGTGCATGCATGGTAATGAGGGTGTACGACATGAAAACACACAGAGCTAAAGGAAAATTAGGCTGTTGCTTAGCAGGGGCCATCCCAGGATAGAAAGAATTTTTTTAAATGTATTTTTATTGAAATATTCAAGACTTTACAAATATCATGTCAAAAGATAATAAAAGAAAAACCATAGGTATCAATGTATAACAGGTACAACACAAAACAGAAGTCATTGTAACATAGCAACAGATAATAGCAAATGAGTCATGGGGCACGATTCTATGGCCACGCTGCGCCCAAAAAGCAGCTCGCCGCAACGCAACATGGCCGATAAAAGCCACTACCGGGATCTACCTGGCTTGCAATGCCTCGTGAGATCTAACGCGATCTTGCGAGATGATGCAATGTGAATCACTTTTTGGGAAATCTGCATATTAAAGCAAGACAGCTCGGAGACCTCGGGCGGGCGCTGTTCAGTACTGGGGCATCATTCTCCGACCCCCCGCCGGGTCGGAGAATCGCCGGGGGCTGCCGTGAATCCCGCCCCCACCAGTTGCTGAAGTCTCCGGCACCGGAGATTCGGCGGGGGCGGGAATCGCGCCGCGCCGGTTGGCGGGCCCCCCCGCTCGATTCTCCGGCCCGGATGGGCCAAAGTCCCGCCGATAAATTGCCTGTCCCACCGGCGTAAATTAAAGCACCTATTTACCGGCGGGACAAGGCGGCGCGGGCGGGCTCCAGGGTCCTGGGGGGGGCGCGGGACGATCTGACCCAGGGGGGTGCCCCCACGGTGGCCTGGCCCGCGATCGGGGCCCACCGATCCGCGGGCGGGCCTGTGCCGTGGGGGCACTCTTTCCCTTCCGCCTCCGCCACGGTCTCCACCATGGCGGAGGCGGAAGAGACTCCCTCCACTGCGCATGCGCGGGAAACTGTCAGCGGCCGCTGACGCTCCCGCGCATGCGCCGCCCCGACATGTCATTTCAACGCTAGCTGGCGGGGCAACAAAGGCCGTTTTCGCTAGCTGGCGGGGCGGAAATTCCTCCGGCATCGACCTAGCCCCTCAATGTTGGGGCTCGGCCCCCAAAGATGCGGAGCATTCCGCACCTTTGGGGCGGCGCGATGCCTATCTGATTGGCGCCGTTTTGGGCGCCAGTCGGCGGACATCGCGCCGTTTCGGGAGAATTTTGCCCCAGATCTCTAGAAACGGGGACCAGATGGAACGGCACTCGTGGGGGTCTCCCAGGGGATCAGAGGCCCCCAGGGGCATGCCCTTTGGGCAGGGTGGTACCCAGGCATTGCCAAGATGCCCAGGTGGCACTGTCAGCTGGCAGGGGCACTGACATGGTTGCAGGTTGGCACTACCAAGGGTGGAATTGGACTGGGGTGCCCTGCATTGGTGTTGGGAAGGTACGGGGGGGTGGGTAGGTCGCTTCAGGGGCCTCAGAGATCAGGGTACCATTTTTAAATGAGTACCGTCATTTTCACTGACTGCCCCATCCCGCCAGTGATAGCGCGAGCACATCCCACCTCTTGAAATCCACCCTTATTGGTTTCCATCAACTGCGCCAGATTCAATTTATGCAGTTGTTCCCATATCCGCGCCACTTGGATGCCCAAATATCTAAAGCTCATCCCCACCACCCTAAACAGCAGCTCGCCAGCCTCCTTTCCTGCCCCACTGGTCTCAATCGAGAAGACCTCACTCTTCCCCATGCTTAACCTTTATCTGGAAGGGCGGCATGTGGTGCAATGGTTAGCACTGGGATTACGACGCTGAGGACCCAGGTTCAAATCCCGGCCTTGGGTCATTGTCCATGTGGCGTTTGCACATTCTCCCCGTGTCTGCGTGGGTTTTGCCCCCACAACCCAAAGGTGTGCAGGTTAGGTGGATTGGCCATGCTAAATTGCCCCTTAATTGGAAAAAATGAATTGGGTACTCTAAATCTTTTTTTAAACTTATATCTGGAAAACCAACCAAACTCCTCCAGGATATTCCTAATTCCCCCTATGCCTCCCAGTGGGTACGAGATATAAAGCAACAGGTTGTCCACATATAGCAAGACCCTGTGCTCCACTCCCCCCCGCACTATCTCTCTCCAACTCCTTGAGCTCTAAGCGCTATTGCCAGTGGCTCTATTGCCAAGGCAAAAAGCAACGGAGGGTGTGGGCGCCCCTGCCTTGTCCCATGGTGTAGCCCAAAGTACCCCGAACTCACCCGATTCGTCTATACGCTCACTACCGGCGCCCAATACAACAAACAGATCCAGTCCACAAACCCCTGCCCAAACCCGAACCATCCCAACACTTCCCACAAGTACTCCCACTCCACCCAATCGAATGCCTTCTCAGCATCCATTGCGACCTCCACATCCTGTCCCTCCGGGGTCATCATTATCACATTCCGTAATCTCCTGACATTCGCCGACAGATGCCTCTCCTTTACAAACTCGCCTATCTCCTATCACCCCCCCGCACAGTCTTCAATCCGCCAGGCCAAGATCCGCATTTGCAACGATATCGGGCGATAGGACCAACACTGCTCCAGATCTTTATCCCTCTTTAATATTAGGGAGATGGAAGCCTGCCATAATTAAGGCGGGAGTTTCCCTCTTGTTCTATGTCCTAAACAGCAGGGGCCCAGATCCCCAGAAAACTTCTTATAAATTCTACAGGGAACCCATCCGGGCCTGATGCCTTCCATGCCGGATCGCCCCCATACCATGGGCAGCATGGTAGCACAGTGGTTAGCACTGTTGCTTCACAGCTCCAGGGTCCCAGGTTCGATTCCCGACTTGGGTCACTATCTGTGCGGAGTCTGACGTTCCCCCCATGTCTGCGTAGGTTTCCTCCGGGTGCTCCGATTTCCACACACAGTCCAAAGATGTGAAGGTTAGGTGGATTAGCCATGATAAATTGATACTTAGTGTCCAAAAAGGTTAGGTGGGGTTACTGGTTTTTAAAAATATATATATTTATTCAAATCTTTCAACAAATTTTGAACAAAACCCCCCCACTAACAAGAAAAAAACCCCACAAAAATCAGAAATTATACATTGGATTTCCCCCAAATACAATAACCCCCCATATAACATTTAAAAGCACAAATAGGGGAAAAAAAACACCTTCACCTAAACGCCACCCCACGAGAACCCCCCCCCCGCCGTCCGTCCGTCCCTGGGCTGCTGCTGCTGCTGACCACCTCTTAACGCTCTAGATAGTCTAGGAACGGTTGTCACCGCCTGGAAAACCCTTGCACAGACCCTCGCAAGGCAAACTTTTTCCTCTCCAGCTTGATGAACCCTGCCATGTCATTGATCCAAGCTTCCACACTAGGGGGCTTCACATCTTTCCATTGTAGCAGAATCCACCGCCGGGCTACCAGGGACGCAAAGGCCAGAATACCGGCCTCTTTCGCCTCCTGCACTCCTGGCTCGTCCGATACCCCAAATAATGCCAATCCCCAGCTCGGCTTGACCCGGGCGTTCACCACCTTGGACATAGTCCTCGCAAAACCCCGCCAAAACCCATCCAGCGGCGGGCACGACCAGAACATTTGGATGATTTGCCGGGCTCCCTGAGCATCTCCCACATCTGTCCTCCACCCCAAAGAACCTACTCAACCTCGCCCCTGTCATATGCGCCCTGTGAGTAACCTTGAACTGTATTAGGCTGAGCCTGGCGCAAGAGAGGAAGAATTAACTCTACTCAGGGCATCAGCCCACAGACCCTTATCTAATTCCTCCCCAAGCTCCTCCTCCCACTTGCCCTTTAACCCCTCCACCATGTTGCTCTTATTAGCCTTAGTTTTATTAGCTCTAATTATGTCACCTTTGCTCACGAGTGCCAGGTATCTTTCGGATACCGCCACGTGGTTCAAGCTCGAGTTATGATTAATAAGTCAGCACACCGCTTAGTAAGATTGAAATCAACGGTCATTGATTATGTACAGCAATAAATACTTACACAATAGTCCTACTGTCTATATCAAAACCTACCACTACTGGCCAATACTTAACTTTTGGGGATGGCCCACCAGGTCAGGGAAACGAATGGTTTATCGAATTGGGTCTGGCCTGCGGGATTCAAAAGGCTGATATGGGTCGATGGCTAGGAGTCTCTATCGGGTAGCGATCGCTGGAGTCAAACTTACAGTTTCTAGTCGATGTTCTTGCGAAGGTTGCGAGCAGGAGAAGAAGGGAGAGAGAGAGAGCTCTGAACTTGGCCCCTCAATTTATAGGGCCCAGGGGTTTCCCGCCTCTCGGGGCGGCCCTTGACCCTGAGTCCCAAGTGATTGGACTTGTTCCCAATCACTGGGTTCGATATGCTCCAATAATGGGGCGATTCCTCGATCGGGGTGTGGTCGTTCACCTGTCTTTGTTTCGGCCACTGCCGGCGCTGACAGGTCTGGCCCAGCATTCAATTGCTAATATGTTGCAATTGTTCCCGGGGATAGCCGATTAAACTGAAGATGTCTGTGTTGATGTGCTGTTAATAGTCTTGAGTATCGATCTGGGCCAACTTCCCCAGAGCCGAATACGCTATTCTGTCTGCAGCTGTCCGTTTGTGTCCTGTTGGCTGCTTTTCCCATCAGCCTTTTCGGTTAGCCATTTTATATCGGGATTTGGCCAAATTAATCGGGAATCAGCCATTTTAGGTGGCTACAACCGAGGCCTCCTCCTCTTCCTTCAGCTCCTGGTAAATCGCCAAAACCTTGCCTTCCTGTCCTGAATCCAACGTGCCGGAAGCAGCGGGAATTCTCTCACCTGCCGCCTCACAAACACCCTCACTTGCATGTACCTGAAAGCGTTTTCCGGGGGTAGCCCAAACTTCTCCTCCAGCAATGGGAGCTAGGCGCTCCCATTGGACTGGTGGAGGTGATGGAAGGTATTTAAAATTTACAGTGCAGAAGGAGGCCATTCGGCCCATTGTGTCTGCAGCGGCCCTTGGAAAGAGCACACTACTTAAGCTGATACCTCTACCCTATCCCCTTAACCCAGTAACCCTTGGTCCGGGGGGGGAGAGGAACACCGGGTGTCGTTGTATGCCGAAGACCTGTTGTTGGTAAAAATGACGGTCCTCCCGAGGTTTCTCTTTGTGTTCCAGTGCCTTCCCATTCTGATCCCCAAGGCCTTTTTCAAACAGGTAAGCAGCAGCATCATGGGATTTGTGTGGGCGAATAAGACCCCGAGGGTGAAGAGAGTGTTTCTGGAGCGTAGCAGGGACAGAATTTGCCGAATTTGTGTGGCTATTATTGGGCTGCCAATGTGGCGATGATCCGTAAGTGGGTAATGGAGGGGGAGGGGGCGGCGTGGAAGAGTCTAGAGATGGCGTCCTGTGTGGGCACAAGCCTGAGGGCGCTGGAGACGGCACCGTTGCCGCTCTCGCCGACAAGGTACACCACGAGTCCAGTGGTGGCGGAGATGCTGAAGATCTGGGGGCAGTGGAGGCGATACAGGGGCGAGGTGGGAGCCTCGGTTTGGTCACTGATTCGGAAGAATCATCAGTTCGTCCCGGGAAGGAATGATGGGGGGTTTCGGAGCTGGCATCGGGCAGGGATTAGAAGAATGGGGGACCTGTTCATCGATGGGACGTTTGCGAGCCTAGGGGCCGGGTCATCCTCCACCTTGGGGAACTCTAACCCATCTAGGAAATACCGCATTCCCTCCCCCCAGTCAGGAGCTCCAATTTGTAGAGCCTCTTATAAAGCTCCTCAAAAATCCCATTCACTCCCACCAGATCCAGTATCACTCTTCCCCTCCCATTCTACATCTTTCCGATCTCCATCACTGCCTCCTGCTTCTTAAGAAGTTGGTGAGCCAGCATCCTACTCGCCTTTTCCCCATACTCATACACTGCCCCTCTGGCCGTCCGCAACTGCCCCAGTGCCTTCCCCATGGACAACAACTCAAATTCCATCTGGAGCTTCTGCTGTTCCTTCAACAACCCTGTATCCAGGGAATTCCGAATACCTTATATCCACCCGCAGGATCTCGTCCACCAACCATCACATCTCCGTTCATTCCATCTTGTCCTTACAATCCCGGATCGATATAAACTCTGCCCTGACCACTGCGCCTCCCACAGCATGGCGGCTGAAACTTCACCCGTATCATTCAGTTCCACGTATCCCCAGATGGTGGCCCTCACCCACTCTCACACCTCCTCGTCCACGAGCAACCCCACATCCAGCCTCCACTGCAGGTGCTGCCCACCGCTCCCGGGGTCCACTTGTAAGTCTACCCAGTGTGGCGTGTGGTCTGAGACCACGATCGGCAAGTACCCTGAGTTGACCCATACCCACCAGCAGTGTCTTGACCGCCACCAAGAAATTGATCCTGGAGTACACTCTGTGCGTATTGGAGAAGTATGAAAATTCCTTCGCCCTCGGCCTCCCAAACCTTCACGGGTTCACCCCTCCACGCGCTCCATGAAATCCTTCAATTCCTTCGCCACCGGCGACACCCTCCCTTACTGTGGGCTCGGCCGTTCCAAACCTGGTTCAATGACCATGTTATAGACCCCCCCCCCCCATAATCAGCCGGTGGGAGTCCAGGTCCGGGATCTTCCCCTCCAGCTTCCCACTCACCATCACAAAGCTCCTCAAATGCCTGAACCTGCGCGACCATTTGACTGGCCCATTCAGCCCTCTCACGTTCTATGTGATCAATCGGCTCGGGGGGCACCCTGCCCCCCTCCCCTGCCGATCAACCATATCCCTTCTTG
This sequence comes from Scyliorhinus torazame, assembly GCF_047496885.1. NCBI lineage: Eukaryota > Metazoa > Chordata > Chondrichthyes > Carcharhiniformes > Scyliorhinidae > Scyliorhinus > Scyliorhinus torazame. The sequence goes on along the minus strand of NC_092707.1, from coordinate 58,112,886 downwards.
GGCCAGCCCCCGGCACGTGTACTGTGAGGAATCTGCCATTTGATTTTAGTGTGGTGTGTCGGATCACAGTTGGCCTGTTGGTTTACATGAATTGTGTACTTACTGAGAACATTAGAGTATAAGATCTATTTTTAAACTTGTGCTATCTTTACAAATCTGTGTACATCTGTAGAGACATAGGTGGGGTGAAGGAGTAGTTACTTTTGTTCAAAGGTTCATCAGCAGTCCTGCAACGCTATTCATCCACATTTCTTAAAGTTACAATCCATCGAGCCAGGTTCCACTCTGGGACCTGACTACCCAGCAGTAACATTAGCTGAAATCGTAACAGCTCTAAGGTTGATTTTACAAATGTTGGACACTTGGGAACACCCAATTATTTAGGTACAAAGGTCATAAATAATTGACAAGTTTCCCATCCCCTTGTTGCTTCCTTGAAACTTCCTTGGGGATGGAATTGGACCCATTGCAGGGAGACCCATCAGAGCAATGTCAATGAGACAGGTTTAGGTTTCCTAGAACTCAGTCTCATTTGCTCTGAAAAACACTTGCTAGGCAAGGGATCCTGGTAAAACCATGCACTGACATTTAACCTCCCCTCATGGCAGGATCTGCATGGAGTCCAGTTGGTAGACAGAAAACAGCAATAATCATTGTCGGACTGCCCATTCCCAACGTCCTAAAATGCTTACAAGTATTGTAAGCCAGCAACTGTTCAATACCTAATCTAGGTATTACCCAAGATTATATATTGAGTATTAATAAGCTATTCAAAACCAGATACATCAAAAGGAATACACCCAGGTGAACCAGTTTATATCCCTTAGGAGTAAGCACTCTACTCGATACTTACAGAAGGCTAAAGAGGTAAGGGACAAGGTGAAACTTGAAGAAAAAGTATAAAAGAATGCAAAAATATAGCACAGCTCCTCATAAATGGGGAAGATACAAAGAGTGATAAAAAGTGGTAAGTATTACAAAAAGTGTACATAAGAAATTTGCAAGAGATATCAAAATCAACATAAAAATCTCTACAATTGTATTAGGAAAATACATGGGTGCTGAAGAGCAATGCGTGCTCCTTGAAAACTGACGAGTTCAATTATAAATGAAAATATGAAAATGGCAGATATGTTAAGTAATTATTTGTGATGGTACAAAATAATTTAAAACAAAGAAAGCAGATAACATGGAAACCAATATTGAAACAAGAACAGGCACTCATCTAGATTACGATGAGGGACTTCCGGTTGCGGCTATGCGGAGCTAAGCCGCACGTTCGGCGGCTCCCGTTAAAACGGACTTTTGGGCTCTCTTGAGGAGCCCCAACGGCAGTTTTTTTGACAACTTCCAGTGTGGGAAGGTGAGCAAGGTCCCCCCTCCATAGTATATGGATTGGACCAGGAGTGGAGCGGTCAAAAAAGCGTTTTTGGAGCAGCGAAAAGTGTGAGGGAGAAAAAACAAGATGGCGGCAGGCGTAGATCAAGCGGCATGGGTGCAGGAGCAGCAGGAGTTTCTCAGGCGCTGCTTTGAGGAGCTGAAGAAAGAGGTGCTAGCGCCAATGCTGACGGCGATCGAGGGGTTAGTGGAGACCCAGAAGGCCCAAGGGGTAGAGATCCGAGAGGTGCGGGAAAAAACTGCGGAGAATGAGGATGAGATCTTGGGCCTGGCGGTGAAGGTGGAGGCGCACGAGGCGCTGCACAAGAGGTGGGCGGAATAAGTCGAGGACCTGGAGAACAGGTCGAGGAGGAAGAATCTTCGAATTCTGGGTCTCCTTGAAGGAGTGGAGGGGGCCGATACTGGAGCATATGTGAGCACGATGCTCAATTCGCTGATGGGAGCAGGGGCCTTTCCGAATCCCCTGGAGCTAGATGGGACTCATCGGGTCCTGGCGAGGAGACCCAAGGCCAACGAGCCGCCAAGGTCGGTAGTGGTGAGGTTTCACCGTCTCGTGGATAGAGAGTGTGTTTTGAGATGGGCCAAGAAAGAGCAGAGCAGCAGGTGGTAGAATACGGAGATCCGGATCTACCAGGATTGGAGTGCGGAGGTGGCAAAGAAGAGAGCTGGTTTTAATCGGGCCAAGGCGGTGCTACATCGGAAGGGGGTGAGGTTCGGAATGCTGCAGTCAACGCGATTGTGGGTCACATTTCAGGATCGACACCACTACTTCGAAACACCTGAGGAGGCTTGGACCTTTATACAAACTGAAAAGTTGGACTCAAACTGAGGGTCTGTGGTTGTGGGGGGGGGAGGTCGGTTGTATACAGGATTTTAACTATGCGTAGGAAATGTTCCACGGGTTGGGTGATGGATGGGGATGGGGGAAGAGATCTGATGGGGAGACTGTAAGAGAATGTGGGCGTTGGTGCTGGAGGGAGGGGAGGCCCGGGGATGGGGGAATTGGGAAAAGGCCGCAAAAGGAGCTGCGCAGAGGGGGCGGGGCTGGCTTAGGAAAGCACGGGCTTTTTCCCGCGTTAGGGAAGGACAGAGGGGGGGTGGAGAAGCGCACACTGACTGATGGGGAGGAGGGGGAGGGGGATTCCCACACGGGGGGGTCAATGGGATGGCGGGGGAGGCCGGGGTCAGCAGGAGTCAGCTGACTTACGGGAGTGTTATGGGGGAGCAAAAGAGCTAGACACGGGTCTAGCGGGGGGAGAGGGGGGATATAGGGTTGCTGCTGCATTGGCCGATGGGGAACTGGAAACAGAAGAGCTGGTCGGGACGGGGGTCCCCCGTCTGGGGGACTGGAGGGTGTGGGAGGCGCGGGCACGGGACTGTCCTAGAAAAGGAGATGGCTAGTCGGCAGGGAGTGGGTGGTGGGAAGCCCCCTAATCCGGCTGATAACGTGGAATGTGAGGGGCCTGAATGGGCCGGTTAAGAGGGCCCGAGTGTTCGCGCACTTAAAGGGACTGAAGGCAGACGTGGTCATGCTTCAGGAGACACATTTGAAGGTGGCAGACCAGGTCAGGTTAAGAAAGGGATGGGTAGGACAGGTATTCCATTCGGGGCTGGATGCAAAGAACAGAGGGGTGGCAATACTGGTGGGGAAGCGGGTGTCGTTTGAGGCCAAGAATATAGTAGTGGACAATGGAGGTCGATACGTGATGGTGAGCAGAAGGCTGCAGGGGGTTTGGGTGGTATTGGTAAACGTATACGCCCCGAACTGGGATGATGCTGGATTTATGAAGCGTATGTTGGGGCGGATTCCGGATCTGGAGGCAGGAAGCTTGATAATGGGGGGGGATTTCAACACGGTGTTGGACCCAGCATTAGATCGCTCCAGATCTAGGACGGGGAAGAGGACGGCTGCGGCCAAGGTGCTTAGGGGGTTTATGGACCAGATGGGGGGAGTAGATCCGTGGAGATTTGCTAGGCCCCTGGCCAGAGAGTTTTATTTTTTTTCTCACGTACACAGAGCCTACTCCCGGATAGATTTTTTTGTTTTGAGTAAGGCGCTGATCCCGAAAGTAGAGGGAACGGAATACTCGGCCATAGCCATCTCAGACCATGCCCCGCACTGGGTGGAGCTGGAGTTAGGAGAGGAGAGGAACCAACGCCCGCTGTGGCGTCTGGATGTGGGATTACTGGCAGATGAGGAGGTGTGCGGGAGGGTGCGGGGGTGCATTGAAAGGTATTTGGAGGCCAACGACAATGGGAGGTGCAGGTGGGAGTAGTATGGGAGGCGCTGAAGGCGGTGGTCAGGGGAGAGTTAATCTCCATCAGGGCTCGCAGGGAGAAGAGAGAGGGCAGGGAAAGGGAGAGGTTAGTGGGGGAGATCCTAAGGGTAGACAGGAGATATGCAGAGGCCCCCGAGGAGGGACTACTTAGGGAGCGGCGAAGTCTCCAGATGGAATTCGACCTGTTGACCACAGGGAAGGCAGAGGCACAGTGGAGGAAAGCACAGGGGGTGACGTACGAGTATGGGGAGAAGGCGAGCCGGATGCTGGCACATCAGCTCCGTAAGAGGATGGCAGCGAGGGAGATAGGTGGAGTCAAGGATGGCAGGGGAACTACGGTGCGGAGTGCGGTGAAAGTAAATGAGGCATTTAAGGACTTTTATGAGGAGCTGTACAGATCTAAGCCCCCAGCGGGGGTAGCGGGGATGCGACGATTTCTAGATCAACTGAGGTTCCCGAGGATGGAGGAGGCAGGAGGTGGCTGGTTTGGGGGCGCCAATTGGGTTGGAGGAGCTGGTTAAAGGACTGGGGAGTATGCAGGCGGGGAAGGCCCCAGGTCCAGATGGGTTCCCGGTGGAGTTCTACAGGAAGTACGTAGACCTGTTAGCCCCGTTGCTAGTGAGGACTTTCAATGAGGCAAGGGAGGGGGGGACCCTGCCCCCGACAATGTCCGGGGCGCTGATCTCTCTGATCCTGAAGCAAGACAAGGACCCACTGCAATGTGGGTCGTATAGACCGATCTCGCTCCTCAATGTGGACGCTAAGTTGCTGGCAAAAGTGCTGGTTACGGGAATTGAGGACTGTGTCCCGGGGGTGATTCATGAGGACCAGACGGGATTTGTAAAGGGCAGGCAGCTGAACACCAATGTGCGGAGGCTCATAAACGTGATTATGATGCCATCAGTGGAGGGAGAGGCGGAGATAGTGGCAGCTATGGACGCGGAGAAGGCCTTTGACCGGGTGGAGTGGGAGTATCTCTGGGAAGTGTTGCGGAGATTTGGGTTTGGGGAGGGGTTTATCAGGTGGGTTAAGCTCCTATATAGAGCCCCGGTGGCGAGTGTGGCTACGAATCGGCAGAGGTCGGAGTATTTTCGGCTGTATCGAGGGACGAGGCAGGGGTGACCCCTGTCCCCCTTGTTGTTTGCATTAGCAATTGAGCCTTTGGCCATGGCATTAAGGAAGTCCAGGAAATGGAGGGGGGTGGTCCGAGGGGGAGAGGAGCATCGGGTGTCGCTGTATGCGGACGACGTGTTGCTGTACGTGGCAGATCCAGTGGAGGGATGGTGGAGGTCATGCAGATCCTAAAGGAGTTTGGGGACTTCTCGGGCTATAAGCTCAATGTAGGGAAAAGTGAGCTCTTTGTGGTGCATCGAGGGGACCAGGGAAGAGGAATAGATGACCTACCGTTGAGGAGGGCAGAAAGGAGCTTTCGGTACTTGGGGATCCAGGTAGCAAGGAGCTGGGGGGCCCTGCACAAACTTAATTTGATGCGGCTGGTGGAGCAGATGGAGGAGGACTTCAAAAGATGGGATGTATTGCCACTCTCGCTAGCGGGCAGGGTACAGTCGATTAAAATGATGGTCCTCCCGAGGTTTCTTTTTGTCTTCCAGTGCCTTCCCATTATGATTACCAAGGCCTTTTTTAAGCGGGTAGGTAGGAGCATCATGGGTTTTGTGTGGGCAAACAAGACCCCGAGGGTAAGGAGGGGGTTTCTGGAGCGTAATAGGGACAGGGAGGGCTGGCGTTGCCGAATCTGGGTGACTATTATTGGGCAGCCAACGTGGCAATGATCCGTAAGTGGGTAATGGAGGGAGAGGGGGTGGCATGGAAGAGGTTGGAGGTGGCGTTCTGCAAAGGAACGAGCCTGAGGGCGCTGGTGACGGCACCGCTGCCGCTCTCGCCGACAAGGTACACCACGAGTCCGGTAGTGGCGGCAACGCTAAAGATCTGGGGACAGTGGAGACGACATAGGGGTGAGATGGGAGCCTCGGTGTGGTCCCCGATCCGGGAGAACCATCGGTTCGTCCCAGGGAGGATGGATGGGGGGTTTCGGAGCTGGCATCGGGCAGGGATCAGAAGATTGGGGGACCTGTTTATAGACGGGACGTTTGCGAGCCTAGGGGCGCTGGAGGAGAAGTTCAGGTTACCCCCGGGAAATGCATTCAGGTATATGCAAGTGAGGGCGTTTGTGAGGCGGCAGGTGAGGGAATTCCCGCCGCTCCCGGCACAGGGGATTCAGGACAGGGTGATTTCGGGAGTATGGGTCGGAGAGGGTAAGGTGTCGGCGAAATATCAGGAGATGAAAGAAGAGGGGGAGGCTTTGGTAGAGGAGCTGAGGGGCAAGTGGGAGGAGGAGTTGGGGGAGGAGATTGAAGAGGGTCTGTGGGCTGATGCCCTGAGTAGGGTTAATTCTTCTTCCTCATGTGCCAGGCTTAGCCTGATACAGTTTAAGGTTATTCACAGAGCGCATATGACAGGGGCGAGGCTGAGTAGGTTCTTTGGGGTGGAGGACAGATGTGGGAGGTGCTCGGGAAGCCCGGCGAATCACGTCCACATGTTTTGGTCGTGCCCGGCACTGGAAGGGTTCTGGAGGGGTTTCGCGAGGACTATGTCCAAGGTGGTGAAAGTCCAGGTCAAACCAAGTTGGGGGCCGGCATTATTTGGGGTGGCGGACGAGCCGGGAGTGCAGGAGGCGAAAGAGGCCGGTATTCTGGCCTTTGCGTCCCTGGTAGCCCGGCGGAGGATCTTGCTATTATGGAAGGACGCGAAGCCCCCCCAGTGTGGAAGCCTGGATAAATGACATGGCAGGGTTCATTAAGCTGGAGAGGATAAAGTATGCCTTGAGAGGGTCTGCGCAGGGGTTCTTCAGGCGGTGGTAACCGTTCCTAGACTATCTCGCGGAGTGCTAGAAGGAGCTCGGTCAGCAGCAGCAGCAACCCAGGGAGGGAGGTGGGGGGGGTTCTTTCAGGGGTGGGGGATATTTGGGCGGGTGGGGGAGGGGGTTTTCCCCAGGTGGTATTTGTAAAAGCATACGGGAGGGTTAATATGTGTGGGAGAAACCCATTGTATAAAATTTTTGTTGGAAAAACTTTGAATAAACATTTTTTTTTTTTTAAAAGATTACGGTGAGCAAATTAACAGTAATAAAGAAATGACACTGAGGAGTGATGAATCATCAAGAACAATGATTTTCATCCCAGGGAAAGGAAAGCAGTGAGAACATTGCAAATGCCTTAACCATGACCTTTCAAAGATCTCTTGATTCAGGAACCATTCTTTTAGATTTGAAATTGCACATGTCAAATCACTGATTCAGAAAGGTGTGAGAGGGAAAGCTGGGAATTATACATCGGTTAGTCTTACATCTGTTGTTGGGAAATTACTAGAGCATACAACAAAAGATAGAGTGACTGAACATCTTGAAAATTTTCAGTTTACAAAGGGTAGGTCATGCCTGGACAACTTGATTAATTTTCTTGCCGAAGTGACTAAAGTAAAAGACAGGGGAAAGCCAATGAATGTTATTAATATACACTTCCAGAGGCATTCAATAAAGATACTCATGAGAAACATTTGGTTAAATTTAAAGCTCATTAAATTAAGGGCAAATTATTGACATGCTTAGGAGATGGCTGCACAGCAGGGGATATGTAATGGGAATAATGAGCAGTTATTGTAATCGACAGGATGTGATATTAAGGGGAACTTATAGGTAGTTCGAAAGGAACTATTTTCAATGATTGGAGATTCTAAGCCTAGGGAATAAAGTCTGAAAGTTTGAGCCTGGCACTTCAGGAATGAAGTTAAGAAACATTTCTACATGCAAAGGCTGACAGAGGTTTGGAACTTTTTTTCTCAAACAGCAGCTGATACTGTATCAATTGTTAATTTTAAATTTGAGATTGATAGGTTTGTATTAAACAAAGGTATGAAGTGATATGGAGCAAAGCATGCATATTGCATTAGGTCACATGATGATCTCATGGAATGGCAGAACAGATTCCGGGGGCTAAATGACCAACACCTGGACATACATTCCTTTGCAAACTGTCCTCACACAATATTCAAAAAGTGTGTGCTTTCTGGCAGAGGCCACTAGATAACCAACTTGGGCTGACTTTTCCGCTCTTGGCTGACATTCTGTTTTCCTTTTGTTGCATCAGTGAGCTTTAACATTTCAGCTTTACATTGACGTTTGTGATTTCTATCGCTGTTTTCCATTATACAAAAAGAAAGGAGTTGCAAAATGATAATACAAGACTAGAATTTTTTTTTAAACTGGATAATGAAATGTCTTCTCTTGTGATAGGATGGATAATTCACAACCAAAAAAACAAAATTCTTACTTCCGAGGTTCAAATACTCATGCATATATTGTTTTAGAGGAATTAATGAAACTATATCTAAAAGAGGCAAAGTTAATGGAAAATCATAATCCTTTGTGCACCTGAACTGTTCCTGTACCAACTGTTGCTAGATACTTCGCATCTTGAGTCATAGCCATGGCACCAACTCCACCCTCTGGGTGACAGTCAAAGAGTGTTTGTACAGGTATACTGGAACCCAAAATAGAAAATATATAGTGATTACAAAGCTCAAAGATTCCAATTCACAAAATCAATTACCACTACATTAGTCATCCAAATTCAGTAACTGTAATTGATATGCAACATACCATCTCCCTTTATGAATATGCAAAAAACTTTTAAAATAAACATTGACTCAACAACATGAAGGACATTAATGCTGGAAATGGAACCCGCATTGGCATCAAGCATCTTGTGAGGTAAACAGAGTAAAGCTTCTGCTAGTTTAGGCGAAATTGTCTGAGCATAAACTCAAAAGAGGCCTATCTCAGTGTTCTTTTTTTCCTATTTTTCTCACTTATCTTGTGGCCATTCTGAGATTGCCATGCTCAGTCCAGTTCTTCTTTGCAGTAGAAAAATACTGACAAAGAACTGGATTGACATTATCCAAACTCAGTCTTATAGGACCCTAAGTAGTTCAGTCAGCAGAAAGAGAAAATTTCCATCCCATAGTCTGTGGCAGATTTCAATTCACTATACCCCTACAACAAAACTTATTTCATTCATTCATGTGAAAATATAGGGCACGATTCTCCCAAAAGGGAACAAAGTTCCATAGCGAGTGCACTTAGCTGCATGATTCCCAATGCTCGCAGTGTCGAAAAACACATGGCTATTCAACGCGACTTGAGATGTATAACGGGACTGAATGGGGAACGCATGGCCCAGACAGCACATAGCCCCGTTTTGTACAGTGGGGGGGGGGGGGGGGGGGGGTTCTGCTTGCTAGAACTCCCCAGTGTAGCAAGAGATGAGGACGCCATTTTTACCATGCTAGCCAGCAGTGCCAGGCTGGCACTGCCAGGGTCCCCAGGTGGCACCAGTAGTGCCAGGGCACCACCCTGCCCAAAGGGTATGCAGTTGGGGCCTCCGATCCCATGGGAGGCCCCCACGAATGCTGTTCCGTCTGGTCCCCATTTGTGGTGATCAGTGCTGAACAGCGCTCGCCCGACGTCTCCAAGGCGAAGGGGATGAATCCCAAAGCCTCAAGTATCTCAGGAGTCTACAGAGTGAGGCTAGCTATCTCGCTCTAAGATGCAGATTTGCCAAAAAGTGATCCCGCCCACAATGGGCAGGATTTACATTGCAACGTCTCACGAGATTGCGTTGGATAGAGTCATAGAATTTACAGTGCAGACGGAGGCCATTCAGCCCATCAAGTCTGCACCGGCCTTTGGAAACAGCACCCTACCTAAGCCCACACTTCCACCCTATCCCCACACCTCCACCCTATCCCCGTAACCCCACTAAGGGCAATTTAGCATAGCCAATCCACCTAACCTGCATATCTTTGGACTGTGGGAGGAAAGCGGAGCGCCGAGAGGAAACCCAGGATCTCGCGAGGTGTTGCGAGCTGGGTAGATCCCGGGAGCGGGGTCTCCCAGTTTCTATCGGCTATGCTGCACCGCGGCGAGCTGCATTTCTGGCGCAGCGTTGCCGTTTCATTTGAAAATTATGGGTGGAATTTTCCCAAAAAATGACTCAAGTGTCATTTCAGGCGTGAAAGTCGGTGAGATTAAGATCTTCAGCCACTTAGTCAAATTTACTCCCCCCCCCCACATGAAACACATCACGCCTAACTCGTCAGGTGTCTGATTTGCCCTTCCCGGTGGTCAGCTGAGAACTGCAATCAAGGGGGAGCTGCATTTAAATGGATCCACAGCCCTCACTCTCAGTCAAGCAAGACCCGTGCCTCAGTTTTCACCAATGACGTGGAGGAGGGTGGGCCACGACATACCCACGTGTTGGCAGGAGGCCTCCGAGCAATGTCACCAATTCCGCCTGGGACATGGTGGCAGCACAATTATGTGCAACAGCATGACCGGGATCCAGTGCCGAAAGAAGGTAAATTACCTCCTAAACACTGCATGGGCGAGTTCCTAAATGTCTCCACCAGCATTATTATTGTCTGTCACCCCCAGAATGTCACCGTTAACCTATTTGCTGCCACCTCGCATCCTCCCAACACCCAAACACCCAGCATCATCATCAAACCACTCCCCCCCCCCCCCGCCAACTGCTCAGCACAACTCCTTCCTGCCTAGGCGAGGAGTCCACACATACCTGTTGTCCTTGACCCCAACACACCAGGCGTTTGGCTCACAATGTCCCCTCTGCATTTCCACAGAGATAGAAGGGGAAGGGAGAAGACGGGTAGGGATATGCCCGACCTCAAAATTCCCACTCCCTTCGAGGAATAGGACGTGGAGCTTTCAGGGGAGGGCCAGGAACATGCGGTCACCAACAATGAGGTTGGCCTGTGCCAGTGAAGTGACGATCCAGATGACCTGTCTAGAGTGAGTTGCTAAGTGCCCAGATCCTTGTCCATACCATTTACAAAACTATGTCCCTTGTTTGCAGGAACACCATCCGAAGAGGCCGGGCCATCGACAAGCAGAGCCCCCTCTGCAACTCTGGAGAGCACCTCGGAGGAGATCTTTGAGGAAGACATTGAAGAGGCATCACAGCTATCACCGGCACCATCCACCACCGCAGAGACAATCACCTCAGTGTGTGACCTGAATAGAGAAGCTTCTAGGTCGCTATCTGGTGAACACCACACAGCTCTTGATACACATTAGGTGGAGACAGGAACATCCCGGGGATCGGGCAGTTGGAGGTCTGCTAGATCCCAAGACTCAGCTAGGCCCCAGCCAGGTACCATGCCTCTGGACAAGTTCCTCCCTCAGCTGAGAGATGCAAAGGTAGAGACAGGAAACCAAGAAGAGATGTCAGTGACATTCCTGCAACTGCAAGGCCAATTGGTGCCCAAAGCCTTCAGTCGCAGGAGATGCTTGCCGTATTGCGCGGCACCCAGGCCAATACTGCAAGGGTGCGGCCGCAGTGGAAAGCCTAGGTCAGGACATCAGAGCTATGAGTGGCGTAGTCCAAAGAATGGACCAGTCTCTGAGGACCATGGCTGAGGGCCTCAAGAGCATGGTTCAGACACAGAGAACCATTGCTGAGAAGTTGCAGAGCTTGATCCAAACACAGAGGTCCAATGCTGAGGGTTTCTACACCATGGTGCAAACAATGGCGGGCCTCCACACTGGCAGCGCTATGTGATGCAGCGGCTTCTGGAGTTCACCCGAGCTGCCCCTCTGTCCCATGGGATCACCCTGGGCCTACAAGCACCCAGAGGGAAGAAGAGCACTGGAGCCCACCTTGCAGACTTCCACCAAGGAGTCTCTGGCAGTGTCCAGCCCATTTAGATCCTCCCTTCCTAACACCGGTGCTTCTCAGGGACAGCATGCAGAACAGGGTAAAACGGCAACACTAGTGACACCCAAAAGTCGGCAGGGTCCCCCCAGATCGGTGCCCGCCAGAAGATGCCCACCAAGGATATCTCAGGCTACAGGGCACTGAAGGCAGTGATATGTTGGGTGTTCTGGATCACATACAGGTCAACAACACTTGAAGTAGTGCAACACTATTTTATTAAAAGGTTAACTATTTAAACATACTTGAACTGTGGGTAAATACGATACTAGCTTTAACTAAAGACCTTTGCCTTGTCCTAACCAGTTGATGCACTCAGCACATGGTGAATGTCTGTGTTGCAGGCTGTGAGCTCTGTGCTCCTAGCTAGCTGCTACTCGAATAAGCGGGAACTCTGATGCCCCCTGTCTTTATAGTGCGTGTGCTCTCACTGGTGATTGGCTGGGGTGTTGTGTATGTTGATTGGTCCCACTGTGTGTCCATCAGTGTGTGTCTGCACCATAATATACTGGTGTATATTATGACATCCCCCCTTTTATATAACAAAATGTGCCTGCGTGACAATAAATAGTGTGTGGTGAATGTTCCTGATTACGTGTGTGCAAAATATTTACAGAACTATGTACATGAAACTAAGCTATTTACATGGGAAGGTGCCTGGTGCAGAAAAAACAGTGTGTCACACAAATAACGAGATGAACACTATATACAAACCACTTGAACGATTAAACGGAAGAACAGAACAGACCAGAGAGTCCATTAGTGCACAAAGTTCACAAATTAAGTCTCTGAGGTGGGCGACAAATTCTGGTTGACCGTCAGGGTGGCACACCACTCATCGTCTGGATCGATGCTGTATACCGACAGCGGCTGGTGTCTTTGCTTCGGGGACAGCCTATTTTTCGTTACGACACCGACTCGAAAAGGCGCCTTCGGGTCCTCGGTGTCACTGCTGTGTGGGAGGTTGGAATCGGACTCGGTGACCGTGGGTTGAATTGCCCGAACATTTCTGCGAGGCTGGCTGAAGCGATATGAATTGGAAGGCTGAGCTGCTTGACAGCAGGCAGCATAGTGGCCAAGTCTTCCACATCGTAGGCATTGTCGAGATTTTGCGGGGCATTGCCGCTTTAAATGGGCGGAGCCACAGTTGCCACATGTCGTGACGTCAGCACGTTCGCTGCGCCACCGCGCATGTGCGGTGCGGTCATGCATGGTGCGCGCCTGCACATTACGTTCCTCCATGTCGCCGTCCCCTCGTTTGGTGCGTACAAGTGCGGGAGTCTGCGAAAAGCGTGCGAAATGGCCGCCCTCATCCAGGCTGAGGCCCTGCAGGTGCTCAATCACTTGGACCCGTTCTGCCTCGTGGGGACCTTGCCGCGCCATTTCAGCCGTTTGTATATGGGAGTACCGACTGGTGGCATTTTCATGTAGGACACAGGTCTCGATGGCAGTCGAGACTTTGAGGAGCTGCTGACGTAGGGGGTCCGACTGAACACCGAAAATTATCTGGTCGCGTATCATGGAGTCGGAGGTGGGCCTGTAGCTGCAAGATTGCGCAAGGCTGCGGAGGTGCGTTAGAAAGGATTGGAAAGGTTCGTCCTTACCCTGCAAACGCTGTTGGAACACGTAGCGTTCAAAACTTTCATTCACCTCTACGCTGCAGTGAGTGTCAAATTTGAGGTGAACCGTCTTGAACTTCGTCTTGTCTTCGTCATCTGCAAAGGTGAGTGAGTTGAAAATGTGGATGGTATGGTCCCCGGCCGTGGAGAGGAGAAGAGCAATTTTTCTGGTGTCCGAGGCGCCCTCCCTGTCCGTGGCTTCGAGGAAGAGCTGGAAGCGCTGTTTGAAAATCTTCCAGTTGGCCCCGAGATTGCCGGCGATGCGGAACGGTGGCGGCGAGCTGATTTTGTCCATGTTACAGGATGACGGAATGCTGGCGGAAGGCAGATCACTTGCAGGTAGGTCTAAGAAGTGCTAGTATGCAACCACTCCTGGTATCATGATGTGTTGGGTGTTCTGGATCACATACAGGTCATCAACACTTGAAGTAGTACAATACTATTTTATTAAAAGGTTAACTATTTAAACATACTTGAACTGTGGGTAAATACGATACTAGCTTTAACTAAAGACCTATGCCTTGTCCTAACCAGTTGATGCACTCAGCACATGGTGAATGTCTGCGTTGCAGGCTGTGAGCTCTGTGCTCCTAGCTAGCTGCTACTCGAAGAGCGGGAACTCTGATGCCCCCTGCCTTTATAGTGCGTGTGCTCTCACTGGTGATTGGCTGCGGTGTTGTGTATGTTGATTGGTCCCACTGTGTGTCCATCAGTGTGTGTCTGCACCATGATATACTGGTGTATATTATGAAAGGCAGCAGGCCGCCTCAACCTCTGATGTTCATCCTGTTGCAGTAGGCCACGTAAGATTAAGAGTTCTAGGTGCACAGAATGGGCATGGGTAAAGGTAGGCACCAATAGTTAAGATTTAAATTGATATTCCACTATCACAACTCACCAAATTAAAATATTTAGCTCTTCAAAGCCTTAACGCCTCTGTCTTTGACCCCTCTCTCACAGGAAAAGATCACCTAAACCAGTGTTCTTCAAACTTTTTTTCCGGGGACCCATTTTTACCAACCAGCCAACCTTCGGTATCCAACCCGGCCGACCTTCGCGACCCCCCATTTTTTCTTACCTTGTTTGTTGCTGACAAAAATGGAAGAAATGGTTTTGTGTCCCTTTGGCCCTCGTACACGCTCCTCCAATGGAACCTGTTGGATGAAGGTGACGCCTTCTGGTGTCGGAAAGTATGGAGTCTCCATCTGTCCAAAGTTCTGCATTTTTTTCCTTTAAAATTTGATCAAATAAAACCCCCCCGAACTTGTAAAACAAAATGAATAAAATAAATGAAAAAAATAAGAATTAAATGAATAAAACCCCCCCGAACTTGTAAAACAAAAAGCTGCGACCGTTTAAAAGAAAAAGCAGCCGCACTGCACATGCGTGCCCGATCATCAGCGCGCGTTTGCGCAAAACTATGCGCATGCGTGCCAGATCATCGGCAGGCGTTTGCGCATGCGCGCCGATGATCGGGCATGCATGCACAGTGGGGCCGCTTTTTTTTAAACATGTTCACGGCCATTTTGAAGGCCGTTGCAGCCGGCGTTATTAACAGGCGGCTGCTGCGGCTGTTGCGCGCAGATTTGCGCGATTGGGAACGCTGCGACGGATGGCTCCGCGACCCTCCCGACACCCGCCCGCGACTCACCTGCGGGTCGCGCCCCTGAGTTTGACAATGCTTGACCTAAACTCAGCTCCTCCTACAGGCCCTCCAAACAAAACCTAAAGTGTGACCCAATAAAACCCTCCGTAACAGACATCCTGGAATGACTGCTGCATCCCTCAGTGATCTTCACCTTGTCCTTTTCTCCATGAAGCTGTGGGTCAAAGGTATGAGCCCCGACTCGGACATGAGTCTGGGAATCAGTGTGCACTCAGCAAACAGACAGGAGTCAGACATAAGTGGAACCTGAGAAGCACCACAGCTTCCCTCACAACGAGCCGTCGTCACCCTCCTGCTGTGACAAATTACTACATCACACGGACATCCCAGGCTCAGATGTCAGTGAACCCTCCGGAAAGTCCCCTGCCAGACTATTTGAGGCAGCGGAAGAACATCTTCAGGACCTCCAATGCACTGCTCGATAACTGACCTGGTGGCACTGAGCCTCAATATAATGGGCCTCCGCCTCAGTCTCGGGGCTCCACACTGGCGTCATCAGCCTAGATCTCAAAGAGTGAGGAATCCAAATCACTGAGAATCTCAAGATAGATAGATTTTTGATTAATAAGGGGAATTAGGGATTATGGGAGAAGGCAGGACAGTGAGGATGAGAAACATATCGGTCATGATTGAATGGCAATCGGTAGGTACTTACCGGCGGGACCCGGCTCCGCGGGCGGCCTCCGGGGTCCTCAGGGTAGCACGGGGGGATCTGGCCCCGGGGGGGGTTCCCCGCACGGTGGCCTGGCTGAATGGGCTGAATGGGCCTAATTCTGCTCCTGTATCTTATGGTCCTATGGGTATTTCTTGTCCACGGCGAGCCATCCCGACAGCCTGGGGTGGTCTTTGAAGCACCGGAGGATCTGCGAGTATCCCAGTATGAAACTGTTCTGCATGCTTCCAGGGAAACGTGCAGACATGCATTATGTTCATGCGGTGATCACATAAAAGTTGTACATTCAGGGAGTGGAACCCATTCCGAATGACAAAGGGCTCTCCCCGATGCATGGTGCTTTCAACGCCCCGGGCGGGATTCTCCTCGAACTGGCGGGCGGGCCACTCCAGCGCCGAGGAGTGGCGTGAACCACTCTGCCGTCGGGCCGCCCCAAAGATGCGGAATCCTCCACACCTTCAGGGGCTAGGCCGGTGCTGGAGTGGTTTGCGCCTCACAGGCCGGCGCTGAAGGGCCTCCGCCAGCCGGCGCAAGATGGCGCATGCGTGGGGGGTTCATCTCCGCGTCGGCCATCGCGGACGGTTACGGCGGCCGACGCGGAGGAATAGAGTACCCCCACGGCACAGGCCCGCCCGCGGATTGATGGGCTCCGATTGCGGGCCAGGCCACCATGCGGGGAACCCCCCCCGGGGCCAGATCCCCCCGTGCTACCGAGGACCCCGGAGGCCGCCCGCGGAGCCGGGTCCCGCCGGTAAGTACCTACCTTAATTTACGCCGGCGGGACGGGTCTAAAACGGGCGGCCGCTCGGCCCATCACAGGCCGGAGAATTCGGGCGGCCACAGGGCCCATTGCATCACGCCGGTCCTCGCCATTCTCCGAGGCGGGCGGTGCGATTCACGTCGGAGGGAGTTTTGGGGGTCCGGAGAATTTGGCGGCCGGCGGGGGTCGGAGAATCCCGCCCCACATGTATGCCATCAATGGCCCCCTGACCTGCGGCATTCCAGCGATGGAAGCGAATCCCGCAACCCTCTCATCCCGATGGGCTTGGTCAAGGTCAAAGTTGATGTCATCAGAGGCTTGGGCACACACAGCATCTGGGTTCTCTCAGTTGCACTTGTGGGTTGATGACTGTAATATCCCACATATGTCACTGGTTGAACCCTGGAATGATTTGTTGGCTAAAAAGTTTCAGAGCTGCTGTGACCTTCACAGCCAC
This sequence comes from Scyliorhinus torazame, assembly GCF_047496885.1. Classification (NCBI taxonomy): domain Eukaryota; kingdom Metazoa; phylum Chordata; class Chondrichthyes; order Carcharhiniformes; family Scyliorhinidae; genus Scyliorhinus; species Scyliorhinus torazame. Next base: position 58,096,229 of record NC_092707.1, on the reverse strand, counting down.
AGGGAGCGAGTGCCCTCCTCCTTCACACAGGGCGAGGGTTGCTAATACATGTCACAGGTGCTGCACTGTCTCCTTGTTGAGCTGCGTGGTGTCCGACAGCTCCAGAAAGGACATGGGGGTCCTGTAAACCTGAGGTCACCTTCTCAGATGCTTTCAAGCCCCTTCGTCGGCAGGAGGGCCCAGCTCTTGAGCTTGCCCAGTGGCCCCCTGTCATCTTGGTTTATGCTCTTCCCTGAGTTATGCTTCTCTGACTCAGTGGAATCTGTCCACCTCCAACCCTGTTATCGGCATGATGGACAATTCTACTGGCTCCAATCCAACACAAGTCGATAATCTGGGAGGCATGGGAGAAAGGGAGAAAGACAGTCCCATCACCATCCCGTTATCCGTCCCGTTACCCTCAAACCCTCCCAACACCCAGGTCCACTGGTCCTAAAAGCTGACAACCCTACACTGTCAGCAATGGCCAGCGCTACCTCAATTCTCTGCTGCCCATCACACATCATTGCTTGACCGGTCAATGTCACTGTCCTTGCCTATCAGAGTCACCTATGGGCTCGGGACTGGTTGTTCCCTTCCTTTATATCAGCAACAGAAGATCCATCACTTTTTGGGGCATATACATGCCCATGTGAAGCATGAGGACTATTGATTCCGACAGGACATTCGGGTGGTCTCTATGGGACGCTCAGCACTACCCCTCCCAATGCCCTGAACCCAATCTTCATTCCTTGACACTTGAGGTTTCAATCCTTCACCTTTACTTTGAATTATTTTAGAGTTTAACCAATTAAACTGAATTTTAATGGACAAATTAAAAGGGGCCGCTCCTTAAAGGGGCAGTATCTGAAACAAAAACAAAGAGCAGTGGAAATTTAAAAACATCAAATCAAAATTGGATTAAAAGGATCATCACATTTACTTTGAACTATTTTTGGTCACCTTTGCTCTGAGACTGTGGGCTGCTGACATTGTTGAGGGTTAAACAATGATGGCCAGTTAGTTGGACGAGCAAGACTCTCAGGCACAGGCAACACTAATAGACACCGTTAATACTCAGGCTTTGTCATCCTCTGATCTAATTACTGCCATGCCTTTACACTCCTGGAAACCATTGCATTACCTGAAAGCGTAATCCATGCTCTCCCTGGCTTGATCATTGCTGTCCTGCCTTCTCTCTTTATTCTTGTGTTACCAGCCCCTTACGCTGGCAACCTTCAGTCTTATCACTCTCTTCCCATCACATCATGAGCCCTATTCCCCCAGTAGGCCCACACCAGCAGGCCATTGGCAGCTGCTATCTGTGAGTTAATTCCCATTTCTTTGGCACACAGGCTGATGAATCATTACTGGCAATGAAAAGGTTTACGGACAAGAAGCCTTTCACTAGAAACTCTGAGGGAAGTCAGCAGCTGGGTGTTAAAAAAAGTAAAGGGTTACTCATCACCTTCCTCCCTCTCGGAGTTCATGGCACCAGGTCCACATTTTTAAATGGAGCAGTAGTAATGCGCGCCAGTGTGACATCATGCTGATGGGCAGGAAGATTCAATGAGGCCGGAACATCTGACTTAAACCTTATTAATAATATTGCAGTGCATGCAGATCAGGTTCTCAGACCTTTTGGGGAGGGCCTGGGAAGATCACATTTGGAGTTTTTGCTGGCGCAAATCCCATTTTTGGCTTCTCGCGGGATTTAGCGGCTACAACGGAATTTGCACCCATGGAAAACGGGCCTGGAAAATCACAGCCAAAGTATTTTGCATGTATCTTTACCTGCATTGAGGACATCCAGGTTTCATATATGATGTAATACTAACCAACCATTTTTTAATATAAATTTAGAGTACCCAATTACTCCAATTAAGGGGCAATTTAGCATGGCCAATCCACCTACCCTGCACATCTTTGGGGTATGGGGGCGAAACCCACGCAGACACGGGGAATACTAACCAATCATGACACTCACCATGTTATCAACTGCAATGGCATGTTTTATGCTACTGGGCAACAGCTTTTGAATGGTGCAAAGGACCAGAAAATAGCACCAGAAATTGCATGGTACTGCTATCTGATATTATCAATTCACCTTTTTACTCACTATCCTTGTAACTGAAAGAATTACATTACATTTTTTTGAATGCAGCATCATTTTTTTAAACGTTGACTTGAATACAAACTACTTGGTTCTCAGATTCCCACCAGTAATGCTCCAAGGTGGTTTATTATTTGCTTGCAATGCCAGCCATCTCACTCTGGTGCCAAAAGAAGACCATTAACTTCCCCACAAGCAAGGAGGAAAAGAGAAAGGAGAATTACCCTTGAGGTACTCTCAGACATCCTCTAACAAGTTCAGTTACAGTGCAGAATTATCAGAGGCCTTAAAGACGTTCCTTGTCCTTTTAAACACAGAGGACGTGTGGAGACCAAAAGTAATGAAACGGAACCAAAATTAAAATACTTTAAAGCTGTAATTTAAAACAATAATTTTTTTAAAAATACACCTGTATCAAAGGGGCAGATAGAATTAATTCAATAATACTGATCATCATTCACTTAAACTTACCCAGAAAAAGTGTCCCATACAATAACTAGACTCTCTGAGCTTTGGTCTGCTGTTGCCACCCATCGCCTATTCCCACTCACAGCTATGCATGAAAGTGGACTACAATGACCCTGGAGAACAAATTACATTATGTTACACAAGGAACAAAAAATTGGGATATAACAAATGCTACTCAGACATTTTTTTTATTCATGGAATATTTCACATTCACCAGCTACGTAAATAACAACTGCAATGTTTATTTACATATAACTACAATGCAGAAGCTTCCAGCCTCACGGCTGCAAGTCAGTTTCTAGGATCGAACTGCTACTTGCTAGGGTGATTCCCCGCCTTGTCCCTGACTTGTTACCTGGGTCATGTGACCCTCTCAGCAGATCACCCAAGAAAGGGGACAAACACCACAATCAATCAATAGAATTTAGGCGTCGCTGGAAAGGCCAACATTTATTGTCAATCCTTCGACAATTGAGTGGGCGGATGCTCGGTCATTTCAGAGGGCCAGGAGTCGTATCCTGAGCAGACTGGGTAAGGATGGCAGATTTCCTCCCCCACAGGACATTAGTAAACTAGATGGGTTTTTAATGACAATCTGGTAGTTTCATATATATTCCAGATTTATTTAATTAGCTGAGTTTAAATTCCTTAGCTACTGTAGTGGGACTTGACTCAAGTCTTCAGACCATCAGTCCAAACCTCTGGATTCATAGTCCAGTAACATAACTACTATGATACTGTGCCAATTATAAACTTATAATAACATACATAATAATGTAGTACCCATTGTCACATCAAAGCTCCAGTTGGAATTACCTAAATATTGCACACTATTACGATCTTATCTTTGCATCAAAAAATGTATTCTATAAAATAGTTGAAAGAGAAGGATCATTCATGGATAAAAGGAGTCAAATTGTGGAACGGGAAGGTAAGCCAAGGATATTAAATAAATGCTTTTCATGGATTTTTATAAATGATAGTTGAAATGAGAATATAAATGTACTGGAGGATGTTCTGGTCTTGCCCCAGACTTGCTGGGTACTGGACAACCTTCTTCGAGGCGATGTCCAAAGTGGTGGGGATGAGGGTGGAGCCATGCCCGAAAGTGGCAGTCTTTGGGCTATCAGGCCAGCTAGATCTTTTCATGGGGAGGAGGGCAGACGCCCTTGCCTTGCCCCCCTGATCGCCCTCCTTAGAATCCTGCTCAGCTGGCGGTCAGCAGCACTACCTAAAGCTGCAGACTGGCTGTCTGACCTATCAGAATTTCTCCAAATGGAGAAAATCAAATTCGCCATCTGAGGGTCAGAAAATGGCTTCCTCAAAACATGGGAGCCATTCACACGACTGTTCCGGGACCTGTTTGTGGCCAACAAACAAATAAACAAGTAGCCAAGAACCGGGGGAAAGTAGCCAAGACAGTGATAGAAGAAAGGGAAGAGATGGAGGATGGGGGGGGGGGGGCACAGCAGAAAAGAAAGGGGAGTAGCAGAGAAGAAGGGGGTGGGAGGGGAGGGAGGACGAGGGAAGGAGAACAACAGAGGGGAGCCAGAAGGGAGGAAAGAGGACAGAACACAAACTGGGGGAGAGCACAGGAAATGACAACGACCACAACAAGCACAGCAAGGTGAAAGCGAGAAAGAAAGAACAGGGAGAAGGAACGACAGATGGCCGAAGCTGAGGCAAATGGACAAAGACAACAAAGAAAACTGACCAAGAGATGCAAGTGACATCAGGGGCACCGTGACCCTTCCACCCGGTTTTGTTTGTATTAAAAAAAAGAGAAGAAGGGGGGGAGAAAGCACCCCCCTCCCCCCATCCTTGTGTTATGAATTTTTTCTTGTTCTTTGTATATATACTTCCTGTTTTTTCTCTTTGTTTTTTTTTTGGTTTCTCTGTGTGTACATTTGTAAGTATGTCATGTATAAAGCCCAATAAAAAGTTTTTAAAAATAAGTGTACTGGAAGAAGAACAAATAAGAACAAGCTATAGCAGAGTTTATGGTTATGTCATTGGATCCACTTAGCCTGTACCCGAGGTTGTTAAAAGGCAGCAAAGAAGAAATAACAGCCTTTGGCCACATTTTACTTAAATCCTCTAAATATGTAAATGGTGCTGTGGAGATGAAGAATAGCTTAAGTTGTACTCTTGTTGAAGAAGAAAGAGAAGGACAAACTGGGTAACCGTAGACCAATTTGTCTAAAATGGGGCTGGATTTTGTGGCACTCACTGCAGCAGGCAAAATGGCACAGAGAATTGTGCCAGAGGACATGCATCAGCATCCCAGTGGCAGAAAAACGATATGCGGGTTGGTCAGTGGCAGAAAGGTAATAAAACAGGAAAATCATCTGTTAGCAACGGGAAACTCATTGATGTGATTACTTGCCCACTTGCACATCATTACATGCAGTTCAAGCCGATTTAATCCTGCCTCCCCAACTTAGTGACAGTCACTCATCTCTCTCATGCCTTCAGTGACCTGCCCAGTGAAAGTTGGCAATTTACTGGACTTACTGTGAGAGTTGTTTGGACTTCTGGAAGACTGAGTCACACAGGGCACTGGGTTGATCATAAAGACACTTTCTGTGTGTGGTAGTCACCATTAACAGTATTATATGTATTACGGTTAGACACATATACTAGAGGTACATGGGTAAATCCCTGCCTGCTGGCTCCGCCCAGTAGGCGGCGTATAAATGTGTGTGCTCGCCGGTGCTGCAGCCATTCTGGTTCCAGCTACAGGATGTACAACATCTTTGCTCAATAAAGCCTCGATTATTCCACTACTCTCGTCTTTGTGGTAATTGATAGTGCAGCAATTTATTGAGCAAAGATTTTTTAAATGATGGATCTTCGCATCAAGCCTGATCACCTGCAGCTGAGCCCTCAAGCAGCCAATGCTACACCCGCTTTTGACCACTGGCTAGCCTGCTTCGAAAGCTACATCCGAACATCCACTGACGAACCTTCGGACGCGCAGAAGCTCCAAGTCCTTTATTCACGGGTGAGCCCTGACATTTTTCCTCTCATCCGGGATGCACCCACTTACTCCGAAGCAATGGAGCTCCTGAAGGGGCATTACGTTCGGCCAGTCAATCAACTATACGCCAGGCACCTCCTGTCCACGAGACAGCAACTCCCCGATGAATCCCTGGATGATTTCTGGCGGGCCCTGCACATCCTGGGGAGGAACTGTGACTGCCAGGCAGTTTCGGCAGTCCAGCACACAGAACTTTTAATCCGAGACGCCTTCGTTACAGGCATGAGGTCTGCGTACGTCCGCCAGCGCCTATTGGAAGGGGATACGCTTGATCTTGCGGGAACTAGGCAGCTCACGAACTCGTTAACAGTGGCCTCCTGTACGCTAAAAGATTTGTTTCTTAGGGGTCGATTTGCAGGATTGAAGGGGCTGGAAGCGAAGTATGGGCTGGAGCAGGGAGAAATGTTTAGATACATGCAGGTTCGAGATTTTGCCAGAAAGGAGATACAGAGCTTCCTGTAGGAACCGGCCTCCACATTGCTGGAGGAGGTGCTGACGACAAGAGGACTGGAGAAGGGGGTAGTGTCAGTGGTGTATGGAGCTATTTTGGAAGAGGATAAGGCACCACTGGAAGGGATCAAAGCAAAGTGGGAGGAAGAGTTGCGAGAGGTTATAGAGGAGGGGGTCTGGTGTGAGGTGCTCCGGAGAGTAAATGCCTCCACCTCAGATGCGAGGTTGGGGCTGATACAGCTGAAGGTGGTATACAGAGCACACCTCACGAGGACGAGGATGAGCCGATTCTTTGAAGGAGTAGAAGATGTGTGTGAGCGTTGCGAGGGGGGCCCCGCTAATCACGTTCATATGTTTTGGTCCTGTCCAAAGCTAGAGGATCACCGGAAGGTGGTTTTTAGGGTAATCTCCAAGGTGGTGCGTGTGAAACTGGACCCGGGTCCCCGGGAGGCCATATTCGGGGTGTCGGACCAGCCAGGGTTGGAGACGGGTGCGGAGGCAGATATCGTAGCCTTCGCCTCGTTGATCGCCCAAAGGCGGATCCTGTTGGGAAGGAGAGCATCCTCTCCACCCTGTGCCCTGGCGTGGCGGGGAGACCTGTGGGAATTCTTGACTCTTGAGAAGGTTAAGTTTGAACTGAGGGGAAGGACGGAGGGTTCTACAAGTCATGGGCATTATTTATTATGCATTTTCAAGAACTGGATATCATCGAACATTAGTTGGGTGGGTTGGGGGTGGGGGGGGGGGGGGGGGGGGCTGTGTAGATTAAAGGTGACTATGGGTAATCCCTGATTCCTTTTTGTCATTTGTTTACGTAAACATGCGGGCTGATGTTTGGGGTTTGGTGGGAGGATGGGATCGTTGTTATTGATCTGGGGATTGACATATTTTTTGCTGATTATTGTTTATTGTTGGTGGGTGTAAATTTGGGAGAAAATGTGAAAAAGGAGAATAAAAATATATATTTTTTAAAAACAGTGGCCTCCCGTAGCGTCCAGTCGTACGCCCCCGACTGCGAGGCACCCTCATGGGCATTGTGGGCCCCACCAGCTGCCGACTCCAGCTCACCGCAAGCCTGCGCCGTGCGGCAGCCAGCCAACCCTGGGGGGCCCAAATGCTATTTTTGCGGGCAGAACAAACACCCCCGGCATGGCTGCCCAGCGCGGAGCACGACCTGCAACGGATGTGGAAAGCAGGGACACTTTGTTTCTGTTTGCCAGGCCCAGTCAGTCACCGCTGTTTCTAGGCCCAGCGTCCCTGCACCCCGCACCTGCGACCCAGGGACGCCGCCATTTTCCTCCTCGCAAGCCACGTGCGGCCCGTGGGCGCCGCCATCTTTGATGCCGCCCACCATGTGCACCCTGTGGGCGCTGCCATCTTTGGCGCCATTTTGCACAGCGCCGCAGGACCCCTGTTCGCCTGGAAGCTCGGCTGGCCGTTCATCGCCTGCCGCTACCTGCACCACCACTGACCAGCCCGGCGCCTCCCAGCATTTATCGCAGCTCGCCTCGATCACCCTGGACCAGTCCCGGCCCCGCAACCCCGCGACCGCAACGGTGAAAATCGATGGGCACGAGACGTCCTGCCTTTTTGACTCCGGGAGCACAGAGAGCCTCATCCACCCCACGACGGTAAGGCGCTGCTCCCTCGCGATACACCCCGTCACCCAAAAGATCTCCCTGGCCTCCGGATCCCATTCTGTGGAAATCCAGGGGTGCTGCATCGCAACCCTCACCGGCCAGGGCGTAGAGTTTAGCAACTTCCGGCTCTACTTCCTCCCCCACCCCTGCGCTGCCCTGTTACTCAGCCTGGACTTCCAGTGCCATCTCCAAAGCTTAACCATAAAATTCGGCGGAGCCCTACCTCCCCTTCACCGTATGCGGCTTCATGGCCCTTAAGGTCGGTTCACCTTCCTTGTTTGCGAACCTCACCCCAGATTGCAAACCCGTCGCCACCAGGAGCAGACGCCCAGGACAGGACCTTCATCAGGTCGGAGGTCCAATGGCTTCTGCGGGAAGGGGTCATTGAGGCCAGCAACAGCCCCTGGAGAGCCCAAGTGGTAATAGTAAAGACTGGGGAGAAGCACAGGATGGTCATTGACTACAGTCAGACCATCAATCGGTACACGCAGCTCGACGCGTACCCCCTCCCACGCATATCTGACATGGTCAATCAGATTGCGCAGTATCAGGTCTTTTCCACAGTGGACCTGAACTCTGCCTACCACCAGCTCCCCACCCGCCCAGAGAACCGCCAATACACTGCGTTCGAAGCAGATGGCCGTCTCTATCACTTCCTTAGGGTTCCCTTCGGCGTCACTAATGGGGTCTCGGTCTTCCAACGTGAGATGGGCCAAATGGTTGACCGGTACGGACTGCGGGCCACCTTCCCATACCTGGACAACGTCACCATCTGCGGCCATGATCAGCAGGACCACAACGCTAACCTCATAAAATTCCTCCAGACCGCCAAACTCCTTAACCTCACGTACAATAAGGAGAAATGCGTGTTCCGCACCAACCGCTTAGCCATCCTTGGCTATGTCGTGGAAAATAGAGTTCTAGGGCCCGACCCCGACCACATGCGCCCCCTCCTGGAACTCCACTTTCCCCACTGCCCCAAGGCCTTGAAACGATGCCTGGGGTTTTTCTCCTACTATGCCCAGTGGGTCCCTAACTATGCGGACAAGGCACGCCCACTCATTCAGTCCACAGTTTTTCCCCTGACAGCTGAGGCCCGCCAGGCCTTCAACCTCATCTAGGCAGACATCGCCAAAGCCATGATGCACGCGGTCGACGAGTCCCTCCCCTTCCAGGTCGAGAGCGATGCACTGGACTTAGCTCTGGCCGCCACCCTCAACCAGGCGGGCAGACCCGTGGCCTTCTTTTCCCGCACCCTCCATGCCTCCGAAATTTGGCACTCCTCTGTCGAAAGGGAGGCTCAAGCCATTGTGGAAGCTGTGCGGCATTGGAGGCATTACCTGGCCGGCAAGAGGTTCACTTTCCTCATTGACCAACGGTCGGTTGCCTTCATGTTCAATAATACACAGCGGGGCACGATCAAAAATGATAAGATCTTGAGGTGGAGGATCGAGCTCTCCACCTATAATTACGAGATTTTGTATCGCCGCAAGAAGCTCAACGAGCCCCTTGACGCCCTATCCCGCGGTACATGTGCCAGCGCACAAGTGACCGACTCCGGGCTCTCCACTATGACCTCTGCCACCCGGGGGTCACCCGGTTCTTCAGTTTCATCAAGGCCCACAACCTGCCCTATTCCATTGAGGAGAGGTCAGGACTGTCACCAGAGACTGCCAGCTCTGCGCGGAGTGCAAGCCGCACTTCTACCGGCCAGATCGAGCGCACCTGGTGAAGCCTCCCGCCCCTTTGAGCGCCTCAGCATGGACTTCAAAGGGCTCCTCCCCTCCACCGACCGCAACACGTACTTTCTGAACATGGTTGATGAGTACTCCCGGTTCCCTTTTGCCATCCCATGCCCCGATATGACTTCTGCCATAGTAGTTAAAGCCCGTCACAGCATCTTCACACTGTTCGGTTTCCCCACCTACGCCCACAGCGATCGGGGATCCTCCTTTATGAGTGATGAGCTGCGTCAGTTCCTGCTCAGCAAGGGCATTGCCTCGAGCAGAACGACCAGCTACAACCCCCGGGGAAACGGACAGGTGGAGAGGGAGAACGGGATGGTCTGGAAGGCCGTCCTGTTGGCCCTGCGGTCTAAAAATTTCCAGGTCTCCCGCTGGCAGGGGGTCCTCCCCGACGCGCTCCACCCTATCCGATCGCTCCTCTGCACCGCGACTAACGAAACCCCCCCCATGAATGTCTCTTTGCCTTCCCCAGGAAGTCCACCTCCGGGGTCTCGCTCCCAACATGGTTGACAGTTCCTGGACCCGTCCTCCTTCGCAAGCATGTGCAGACCCATAAGTCGGACCCTATAGTCGAAATTGCAAACCCGTAGTACGCCAGGTGGCACACCCCGACGGGCGTCAGGGCACAGTCTCCCTCCGGGACCTGGCACCCGCTGGATCCCCACCCACGGCCCCCAACCCGACACCCCAACCCCGGGTTGCCTCATTCACCCCTGCGCCACTCACCCTCCCCCCCAGCGAACCTCATCGCAGCCCCCGCCCCAGGAGGATCCGTCCTCCCACTAGTTTCACTCAGGGGTGACGAAGACAAGGACAACACGCTCCCGGAGTCACAGGTGACCAAGTCGGCGCCTGTGGTGAATATAACTACTGTTAATTCACCAGTGCACTGTGATATCATGTTACTGCTGTATCGTGTTACGTTATGTGTTTAACCCTGTGGGCTCCACCTATGGGCCATTGTACGGCTTCACCCACAGGGGGATATGTCGGGGCATGTACGGGCTCGCCCATGGCTCCACCCCTTACAGGAAGTATAAAGGCAGCTGATCTGCCGGGCCGCATTCATTGTTGTACCGGTCACAGACAGGCTCAGTTGTAAGCTGATTAAAACCACGGTTTACTTCTCAACATGTCTCTCAGTGAATTGATGGTCGCATCAATTTAATCAGCTTAAAATACTACTATGGAATCAGCCCTCAAACCTGATAGACTAGAACTCGATCCACAGGCCGCGGAGGCGAGAGAAATTTCTTCGCACTGGCTTCGATGCTTCAAGGCCTATCTCGCCGCGTCGTCTACGCCATCCGTCACGGACGAACAGAAACTGAGTCTTCTCCACGCACGGGTGAGCCATCGTATTTCTGTCCAACTCGACAGCGCCGCGTCCTATACAGAGGCCCTCGCACTACTCGAATGCATATATGTACGGCCCGTGAACGAGGTCTACGCGCGACACATCTTCACCACTCGCTGCCAGCGCCCCGGGGTGTCGCTAGATGACTACCTACGCGACCTCAAAGCCCTCGCGCCCAACTGTAACTACCAGGCCATTACGGCCCCTCAGCATATGGAGCTCGCTATCTGAGATGTTTACGTGGCGGGGGTCCGATCGAACTATGTAAGACAGCGCCTGCTCGAAAAAGGGGCCCAGGACCTGGAGGACACGGTAACACTAGCTACCTCTCTGGAGGTCACGTTTCAGAGCCTTACTGCGTTTCCCGCCGACCACGCGACCCCCTCGTGGGTCCCCGACCCGAGACTACCCCAGGCTTGTGCCGTGCGGCCGCCCGCCCATCATGGGGGGCTGCCCTGCTATTTTTGAGGCCAGTCCCAACACCCCCGACGGCACTGCCCGGCCCGCAAAGCGAACTGTAGTAACTGCGGGCGAAAAGGACACTTCGCCAAGGTCTGCCTGGCCAGGTCTAAAAACTCTAACTCACAGACCCACAGGCTCGCATACCCCGCAAAGTGGCAGCATGTCTGCCGACTCCGCCTCTGCACAACATGTGCGACTCATGGGGGCCGCCATCTTGGCCATCCTCCCCCACGCGGCCGGCCACGTGCGATCCATGGGGCCCGCCATCTTGGCCGCCATCTGCTACATCGCCCGAGATGTACGAACGACATGGACAGCAGCCATCGTGGGGCCGCCCCAGCACCTCCAATCATGCCGCCGGCTACCCCCAGCTCAGCCCGGTCACGACCGAAGCACCTCCGGAGCTCCATGATGGCCGTCCGGGTAAACGGGTACGAGACACCTTGCCTTTTCGACTCCGGGAGCGCAGAGAGCTTCATTCACCCGGACATGGTAAGACGTTGTTCGCTCCCAATATTCCCGACGCGACAAACTATCTCCCTCGCCTCTGGGTCGCACTCGGTGCAAATCCAAGGGTGCACTACTGCAACTCTAGCGATCCAGGGCGCTTGAGTACGCTAATTTTAAACTATATGTGCTCCCAGACCTCTGCGCTCCTCTCCTCTTAGGACTCAATTTTCAGTGCAACCTCAGGAGCCTAACTCTTAAATTCGGGGGGCCCCTGCCCCCGGTCACCATATGCAGCCTCGCGACCCTAAAAATCGACCCTCTTTGCGAACCTCACAGCTGATTGCAAGCCAATAGCCACCAGAAGCAGGCGGTATAGTATGCAGGACAGGACGTTCATTAGGTCCGAGGTGAAGCGTCTCTTGCGGGAAGAGGTCTTAGAAGCCAGCAATAGCCCCTGGAGAGCTCAGGTGGTGGTCATCAAGACCGGGGAAAAGTTCCGGATGGTGGTTGATTACAGCCAGACCATTAACCGCTTTACGCAACTCGATGCGCACCCCCTTCCCCGGATTGCAGACATGGTAAATCAGATCGCGCACTACCGCGTGTTCTCTATGGTAGATCTGAAGTCTACATATCACCAGCTCCCAATCCGCCCGGAGGACCGCCACTACACGGCGTTTGAGGCAGATGGCCGCCTTTTCCATTTCCTCCGGGTCCCCTTTGGCATCACAAAAGGGGTTTTGGTGTTCCAACGAGCAATGTGCCGAATGATGGACCAGTACGGGCTGCGGGCCACGTTTCCGTACTTGGACAATGTAACCATCTGCGGCCATGATCAGCAGGACCACGACGCCAACCTCCACCGATTTCTCCAAACCGACCAAAAACTCAACCTACAACAAGGAGAAATGCGTTTTCCGCACAACCAGGCTAGCCATCCTCGGCTACGTCGTGGAAAATGGGGTCCTAGGGCCCAACCCTGACCGTATGCGCCCCCTCCTCCAATTCCCTCTCCCTCACTGTCCCAAGGCCCTGAAGAGGTGCCTTGGATTTTTCTCCTATTACGCCCAGTGGGTCCCCCAGTATGCGGACAAAGCCCGTCCACTATTTAAGGCCACCATTTTTCCACGGGCAGACGAGGCTCGCCAGGCCTTTAACTGCATCAAGGCGGACATCGCCAAAGCTGCGATGCGCGCGGTGGACGAGTCCGCCCCCTTCCAGGTGGAGAGCGACGCCTCAGAGGTCGCTCTTGCCGCCACTCTCAACCAAGCAGGCAGACCGGTAGCGTTCTTTTCCCGCACCCTCACCACCTCTGAAATTCGACACTCCTCGGTCGAAAAAGAAGCCCAAGCCATCGTGGAAACCGTACGGCACTGGAGGCACTACCTCGCTGGTAGGAGGTTTACCCTCATCACCGACCAACGATCGGTTGCCTTTATGTTTGACAATACGCAGTGGGGCAAGATCAAGAATGACAAGATCTTGAGGTGGAGGATCGAACTCTCCACCTATAACTATGATATAATATATCGTCCTGGGAAGCTCAATGAGCCCCCAGATGCCCTGTCCTGCGGCAAGTGCGTCAGCGCGCGAGATGCCCGATTACGTGCTATCCACAATGACCTCTGCCACCCGGGGGTCACCCGGCTCGCCCACTACATCAAGGCCCGCAACCTGCCCTGCTCCATCGAAGAGGTCAAAGCTGTAACCAGAGACTGCCAAATCTGTGCAGAGTGTAAACCGCACTTTTATCGACCAGATAAGGCCCACCTGGTAAAGGCGCCCCGGCCCTTTGAATGCCTTAGTATCGATTTCAGAGGCCCCTCCCCTCCAATAATTGCAACACGTACTTCCTGAACATCATAGACGCGTTCTCCCATTTTCCGTTCGCCATTCCCTGCCCCGATATGACCACTCCCACAGTCATCAAAGCCCTGCTTTGTTCGGTTTCCCCAGCTATGTCCACAGCGACAGAGGCTCGTCGTTCATGAGCGATGAACTGCGTCAGTACCTGCTCAGTAAGGGCATCGCCTCGAGCAGGACTACCAGCTATAACCCCAGAGGAAACGGTCAGGTGGAGAGGGAGAACACGACGGTCTGGAAGACCGTCCTACTGACCCTACGGTCCAGGAATCTCCCGGTTTCTCACTGGCAGGAGGTCCTCCCCCGATGCGCTCCACTCTATTAGGTCCCTCCTTTGCATGGCCACAAATCAGACCCCCCATGACCGCTTGTTTGTTTTCCCTAGGGGAGCTACCTCAGGGGGCCTGGCTTCCGCCCTGGCTGATGACACCGGGTCCAGTCCTCCGAAAACATGTTCGGAGCCATAAGACCGACCCCCTGCTAGAGAGGGTCCAGCTCCTGCATTCCAACCCACACTATGCGTATATCAGACACCCCGATGGCCGGCAGGATACCGTCTACCTCCGGGTATGGAGGAATGAAGCTCTGGAAGAGCCGCTCCAGGAGTCCACGCCTGCTCCGGGCCCAGCTCCACAGCCACCCGAAACGGCTGCAACACCAGTGCTTCGGCGGTCGCAACGTACGATCCGGGCACCAGACCGACTGAATCTGTAAACCCGTCACCCCCGCCAGACTTCATTTTTTAAAACGGGGGAGAATGTGGTGAATGGAACTACTGTTAATTCACCAGTGCACTGTGATATCATGTTACTGCTGTATCATGTTACGTTATATGTTTAACCCTGTGGGCTCCACCTATGGGCCATTGTACGGCTTCACCCACAGGGGGATATGTCGGGGCATGTACGGGCTCGCCCATGGCTCCACTTTATACAGGAAGTATAAAGGCAGCTGACCTGCGGGGCCGTAGTCATTGTTGTACCGGTCACAGGCAGGCTCAGTTGTAAGCTGATAAAAACCACGGTTTACTTCTCAACGTGCCTCTCAGTGAATTGATGGCCGCATCAGCGCCCACATCACCACCAGGACTGAGGCGATCGCAGAGGAGGGTCAAGGCCCCTAACAGACTGAATTGAAATTTATTTCCACCACCCCCGCCGGACTCCTTTTTTAACAGGGGGTGAATGTGGTAGTCACCACTGGCAGTATTATATGTATTACGGTAAGACACGTATATTAGAGGTACAAGTGTAAATCCCTGCCTGCTGGCTCCGCCCAGTAGGCGGCGTATAAATGTGTGTGCTCGCCGGTGCTGCAGCCATTCTGGTTCCAGCTACAGGAGGCACAACATCTTTGCTCAATAAAGCCTCGATTATTCCACTACTCTCGGGCGTCATTCTCCGACCCCCCAGAGGGTCTGAGAATGGGCGTTGGCCGCCGTGAATCCCGCCCCCGCCAGTTTCCGAAGTCTCCGAAGGGAGAAAAGTCGGCGGGCCGTTAATGTCGCCGCTGCCGAGGGAGAATGTCACGGGTCTGCGCAAGGCAGCCGATTTTCGGCCTGCCGATATTCTCCCTTCCGGATGGGCCGAAGTCCCGTCGACGTGATGACCGTTCACGTCGACGTAAATTAAACCTCCTTTTCATCGGCGTGACCCTGTGCTCCAGGGTCACGCCGACCAGCGTGGAGGTGAGTGATGGCCTGGGGGGTTGGCTCTGGGCAGGCGATGGCGTGGCCGCAGTCTGAATGCGTGAGGAGAGGTGTGTCTCGGGTTGTGTGTGTGTGTGTGGCGGGGGGGGGGGGGTGGTTAGAGTGGGCTGGGCTCCGGGGGAGTGCCGGGAGGGGGTCCGTGCCGGGGAGGGGGATGGGGGGTCCGTGCCGGGGTGGAGGTTGGGGGGGGGTCCGTGCCGGGGTGGAGGTTGGGGGGGGTCCGTGTCGGGGTGGAGGTTGGGGGGGTCCGTGCCGGGGAGGGGGATCCGTGCCGGGGAGGGGGATGGGGGGGTCTGTGCCGGGGAGGGGGATGGGGGGTCCGTGTCGGGGTGGAGGTTGGGGGGGGTCCGTGCCGGGGTGGAGGTTGGGGGGGGTCCGTGCCGGGTTGGAGGTTGGTGGGGGGTCCGTGCTGGGGTGGAGGTTGGGGGGGTCCGTGCCGCGGAGGGGGATGGGGCGGTCCATGCCGGGGAGGGGGATGGGGGGGTCCGTGCCGGGGAGGGGGATGGGGGGTCCGTGCCGGGGTGGAGGTTGGGGGGGGTCCGTGCCGGGGTGGAGGTTGGGGGGGGTCCGTGCCGGGGTGGAGGTTGGGGGGGGGGTCCGTGCCGGGTTGGAGGTTGGGGGGGGTCCGTGCTGGGGTGGAGGTTGGGGGGGGGGCCGTGCCGGGGTGGAGGTTGGGGGGGGTCCGTGCCGGCCCTGGCAGTCATACCAGGACCTCACGGACCGGGAATGCAGGAGGAGACTCCGGATGAGGCGGGAAACCGTGGCACACATCTGTCACCGTGTGGCACTGGCGGGGGACACCCTCTCCCCGTGTCTGTCAAGGTTACGGTGGCCCTGAACTTTTATGCAACAGGGTCATTCCAGGCACCGAGTGGGGACCTGTCCGGCATATCGCAGACATCGGTGCATCGGTGCATCCGGGCAGTGACAGATGCCCTATATGCCATGGCACACCGCTACATCCGCTTCCCCGTGGACCGGGCCTGCCGTGGCCGGGTTCCCCATGGTCCAGGGCGCGATCGATGGGATGCACGTCGCCGTGCGGCCACCTGCAGATAACAGGGCCGTGTTCACCAATAGGAAGGGGACCTATTCGATGAGCATACAGGTGGTCTGCGACCACCGCATGATGATCCTGCACGTCTGCGCCCGTTACCCAGGCAGTGTACACGACTCTTACGTGTTGTCGCGGTCATCCATCCCCGGCATGTACGAGGGACGCCATCCCCGGTTGAGGGGCTGGTTGCTGGGCGACAGGGGCTACCCATTGCGATCGTGGCTGATGACGCCTATACGGAGGCCACGCAATGAGGCGGAGAACCGCTACAATGATGCCCATGTAGCGACAAGGGGAGTGATAGAGAGGTGCTTTGGCGTGCTAAAGATGCGTTTCAGGTGCCTGGACCTCTCTGGGGGCGCCCTCCAGTATCGGTCAGATAGGGTCGGCCGCATCATTGTGGTGTGCTGCGTCCTGCACAACATAGCCCAGCAGAGGGGCGATGTGCCGCAGGCAGAGGAGGGCGGAGTGGAGGAGCAGCAGGAAGAGGCACAGTCCTCCCCAGATGAGGGGGATGGGGGTAATGGTCAGGGCAGACGGGGTAGACACAGGCGGGTGGCTGTCCACCGTTACCGGCTGGCCCAGCGGGCACGGGACAGACTGATAGCCGCCCGCTTCACTGACTAGATGGGCGTGGGAAACGGGTAGTATGGCCACAGACCGCACACCATGGCAACAGCCGACCACCCCCACCCATCCACGCACCCAGCACCCTCACCCCCCTCCCCAACCCCATCCACCCCACCCGCATGCACACCCCCCCCCCCGATTGCCGATCCACTTGCGGCACAACGGGCCGGGCTCACACAGTTGCGGGTGGACGCGTGTCTATTGCAGGCCATGGAGGATGATGACAACCCGCCCTGCGGTGAGCTCCTGGCTCTATATCGTTGGACTATGTCTGACCCTTGGCCACAGTACCACCATCCACCCGGACCATCCCTGCATGCGGCTGTGACACTGCAGCGCACGGTCCCGTCCTCTGCCCGGGGGATGTTGATGGCGGCCCAGACTCACCTGGGGCTGAGGTAAGACCACCCCTCACACACACACTTGCGCTCAACGTGCCCTAGCCCCTAAAACTCATCTGTGCCCTGCACCCGTGCCAACTTACTCAGTGTCTAATTGTTTGGCCTTACGGGCCCTTTGACTACGTCTACGTGGTTCCCCAGACGGTACAGCAGAACTGGAGGTGGACTCCTGTGATTCCTGCCCTCTGACACTGGATCCGTTTGGCGGCCGTTTCCTGGGGCGTCCTGGCCTAGATGGGCCAGGCTGCGGCCCGGGCGACTGGGATGGCGAGCTGCCAGCCTGTCCTGCCCGTTGCCCACCCGATGCACCTGGGACGGAAGGGGGGGAGTCCAAGGTGTCGCGGTGTACCGGGACCTCCCCTACAGGGGGAGCCGGGACGGACCACACCACCTCCTCCTCCCTCGGGGTGCCCGATGGCCCCCAGGCCTCTACATGGGTGGGGGATGCGAACGGACTGGCAAATCGACGCCCCCCCCCCCCGACATCTGGCGCTGCCAGTCCTGGTATCGACAGGGGTCTGCAGGTTTGGAGCCATGGAGCCCAGGGGGTTGGCAAACCCTGTCTGTGACAGTGCGACGCCGGCTCGCACATGGCCACTGGCGCCGATGCCCTCAGCGATGGCCTGCAGAGACTGGGCCATGGCCTGCTGAGACTGGGCCATGGCCTGCAGAGACTGGGCTATGGCGTTGAGCGCCTCTGCCATCTGGCGCTGGCACTGGCTCATGGCCTCCTGTGAGAGGGCAGCCATGTCCTGGGCCACAGACGCCGCCTGCACGGAAAGCCCCAGGCCTCGCAAACCATTCCCCATGTCTGACACCGTCGCACCCATTGCCTCCACCGCGGACGCCACCCGTGCGGTGTCAGCCTGGGTGGCACGCATGACCGGCACCACTCCCAGCTCCTGGACGCGGGTGGACTCCTCCACCTGCGACTGCAGCCGCCGTAAGCCGCCCGTCACCCTCTTCGCTCGTCTCCGGGTCGGTGGTTGCATCGGATCTATGTGTGGGTGTGGTAACTCCAGGAACCCGGGATCCATCTGGGCGGCAGATGTTCGCTTGGGCTGGGCTGCCCTCCGACCGCCCGGCCCCTCTGCTGCTCCTACCTCCACCTGCTGTACCGGGACGGCTGTGTTGTGCGCACCAGTGAGTGTACCAGGCGCCTCATCACTAAAGTGCCCAACCGAGGTGAGTGTTTCTGCGATGGTGGAGGGTGTTGGTGACAGCAGTGGCGTTGTGTCGTGCTCTTCGTCCCACTCTGAGTCACTGTCCGGTATTTCGTCTTCCTGGGTAGTGCTGTCGCGGGTAGGGGTGTCCTGGGCAGTGCTGTCCCGGGTAGTGGTGTCCCGGGTAGTGGTGTCCTGGGTAGTGGTGTCCTGGGTAGTGGTGTCCTGGGTAGTGGTGTCCTGGCTCGGATGTGACGGGGGCCTGTGGCTACCCCCCTCGTCGCTCCCGCACGTGACGGGGGTGTCGTCTCCCAGTTGCTCCAGGTCTCTCCGTCTCCCGTGGTGTGCGAGGGGCATCCTGCGGGCGTCGCATGCTGGAGGGTCCGGGTCTCTCCGTCTCCCGTGGCCTCCGAGGGGCATCCTGCGGGCGTCGCATGCTGGAGGGTCCATGTCTCTCCGTCTCCCGTGGTGTGCGAGGGGCATCCTGCGGGCGTCGCATGCTGGAGGGTGCGGGTCTCTCCGTCTCCCGTGGTGTGCGAGGGGCATCCTGCGGGCGTCGCATGCTGGAGGGTCCGGGTCTCTCCGTCTCCCGTGGCCTCCGAGGGGCATCCTGCGGGCGTCGCATGCTGGAGGGTCCGTGTCTCTCCGTCTCCCGTGGCCTCCGAGGGGCATCCTGCGGGCGGTCTGCATCTGCGGGGATGGGTGCCTGGACGTTTGGTCCTGCGATACACAATGAAGCATGCATGGTTAGACATCAGGCAGTGATCAGGTGATATGGGGAGGGGGATATAGGGGAGGGGGGATATGGGGACGGGCTGTCGGTGGCTCACTTGCTACTACGCCCCCGACCTCTGCATCAGCAACCTCCCGGTCGTCAGGTCCGCCAGCCAATTCCAGGGCCCTTTCCTCGTGTTCGGTCAGTGGCCTCTCATCAGCGGGGCCTCCTCCAGTCCTCACATGCTCCCTATTGTTGTGTGCGCGCTTATCCTGTGGGGGGGGGGGGGGTGGCAGGGGTAAAAGGCAACACTGTTAGGCAGGTATATGAATGCACGCCATCGGTTGCGCGTGCATTGCAGAGGTTAAGGTTAGGGCTGGATTCACTTGGGGATATGGGGGATATGGGGGAGGGGGATATGGGGGAGGGGGGATATGGGGGAGGGGGGGATATGGGGGGAGGGGGATATGGGGGAGGGGGGATATGGGGAGGGGGGATATGGGGGAGGGGGGATATGGGGGAGGGGGGATATGGGGAGGGGGGATATGGGGAAGTGGGGATATGGGGGAGGGGGGGATATGGGGAGGAGGGATATGGGGGAGGGGGGATATGGGGGAGGGGGGGATATGGGGGGAGGGGGATATGGGGGAGGGGGGATATGGGGAGGGGGGATATGGGGGAGGGGGGATATGGGGGAGGGGGGATATGGGGAGGGGGGATATGGGGAAGTGGGGATATGGGGGAGGGGGGGATATGGGGAGGAGGGATATGGGGGATATGGGGGAGGGGGGATATGGGGGAGGCTCACCCTGCCTGCTCTGACGAGGTCGTTCACCTTCTTGTGGCACTGGGTGCCTGTCCGTGGTTGTCAGGGCCGCAGCAGTGACAGCCTCTGCCACTTCCCGCCACAGACGCCGGCTGTGGCGTGGGGCAACTCTGCGGCCGTGCCCGGGATACAGGGCGTCCCTCCTCTGCTCCACCGCGTCCAGGAGCGCCTCCACATCCCGTGACTCGAACCTCGGGGCTGAGCGGCAGCCAGCCATCCAGTCGGGTGTTCCGGTCGGGTGTTCCGGTCGGGTGGGGGGGAGCAGCGCGGCCTTATGAGCCGTCACGCCGTGCGGCGCGTATGACGCTGCATGGCGTGAACCACTGCGCAAGCGCGGATCCCGTTACATCGCTGCTAGCCCATTTCGGGCCGGAGACTTTCGACCCATTTTTCCGACGTGACTTTCCGCCGATAACGGAGAATTTCGCTCCTCGTCTTTGCGGTAAGTGCATCACTGTGTAAAAACATACTGAGCTGATGCGCTAAGGGACAGAGCCTCAGACAGGAAATTCAGATCCCAGAAGTACTGGGTTCAAAGTTTAAAGGGGCAGCACAAGCTGAGGTGCAGAGGGGGCCAACCTAAAGGAGTATCACAAATCTGAGTCTCTAAGGTGAACACTTTCAGGAGGCTGCCTGCAAAGAAAAGGATGTAGCGACAGCATGGAAATTATCTACCCTGGGCGGAATTCTCCCCCCCCCCACCATGCCGGGTGGGAGAATCGCCAGGGCGGCGCGCAAGTCCCGCCACGCTGCCCCGACACCCGCACGCGATTCTCCCACCCCCACCAAACCAGCGCCGCGAGAATCTCGTCTGGCTGCTCGAAGAATCGGCGCTTGCAAAAGGCGAGCGCCGATTCTCCGGCCCGGATGGGCCGAGCGGCCGCCCCAACATGACAGGTTCCCGCCGGCGCCTCCACACCTGGTTGCTGCCGGCGGGAACTGCGTGGGAACGCTGGGGGGGCAGCCTGTGGGGGGTGGAGGGTGTTCCTGCACCGGGGGGGGCCTCCAATGGGGCCTGGCCCGCGATCGGTGCCCACCGATCGGCGGGCTGGCCTCTCTAAAGGAGGACCTCTTTTGCTCTGCCGCCCCACAAGATCCATCCGCCATCTTCTTGCGGGGCGGCCTCGGGGAGGACGGCAACCGCGCATGTGCGGGTGACATCATTACGCGACGCCGGCCGCTCCTAGCCCCCCGGGGGCGGGAGAACAGGGGGCTGGGAGCGGACTCCGATGCCGGAGTGAAACACTCCGGTTTTCACTCCGGCGTCGGGACTTTGTTTCCATTTCGGAGAATCACGCCCCCTGTCTTTCTTCATATTCAAGCGATGGAGGAAATGCTCTGGTGGGGCTGTGACATCTCAGATCTTAGTGAAATCCGTTGATGTCAGCCAATGATCTTATGTAACAGTGGAGGAGTTTTCTCCCTGGGCTTTGGAATGTCTATTTGTGCTGGAGCAACAGACATTTGTATGCTGGTGACTTAAACTGCAAAGTTTTCTTCAAAGGCCTGCAAGATGATTTCCAACTCTTAACACAGGACTAGCTGTCCTTCAAATATGATGCCAGCTCCAGAATGCCCATCAGGTGATGTGGGCTTCCTGATGTCCCTTGCCATGTGAGCAAGCCTACATCTCCCACGTTTATGAGCTTCCAACAAATACCCATGCCAATCTCTGATAACGTTTGGACCCTTCAACGGGTGCCACAATAGTAGGACTAAATCCAGCCCTCGTTGTGGGCAACTCTTAGAATGCAGAATGAGCATTTGGACATGTATAGTTTAATCAAGGCCAGTTAGCGCTGTTTGTTATAACTAGGTAATGTTTCCCAAAAACGAAAAGATCTTTGAAGGATTATAGAGAATCATATAAAATATCACAACATAGTAACAACCCATTATAACTAACATGTCCATGCTGATGTTTATACTCTACATGAGCCACGTCCCCTCTTCAAAATACTTGATCAAAAAGAAAGAAAACTAGGCCAAATATCACCTACCTGTAGGAGATGCTGCCGAGTAATTGAAAAGTTGTTCATAACTGCAGTGTGTGAAGAAGCATAAAGGATCAACCTCCGGTTATCAATATGCAGAGCATGCACTGGAGTATCGCGGTTTATTCCAAAGGACCACACTAAGTTCTGGTAAAGGAAAGTAAAACTGTTCTATCTTTAGACTTTTGTATATAAATGATTTGTTTGCCTTCCAGGTATTAAGCAATTATGTAGTACAACAGTTAATATAATGTTGAAGTCACAATGCGTGAATAAATATTAGAAATTAATATGTCTATAACTCAAGTGCAAACATTTTACAGTCACACATTTTCAATAATACACCATGTAACCATAATTTACCAAAAGTAAAGTAATCTTGAACTATTTTTAATATATTCATTTGTTTATCAGTGTTAAAGTAATGAGGACAGTGAGAAGTCCACAACACCACGTTAAAGTCCAACAGGTTTATTTGGAATCACTAACGTTCGGAGTGCAGCTCCTTCATCAGGTGAGTTCACAACCTGGTGGTCTAAGACTTCTTACTGTGCCCACCCCAGTCTAACGCCGGCATCTCCACATTAAAGTAATGAGGTACAGTTGTTAGAAGATGAGATTATACTTGCACAGTGCACTGCAGTGCCAGCATCAACTTACAACCATGGTTTTCTATCTGATCAGTTCCTCATCTCAGCTGGGCAACATCCAAAAGAAAATTGACGGAATAATCTCAAATACCTCCCACTGGCTTCTTAAAGAATAGCATTAACAAAGTTTCGGAAATAATTTTCAGCTCCATTGATTGGGGAACAGTGAATGATTTGGAAGGGAAAATGTAAAAGGGGAAGCAATGAAATTAAATGAATGGAAAAGAGGATAGGTAATATTATTTGCTGTTGAACAATTTCATTTCAGATCGTGGTAGTAACAAAATAATTTCTTACCAAGGAATTTTGTTTAATGTAGGAGTTTTCTTCAAACACAGTGTCACAGACACTAGTCTCAACCATAGATGGCTCTAGGCCTGCCATTGGATCTGCACAGCTGCACATATCAGTAATTAATGCATTGGGTACACAAAATGCAGGATCTGGACGTAATCTTGCTGGCGCTGAGATAATGCGCATCTGTCCATCTGCTTCATGAGTATCTGTTCCTTGTCCATCCTTCATTAGATATAAGACAAAACAAATTAATGGTCTATACTCAACTGTGCTGTAAAGGTGATCGTAATCTGTTTCATCTGTTAATTTTTAAAAATAGAATAGATAACTTTTCAAACAATACAAATGTGAAAATTACACAGCAGACTCAAACTCTATTATAAATTTCAAATACCCTAACGTTCTCAAAATGATTGGTCAAAATAAAATCTGAAATTATTATTGTTTACATCACAATATAAAACTTTAACTCGAATTAATTAATGATTGAAAACAGAGTATTAAATAAAACAGGGTACATAAACATTATGTATTATGACCACAGCAGATGTTAAATGCCAAGCAAACCAAATCCCAGAGGGGAACTTGACTAATTGGACCATACCCTGTCTTTGCATTCGGATAAAGCGAAGAACATACCAATCTCAGCAGCATAAAATTCAGTAACACTTTTGGGATTTTAAAATTAAATGGAAGAAAATAAATCTTAAGAACGCAAGGTTATAGTTACACAGAAATTTGTCTTACAAAACATTCCCCCAAAAAGATTCCCTCTCTGGTCAGACCCACAAGTGAACACCACCTAGTTAAACTGCCTTTCAGATGTTTAACTATAAAAATCCAGTAATATTACCCCAAGGCAAAGCTGCTGTCATTTTAATAAGGCATAGCACATAATACCTCAAACTCGCATACATTCTTCTGTGGAAACCCAAGACTTCAGAACAAGACTGCATTTTGCAGCATCAAGGTTTTTCTGGTCGACTGGATGGCTGATTCAAACTGATCCTCTTTTACCCCAGAGTTGTTTTCAGTAGGTCTTTCTCATACAGTCAATGCCTAAGCATTAAACAACTCTCCTTAAATATTTTACTGTTCATCTACAATTCCATTGTCCTCAGTACTTCTTTGATCTTAACTTTTTCACAATGTACCATATTTTACGTTTTTCTATGACTTCCACTTTTGGGTAAAATAAAATTATATAACCTTCCCTTATTTACTTCTGGAACCTTTACAAGCAGTCAAAGATTTTTATTCCACTTTGAAACAGCTGAAAACAACAGATCCAATATTTCTCCAAATGCAGATTTCTAAACCTAGCCTATTTACTTGTAAACTATTTGACTAGGAAAGTCTCCTTACAAATGCATGCATCAGAGTGGCATGGTTCCACAGTGGTTAGCACTGCTGCCTCACAGCGCCGAGGACCCAGGTTCGGTCCGGCCCCGGGTCACTGTCCATGTGGAGTTTGCACATTCTCCCCATGTCAGCGTGGGTCTCACCCCCACAACCCAAAGGTGAGCAGGGTAGGTGGATTGGCCACGCTAAATTGCCCTTTAATTTGAACATTTTTTTTAAAAACAAATGCATGCATCTAGCACCTTTACTCCTTTCTGCTGACTTTTCAAGACAAAAGGTCTAATTTATTTATGCTCAGATTAATTAAATCATTTACGCACACACACCTGTTTACAGAATAATACAAGTTTCCCCCAAAATATTTTTAAAATAACATCCATTTTCATAGATGAGAAGAGAATATAAGATCTATTACAAGTTGGCATGATTTTAAGTATTTACCTGAAGTCGTCCAAATGCCTTTTTGATAGAGTGACCAAGCGTTCCCCTTTTCTGGATGCAACCCCTGGATGAAGAACTGTGGTCCCAGAAGAGTGCCAGTTCACAAAACCCATCCCTGAACAATGTTCCCTCTGAATTTTCTTTGTTTTGGGCTAGTTAAAAACTCTTCACAACACTACAATTTGCCATGGGCAGCTTACATTTTAAAATTCCCTGAACTGCAACAAGGCTATGTATAATAGCACTCTTTTGTTCCATTTTTATACATACGTACATAAATCAAACTGGAATACACAGTTCAGTTGGGTACTAGAGCTCCATGTGTATGCACCAGTGTTTTTGTGCTACCAAGATATCACAGTGTTGTTACAAGGGTGGGTTAGTGGATTTCCCTAGCTGAGTAAATTTAGCCGGAGAAGCTTCCAGGAAACCAGCAGAGGAATTTAGTTTTGCTCTACTGAAAAATAAGCTTCAAAATCCCAATTTAGAGAAAAGGCTGTTTATCTACATAGGCAGAGTGGCTGCAGCAACAGGTATTATTGGGTGACTGGGAGAGTGTAATCATGACAGAGAGTTTTTTGGTGCATATGTGGAGCGATTAGAGATGTACCACACTGCTAATAATATCCTAGATGTTCCTGATAATCCAGTGGTTACTCAGGCAATGGGGAAAGGAAAGGTTGATATTTTTACTTAAGCAGGTCCAGAAATGTATGAAATGCTCAAGAATTTGCTTGCCCCTGCTAAGCCAAAAGACACGCTGCTGTTGGACATTTTGTATAAGCTTGAGCAGCACTACAATCCCAAGCAATTGAAGACTGCTGAAAGCTATCAGTTTGGAACAAGGGATCAGCTGATTTGTGAGGACACAGGAGATTTTATCATGACTTTGAAAAAGTTATCCATTCGTTGTAATTTTGGAAAATGTCAAGAGACCATTGTCGGACAGGTTTGTGTGCAGTTTAAAAATTGAACACATTTGCAGTAAGTTGCTGACATTGTCAAAGTTAACTTTTGACATAGCTTGCAAACGGTATTGTCCATGGACATGAGGACTTGAGAGAAGTCAGAGTAAACGACCGCCAGTCATCTGCTGAAGTAAATAAGCTGTGACTGAGTAAACAGAAACCTCAATGACAGCAGTTAGTAGTAGTAGAGGTACTGAAAGTTCCTGTTACCAGTGCCTCGGCTAACACTGGGTGCAGAATTGTCCATTTGTGATGACAGAGTGTCATCTTAATCAGGCTTGTTGAAAGAATGTAAAAGAGGAAATGCTGAGTGGAGGAAATGGCAGTCGCTACATACAGTTGTTGAACAGCAGTAGGTCAATGAGGAGTCAGTTGAGATCCATTTTATCCAAAGCACAAGGATGTCTAGTAGAAATTCACAGGGCATCATAGTCCAAGTAACATTGGATGGGGTTGATAAAAATGGGTTTCACACGGATGCATCAGTTAGCATGACTCCTGTATCGTGAAAAGTTAAGTCAGCATCAGCTGGAGAAATCGTGCTTAAAATTACAAGATTTAAAAAAGAAATTTCAATTGAGGGACAATTTAGCGTGGCCAATCCACCTATCCTGCACATCTTTTGAGTTGTCGGGGTGAGACCCACGCAGACACGGGGAAAACGTATAAACTCCACACAGACAGTGACCCAGGGCCGGGATTGAACCGGGTCCTCAGTGCCGTGAGGCAGCAGTGCTAACCACTGCACCATCATGCTGCCCTGTACGAGGTTATGGAGGAGAGAACATTCCCATAATTGGAAGTTAGTTGGTACTGATCATAGATGATGAGCAATGTGCAAAATTGCCCAGCATTATCGTGAATGGTGTAAAACCAGGGACGAATCTGGGGCGGGATTCTCCGACACCCCGCCGGGTCGTAGAATCGCCGGGGGCTGGCGTGAATCCCGCCCCTGCCAGTTGCCGAATTCTCCGGCACCGGATATTCGGCGGACGTGTGAATCGCGCCGCGCCAGTTGGCGGGCCCCCCCCGGCGATTCTCCGGCCCGCGATGGGCCAAAGCCCCGCTGCTGGAATGCCTGTCCCGCTGGCGAGAATCAAACCACCTCTCTTACCAGCGGGACAAGGCGGGCTCCGGGGTCCTGGGGGGGGCGCGGGGCGATCTGGCCCGGGGGGTGCCCTTATGGTGGCCTGGCCTGCGATCGGGGCCCACCGATCCGCGGGCGGGCCTGTGCCGTGGAGGCACTCTTTTCCTTCCGCCTTCGCCATGGTCTCCACTATGGCGGAGGTGGAAGAGACCCCCTCCACTGTGCATGCGCGGGGATGCCGAGAGCGGCCGCTGACACTCCCGCGCATGTGCCGCACAGCAAAGTCATTTCCGCGCCAGCTGGCGGGGCACCAAAGGCCTTTCCCACCAGCTGGCAGGGCGGAAATCAGTCCGCCGCGGGCCTAGCCCCTCAAGGTCAGGGCTCGGCCCCTCAAGATGCGGAGAATTCTGCACCTTTGGGGCGGCGCGATGCCGGACTGATTCGCGCCGTTTTTGCCGCCGGTTGGCGGACATCGCGCCGATTGCGGAGAATCCCGCCCCTGGTTTGCAGGAACTGGTCAGTTAAATTGGAACAAGCTTTTGTGTGTCAACGTGAAATTCAGAACACAAGATAACATGATTGTCAAGTACCCTCATGTGTTTAATGAAATATGCAAACAGATTCAAGGATACAAGATCAACATGTGGGTTCAGAGATGCAAGACCGGGGGCGAGATTCTCCGACCCCCCGCCGGGTCGGAGAATCGCCGGGGGCTGGCGTGAATCCCGCCCCCGCCGGTTGCCAAATTCTCCGGCACCGGATATTTGGCGGGGGTGGGAATCGCGGCGCGCCGGTTGGCGGGCCCCCCTCTCTGCGATTCTCCGGCCCGGATGGGCCGAAGTCCCGTTGCTAGAACGCCTGTCCCGCCGGCGTAGATTAAACCGGCGGGACAAGGCGGCGCGGGCGGGCTCCGGGGTCCCCGGGGGGTGCCCTCACGGTGGCCTGGCCCACGATCGGGGCCCACCGATCCGCGGGCGGGCCTGTGCCGTGGAGGCACTCTTTTCCTTCCGCCTTCGCCACGGTCTCCACCATGGCGGAGGCGGAAGAGACTCCCTCCACAGCGCATGCGCGGGGATGCCGTGAGCGGCCGCTAACGCTCCCGCGCATGCGCAGTCCGGAGATGTCATTTCCGCGCCAGCTGGCGGGGCACCAAAGGCCTTTTCCGCCAGCTGGCGGGGCGGAAATTAGTCCGTTGCGGGCCTAGCCCCTTAAGGTTGGGGCGGCGCAATGCCCGACTGATTTGCGCCGTTTTGGGTGCCGGTTGGCGGACATCGCGCCGATACCGGAGAATTTCGCCCCAGTTTATTGCAGGCTTTGTTCAATACCTTATGCCCGAAAAGGGAAAGAGCAAAGAACTGAAAAGATTTGAAAATGAAATTCGCTTATTGTCACAAGTAGGCTTCAAATGAAGTTACTGTGAAAAGCCCCTAGTCGCCATATTCCGGCGCCTGTTCAGGAATTGAACCCGCGCTGCTGGCCTGCCTTAGTCTGCTTTAAAAGCCAGCTATTTAGCCCACTGTGCTAGACTGAGAATAATGGCCACATTATTCTCCCGAAAAATTTCTAAGAGTGGTAGTGAGCGGGAATTGCCACTAGCTTCCTGGCGCTTGGCCCAGCGAGGCCTGCAACGCTATTCAACCTTAATTGGTCCACTTAACAAGGCCTCACAGGCTTCTCGCCACAACTGAAAGCTCGCCAGCTGATTCGCCAGCACCGCGCTGGCCAGCCCCCCACTAACAAGATCGAGCAGCACTTAAGCTGCACTTGCTCAGCTAACCCCAGCCAGCTCGCAACAATGGCACTGAGGAATCCAGCCCCAAGATTCGGGGACGCTGACCTGGGGAGGCTGCCAGACACTGTGGAAGCCAGGAGGGATGTCCTGTTCCCACGAGAGTCCAGAGGGTCAGTCATAGGGCAGCCAGTGCTGCCTGGGACGAGGTGGCGGCTGTGAGTGTCAGGAGTGCGACCAGGAGGAATGGCCTCCAGTGCAGGAAGAAGGTCAATCACCTGATACACGATCAATCATTGATGAAGCGAGACTGTAGTCCAACTGAAGGCTTTAATGAACAAGTAGTTACCCCAGCAGAGGTGAGGAACCACCAGGCTCTGCCCGGAGGACCTGACAGACCCCTCCCTCCCACTGACCACATGTCCATTCTCCCGCAGGTCATCCAGCCGACGGCACTGCCCATCCCGGGTGGCACCCTCTCCAATCTCCCATGAGACCACCTCGGAGGAGAGCTCCGAGGATGCCACTGTAATAGTCACATCACAGCTGTCATCCCCACTATCTACCAGCGCAGATACACACACCTCAGTGGGAAATGACTGCTGTGGGTGAAACACAGACTCTTATGCTCCGCCTGCTGGGCGGAACCAGCAGGCAGGTTCTACCACTCATACTACAGTATAAGGGACATCCCACCTAGGTACCGCGATACCCCTAATATAGCCTACCACATCACCTACACCGAGTAGCACGATTGAGTTGACACCAACGCCCCCCTCCTCTCCTGAAGACCTTTCCTCCCCCATGGAAGCATCCACCCCCAACTCTCCATGCGACCCCCAACCCTCCTTCCATGCCCCCCTCCACTTTCAACCCCCCCAACCGTTCCTCTAAACCCTCCCCCTTCAACCCCCCCCCCCCCCCGCAGGTCATCCAGCCAACGGCACTGCCCATCCCGGGTGGCACCCTCTCCAATCTCCCATGAGACCACCATGAGAGCTCCGAGGATGCCACTGTAATGGTCACATCACAGCTGTCATCCCCACTATCTACCAGCGCAGATACACACACCTCAGTGGGAAATGTTAGCAGTCAGGCTTCTGACGCACTATCTGGTGAGCACCACAAAGCTGCTGATATACATCAAGTGGAGGCAGGAAACCCCAGTCAAGACAGCAGTCGCAGGTCTGCTGGATCCGAGGACACAGCTGGGTGCTGACCTTGTTGAAGAGGTTTTCCCAGAGCTGATGGAGGCATTAGAGAGCGGCCGGGACATTTAGAGGGAGATGTCAGCGTTGCTCCAGCAGATCCACAGCCGCTTGAAGGAGTTCCAGAGGCTACGGGCGCTGGAGATGTCGCCGGCAATGCGTGGCACCGAGGCCAACACTGCTAAGCGATCGCAGTGGAGAGCCTGGTGCACAACTTTGGCACCATTAGTGAAGGTGTCCAAGGCGTCATGCAGTCTGTGGCAGCCATAACTGAGGGTCTCGACAGAACGTCCGCTTTACTGGAAGATGTCACCCAGTACCAGGCCGGTCTTGACGAGGTTCTGCGGGATATGTCCCGCTCTTAGATGTGCATGGCCGAAGCGCTGCAGAGCTTGTCCCAGTCGTAGGTGGGCATTGCCGGGGAGCTGCAGAACATGGCCCAGTCACTGAGGAGCATGGCCGAGGGAGTCGACAGGATAGTGCGGACCCTGGGGAACTGTCACGGTGGCAGAGCCAGATGATGCAGAGGCAGCCTGGGCTCAAACCAATTCCCCTCCGTCCCAAGGTGAACCTCAGGGCCCTATGGGCACCAACCGGGAGAATAGGGGGCTGGGTGCCAACCTGGACCCATCCCATGGAATGGGGATGGTGGCCATCAGCTCCCCTGAGTTCCATCCCTCTGATGAAGCTGCATCTCACAACCAGCACACGGGACACGGTGGCACAGCTGTGAATGTGCCATTGACAAGTGAGCCCGGGCCCAGGGCCCCCAGAGAACGCCAGCCCGGGGTATTGAAGGCCACCAAACCCCATTGACCCCCCCCCCCTCCCACCCGGAGGGCCCTGTCCATGTACTCCCAGCCGCAGCGGGCCCCCACACCGGACCCTGTGCCCCGGACACCCGCTCACAACGTCAACTGGGTGGTGCTGGTCCCTTCCCCATGGCATTCATTCACCCTCCGGCTGTGGACATGTCTGCAGAGTTGTCTCCCTTCCCTTGAGTGTTTTGATGTTGGCTGCTGCGTGGTTGGTGTTGCCTCCCGCAGAGTTTAGGTACAGTGTCCAGGCATCACGGTCTAATCGGGCTGCTGGGGAATGACTCCCTCGTGCTACATGGCCAACCCACCCATGGTAATCCACTTGGGTTGTGTGAAGTGCTCACTTAACCATGATTACCAATTCCCTATTAGCAATAGCCTTTAGCCACACGGCCAGAGGCCTCGGCAGTCAGTGAGGGTTATGGGTGGTCAGTGGGCCAGACAGGCAGGGACAAGGGTTGCCCCCAGAACTGGTAAAAATGATCCAGGGATTGGCATGGTGGTGCCGCGAGCAGTTGCCATCTCCAGCACCTCCCCTCCTTCCCATGGCAGCCCACCCCTGCGGAGGATCCCCCACCCCCAGCCGGGGGTCCCCCAACCCCCACTGAGCACCGGGTTGACATAGACTCTTTGAAATATCTGTGAGCTTAGATCCTTTTTGGGCCAGGTGAATTACTATGGTCAATTCAAAGCAACTTTGGTAACCTTATTGTATCCATTGAACGGACTGTTGAGGAAGGATGCTCGAGATATCCAACAGTTGGTAGTAAGTCTTACAAGAGGATAGTCGCACTGGAAGTAGCTCCAGGAGAATTCACTGAGTTCATTTATTCATTACTGTTTGAATCACAATTTTTAAATTGTCTTTCCACGTGTTCACCTTGTTAGCAAATCATCTGACTAGTCAAAGAACTAGATGTTCTGTATGCATCTGTACTACGGCCATAACACAGAACATAACAATGGCGAGATCCTGATTTCACCTAAGGGAGAAGGTCGGTCGCATTGCAAACTGTTTGGTGCCTGGCGCAGTTCTTGTTTCTGGCCTCTCCTGCTTTTCACTGCCTCATTTCACTTGAGCAAGAGCGTAACGAGGCCGGGGAATCGCGCCCATAACCTCTAAAGTAGAACAGAGTAATTGGGCTACTCCCATAGTGATATTACGAAAGTCAGATGATAGTCTAAGAATACGTGGGATTATAAAGTAACCTTAAATCAGGTACTAAAATGTAATTCACTTTGCCAAATATGGAGGATCTGTTCACTAAGTTGTCTGGAGGCCAGATTTTTTCAAAGTTAGATCTGAAAAATGTCTATCTGCTACTTGTGTTAGATGGTAAGTTTACGTCATATTTGACTGTTAATACAGATATGGGTCTATTTCAGTTTCGTAGGTTGCCATTTGTTGTTTCATCAGTTCCTGGAATTTTTCGAGAGTATGAACTAAATTTTGCAAGGAGTTCCGGGAGTAATAGGTTATTTGGATGACATACTTATTTCAGCTTCAAACAGGCAGACCCATAATGACAGGTTGGATTGGATTGGATTTGTTTATTGTCACGTGTACCGAGGTACAGTGAAAAGTATTTTTCTGCGAGCAGCTCAACAGATCATTAAATACATGAAAAGGAAATAAGAGTTTTGTGAGGGCCACGAAGAATCCAGCACGAGTTTTAAGGATACAAAGTAATAACATTTATTTACAATAACATATATATATATATATATAACAGTAGCAGTAACTTCCCTTGCTGCATACTCCTTCCTGCTGATTCCTGAACTGGCCAGCTTTATTTATACTAGGAGTTTACTAATGATTTCTCCGTCCCCCTCATTGGGGAAGCTCATACTCCCACAGGATTGTGGGATTGTCATTAGTCCCCAGCCAATGGTAAGTAGGCAGGTTATAACATCCCTCCCCCCCAAAGTCCAAGGAATCCACCGAGGACCCTGGCGAAGGAGGGCGTCGGACTCGTTTGGCCGCAGGCCGGACACCATTTGCACGCGGCGCTGGATCAGGCGGCGTGTAACGAGACGGAGACCGGCGCTTCCGTGATGAACGGCGCAACGGTTGTACATCCACGGCCCGTGGACCCGAGGATTCCCCCTCTGATGCATCCTGTGTCTCCATCTCGGAGTCAGAGTCTGCTGCCTCCGTCATGTCAGCGTCTCTATCTCCATTCGGTTCCGTAACGACCTGCGCAGGCTTCGAGTGAGGCACCAGTGGAAGATTGTGAGGACTACCTTCCCTTGTCTCTGGTCTCTGCGGATGTAGAAATGAGCTCCGGGGGCGGGGAATCTTTTGAGGGGATGATCTTCTGGACCGAACGTGGTCTACATGTTTGCACTGGAGACGACACTGGGCTTGCACCTGGTAAGATATAGGGCCCGTTTGGCGAAAGATTACACCAGGAACCCATTGGGCACCACCAGCAAAATTCCGAACGAACACTGGGTCACCGGGCGCAAACTGCCGAATCGGATGATGCCGAGAAAATCCCTGTCCCTGCCGTTCTTGTGTGCGGCGTACTTTTGTGCCAACGTCCGGGAAAACCATACTAAGGCGGGTGCGAAGTCTCTGGCCCATTAGGAGTTCTGCGGGAGCTACCCCAGTCACTGCATGGGGGGGTGGTCCTATACGTAAACAAAAAGCGAGCCAGTCTCGTGTCCATTGATCCGGAAGACTGCTTCTTTAGGCCTCTTTTGAATGTCTGCACTGCGCGCTCTGCCAACCCATTTGAAGCCGGGTGGTAAGGGGCAGTGCGGATATGGCGGATGCCGTTCATCTTCGTGAACCTCGCAAACTCCTCACTCGTGAATGGAGTGCCATTATCCGTGACCAGCACCTCGGGGAGGCCATGCGTACTAAACGACAAACGCATCTTTTCAATTGTTGCGCAGGACGTTGTCCCCTGCATCTTATGCACCTCTAGCCATTTAGACTGGGCGTCAATTAGTAGAAGGAACATGGATCCTTGAAAAGGGCCTTCGAAATCTGCATGCAAGCGTGCCCAAGGCCGCCCTGGCCATTCCCAGTGATGTAGGGGCGCGGCCGGTGGAAGTTTCTGATGCTCCTGGCAAATGGAGCAGTCTTGGGCCACCTTCTCAATGTCGGTGTCGAGGCCTGGCCACCAGACATAACTCCAGGCCAACATTTTCATTTTGGTCACACCTGGATGGCCATTGTGCAAGTCTGTTAGTATCAGCTCCTGGCCTTTTTCTGGGACAATCACACGCGTCCCCCACAAGAGGATGCCGTCTTCCACGCTGAATTCTGACAGCTTGGAGGAAAATGCCCGCAACTCGCCTGGGAGCTGTCTATGCTGCCCACCATACAGGACTATGTGTCGAACCTTTGACAGGACTGGCTCCGTCTGGGTCCACTCACGGATCTGTGATGCCGTGACAGGCAAGGTGTCCATAAAATGTAGGGTTGCAACCACCTCACCGGTCGTGGGGGTCGACATGGGGCCGGTCGATAAAGGCAATCGGCTCAGTGCGTCGGCATTTGCTATCTGCGTACCTGGTTTGTGCTCCAGAGAATACTCGTATGCAGCAAGCAACAAAGCCCAGCTCTGGATCCGTGCAGAAGCAATGGGCGGTATTGGCTTATCCTCTCTGAAAAGTCCCAGCAGAGGCTTATGATCAGTCACGATAGTGAAATGGCGGCCATACACGTACTGGTGGAAGCGTTTCACCGCAAAAACCACTGCCAGGCCCTCCTTCTCGATCTGCGCCTACTTTTTCTCCGCTGCAGTCAATGTGCGGGAGGCGAAAGCTATCGGTCGCTCGGCCCCGTTCTCCATCTTGTGGGACAGGACGGCCCCAATACCATACGGGGATGCATCACATGTGACGAGCAAAGGCTTTCCAGGATCATAGTGGGTTAGTAACCCAGACGACGACAATTGTTGCTTTACCCGCCGGAAAGCGGTTTCTTGCGGCTCACCCCAAACCCAGGTGTGATTTTTCTTTAGCAGAAGGTGCAAAGGGGCCAGCGTAGTTGCCAGATTGGGGAGGAACTTCCCGTAATAGTTTACGAGACCGAGAAAAGAACGAAGATGCGAAGTGTCAGTCGGGGCGGGGGCATGTTGAATTGCACGCATCTTCTCTGCGACGGGGTGCAAACCTTCGTGGTCCACCCGATAACCTAGGTAGACTACTTCCTTTGCCTGAAATACGCACTTTGTGCGACGTAAATGGACTCCAGCCTCCGAAAGGCGTCTAGGGACAGCCTCCAGATTTTCCAAATGTTCCTGCTCCGACGTCCCTGTAATCAAAACGTCATCTAGGTAGACAGCAACACGTGGTAAACCTCTCAAAATGCCCTCCATAACACGTTGAAAAATTGCGCAGGCAGAGGATACTCCAAAGGGCAACCGTGTATATTCATACAGGCCCCGGTGTGTATTAATCGTTACATGTGGTCGGGAGGCAGGGTCCAGCTCCAACTGCAGGTAGGCGTGACTCATATCTAATTTTGTGAACGAGAGTCCACCTGCAAGTTTCGCGTAGAGATCCTCTATGCGAGGCATTGGATATCGGTCGAGTCGGGAAACCGTATTCACTGTAAGTTTATAGTCGCCACACAAGCGAACTGTGGCATCTGGCTTCATTACAGGTACAATTGGTGCTGCCCAGTCAGCAAAACGGATGGGCCTGATAATACCCAAACTCTCCAAACGAGTGAGCTCCCCTTCTACCTTCTCGAGCAAGGCGTAAGGCACTGGGCGCGCCCGGAAATAGCGCGGCGTGGCTCCTGGTTCGACTTGGATACGGGCTACGGCCCCTTTTATTTTCCCCAAACCAGGCTGGAATACATCTGGGTATCGTCCTAGCACCTCAGTCAACCCTTCAGAAACTGTTTGGAGGATGTGCTGCCATTGCAACCGCAAATGGCGCAACCAGTCCCGACCCAACAGGCTGGGTCCATGGCTGCGCACCACGATAAGTGGGAAACGCCCCTCCTGGCGTCCATAAACAACAGGGGTCATTGTAGTTCCTGCAATGTCCAGTGGTTCCCCCGTGTAGGTGGCCAACCTGGCCTGTGAGTCGGTTAATGTAAGGGTCTGTATACCCTGCTTGATGCGGTCGAATATCCTCTGGGCGATCACGGAGACTGCTGCGCCAGTATCCAACTCCATCTCAAGCGGGTGGCCATTGACCCTTACTGTCACCTTAATGGGGGCCACACGGGGAGCTGCCACACAATGCAGCAGCAGGCAGTCGTCCTCCATCTCCACGTCCTCAGGAGTAGTCGCCGCAGGTTCATCCACATGGAAGGTACGGACCCCGGGCTCGTCCCAGTTTCGGTCGGAACGACGGCTGGCGCCCCCAGGACCGCCGTCCGCGACGGGGTCGGCGCCTACAAGTCTGACACGGACATGGCTCCTCATCCATTGGTTCTGGAGAAGGCTCCCTTCGGGGAGGAATGTCCGACGGCCACTGGCGTCGGTCCGGACGTTGCCTCGCCCAAGGTACCGCAGGAGTGCGGGGGGACGTTTTCGGACGGAAGGGGTTGCGCCCCAAGGCATGCACTTCCATTCCCTGTAGCTCCTGCACTCCTCGTTCTGCGCTCTCTCGGGACAATGCTATTTGAATGGCCTGTTGAAAAGTCAATGTTGGCTCAGCTAACAACTTTCTCTGGGTGGCCGCATTGCTAATACCGCAAACCAAACGGTTGCGTAACATTTCTGACAAGGTCTCACCATAGTCACAGTACTCCGCAATCCTGCGTAGCCTGGATAGAAAATCGGCAAGGGATTCTCCAGGGGTCCTCTCAACGGTATTAAACCGGTAACGCTGGACTATCGTGGACGGGGTTGGGTTAAAATGTTGCCCCACTATATTTACAAGTTCATCAAACGTTTTGGTGTCTGACGCAGCTGGGTACGTAAGGCTCCTAGTCACCCCAAACGTATGCGGGCCGCAGGCGGTGAGCAGTATGACCACCTGGCGCTCGTTTTCGGTGATATTGTTTGCCCGGAAATAGTAACACATCCGTTGCGTGTACTGGTTCCAGCTTTCCAGCGCAGCATCAAAAACATCCAAACGTCCGTACAGAGGCATGGTATAATAGAAAACAACTTCCAACCTGTATCCAACAAAAATCCAGGGAGGTGGCTTCAGCAGTGTAGACAGCTATTCACTTTAACCTTCGTCGCCAGTTTTGTGAGGGCCACGAAGAATCCAGCACGAGTTTTAAGGATACAAAGTAGTAACATTTATTTACAATAACATATATATATATATATATATTATATAAAACAGTAGCAGTAACTTCCCTTGCTGCTGGTTCCTGAACTGGCCAGCTTTATTTATACTAGGAGTTTACTAATGGTTTCTCCGCCCCCCTCATTGGGGAAGCTCATACTCCCACAGGATTGTGGGATTGTCATTAGTCCCCAGCCAATGGTAAGTAAGCAGGTTATAACAAAGAGAAAATACATAATAGGGCAACACAACATATACAATGTAACTACATAAGCACTGGCATCGTTGAAAAGTTGACGAATTTGATATAAAATAGTTACTTTAGAGATACTAGTTAATGTAATGTAGAAATAAGCCACTTTGATTCTGGCAGTTAGGGACAAAGGGGTTTGAGACCGCATGGAAAAAGCAGGAAGAGGTGTGTCTATGAGAGTGATGCTGCATTGATAGGGGCCAGAGAAAGGGATTGGAAGTGAGCCAATCAGAATAGATCGAACAGGTCAGGAGGGACATAGGCTGACCTATGTCCGTCGAGTATGTGAAACTTGATACCATTTGAATTGATTTGCAGAGATCCCTTTGTTTCTTTGTTCATTCGCTTTCTGGGATATAGGAAACTGGATGTCTCTTATATTTCTATGAAATGAATCAAGCTTGCAAGCTAAATAAATAACTTCTTTTTACGTGCGAATCCATCTCAACTTTTATTGAGGCCAGACTGACAGAGAAAAAAATTTGGGGATCAACATTTGGTGCCGAAAACCGGGATTTCTCAGGGCGATCCTGATCCAACTGCGAAATCAGAATTAGACTGATTATGAACAGGAGGATGGGGAACAAAGGGCCCTCAATGTAGAACTGGAAAACGACCGCGCATTGATTGTTCCCCTCTTCTTATCGTCTGATTAGTCTGGTCACTCGCGGTTGGCACAGAAAGACCGCCTCGACGAAATCACAGGTCAGTCTGGGGGTTAGCACTTTAATTGATGGGATTTCATATTGTTGTTTCGGCTTGGGTTAGGGTTTTGGGCTGATGGGACTTTAGTAATGAAGGTTCAGTCTATTATAAGGGTTCAGAGGCTGATGTGACTTCATTAATGAAGGTTCAGTCTATTATATGGGTTCAGGGGCTGATGGGACTTCAATAGATGAAGGTTCAGTCCAGTATAACTGTTTTTAAATCTGAAGATGGTTCAACTCTATGTGTGAGTGTTTTAAATATATAGTTGATTAAGCTAAAATTGTCTCCTTGGACTGTAAAGTTCCGAGGTCTAGTTGAGATTGTGAGGAATGCTGCATATTGGTTGAAGCAGAAGTCTCTCAAAGGGTTAACAGCAGCAGGCGGAGTTGAAAACAGACAGTGCTTCTCACTCAGGCTTTGAGATAACAGCAGCAGCCGTAGTGTAATCGGATACCTTTCCTTTGAGTCAGTGAACACCAGCAAAGTTACGTTTTGAATTAATTAAAGGAAACCAGTGGGTTTCTCCACCTCTTTGATAAAAGTTATTATTTTCGAAAGCAATTGATTGAAATTGCCAGAATCTTAAGTTTTACTTACTTGAAATAAGGTTTATCTCATTTTATCTGGAGATTAATAGAAACTTAAAGAAGATCATGGACACCATTTTAAAAAGTGTCAATCTGGAGATGATAGTTGATTTTGCTAATACTTATGTGTATGTAAAAGAAAAAAAAAAACTTGTTAAAAGAAAAATTGTTAAGATAAAGAAATAATTAAGTTGTAAATGTTATACAAGTTTGTGTTAAGCAAATTGTAAATTTAGTTCTGAGTTGAGATCAGAGCTAAGCTTGCAAGTTGCAGTAATTCAATTTGAATTTTCAAACATTTTTAAGTTTTTAAAAAAAGAGAGCAAATAGAGAAAAGAAGGACACAGATCTTGAATGCGTTGAATAGCACATTTCAAAGGCCCATAAATCTTTCTGTTATCTTAGACCTAAAACCTAGGAAGATTGAAGAGCCAGAGGAATTTCTGGAGCATTTTAATGAAATCCACCGGGGGCAGTCAGGCGATTTGCTGTATCAAAATGGTCAGAATTCCCCTCAATACTGTGCTATGTTAATGCATTGCCTACCACCTTCTGTGGTTACTGCTGTGAAATGTAATAACATGAATTGGACAGAGAACGACCCTTCCCAGATGGCAAGGGCAGTCAGATTTTACTGGAAGGAGGGTGTAGGCCAAGAAGGAGGCTCAGTTACAAAGGTTAAGACTGAGTATGTAATGAAAAAGGATGATCTGCGACCCCAACAAGCGGCAGAAATGGTAGTTTACCAGCAGGAGCCCCAATATAGTGACTTTGGGTGGGTGGATCAGCGAAGAGGAGGATGAGACAACAGTGCTATATTTCTATCACCCCCCAGTGGTGGACGTTAGACGTTGAACAGTCACTGCATCACGTTACCCTGGCCTATGACAGAACTGGACGAAACAGGGAGTTGGAGGACAAATACCGGCCATTACTTGAGACCGAATGGCCAGTCAAGGTTACAGCCACAGTCACGGGAAAAGAAGGTACAGCCGATTTTGTTACAATATCACCACATTTATGGCCACAGTCAGCTTCGGTAAGCCCTCATATTACACGTCAGGTCCATGACCAGTACCATGCCAGGGATATGGGGCGAATGGTCAGCATCTTACCGCAGCTCGTCAGAATAGGTACGAGATATACCTTTTGAACAATCCACGTCTGACATTTAAATACTGTACCACTATCAATCCAGCCTGTTTTCTTAGTGGTCCCCCTGTCCATGAAGACGCACCTGGCCACGACTGTTTAGCCTTGATTCAGGAAACTACCACAATAAGGGGCGATTTGAGTGACATTTCGTCAGAACAACCTGACATGATTATGTGTGGTCAAATATCCCACCGGGGTTAAGTTAATGACCTACTGCAGGCCCTCCTTATGCCCGCGCAGATTTCCGTTATTAAATGCGCTGCCCACACGAATGGTACAACCCCAGTTGACGTTGGTAATGAACGAGCAGATCGTGCAGCGCGCACAGCCGCACAAATTCAGCAAGTGATGGTGCCTAAAATGTTAAGTCAGACTAAACGATCTACTATGAATATGTCTGCTTCTGACAAGCCAATGCCAACCATCCAAGACGTCATAAGGTTACAGGAGGACGCTCCTGAGAGTGATAAACAAATGTGGAAACGGTTAGGTTGTACATATGATTCTGTTTCCTCTTTATGGACCACGCCTGCACATCAGACTTGTATGTCTGATGTGCTGGCTTTATGGGTCATTGAATGTGTACACTTTGCAACTCATTGTGGGGCTCGAGGGACTAGTGATTTGTTGCTGGACACTTGGTGGCACCCTAAAATGCAGGGGTTGGCCCAAAGTATCAGTAATCGGTGTTTGATTTGTCAGCAATATAACACCGGTAAAGGTATCCCTTGTGGGAAGGGGCAAACCCCGTTGCCCAGTGGTCCCTTTGAGACGCTCCAAATGGATTACATTGAGTTGGAAAGGTGTCAATGTTACAAATATGTTTTGGTCATTGTGGATGTGTTCAGCAGATGGGTCGAGGCGTATCCGACTATCTATAGTAAAGCTGCTACTGTGGTTAAAGTCTTGATGAGGGAAATCATTCCCCGGTACGGTATACCAGCTCAGTTAAGTTCTGATAATGGGCCTCATTTTATTGGACAAATTAACAAGGAGTTTTGCTCCCAGTCGGGCATACGCCAGCAGTTACACTGTGATTACAGACCGCAGGCGGCCGGGTTGGTTGAGAGACACAATCAGACCCTCAAAACTAAATTGGCTAAATTAAGAGCAGACACGGGACTGACATGGCTTAAGTTGCTCCCCGTTGCCCTCTTCCAGCTGCGGGTTACACCTGCGGGACCAGCCCGGCTCTCTCCCGCCGAGATTCTTTATGGCAGGCCTCTTAGAACTCCTTGGAGCCTGCAGGTTCCCAGACGGGTTCAGTTTCATCAGATGACTGAAGAAATGACCGCCTATGTTCTAGCCCTTACGCAAGTGCTCAAGGAACTCCATGGCCAAGTCCGCGCGGCTCACCAGCCATTGCCCCAGTACCTAGCTCACTTTCAGTCCAGCCCGGTAGTTATGTCATGGTCAAAAATTGGACTAGGAAGGGGTCGGAGCTGCGATGGGACGGGCCCTTCCAAGTTCTCCTTACCACCCCCACAGCAGTTAAAGTGGAGGGGCGAAGTGCTTGGTTCCACCTACATCACTGTAAATTGAGTCCATCTCCACTACTGTAAAAGGTCGGATACTAACCTGCCTCCCTTCTCCAGTGCTATTTTACAGGTGTGGAGCATGATGGAGTGGCTACGCATCGTCTGTCTGATATTTGGCCTCACTTCGCTTGGCGTGTTATTGGCGATGGACATGGAAAAGGGGAATATTATGTATCTGTGTAGCCCCAACCAATCTACAAGGATACATCACCTATGCAAAGGTGATGTTCTTCGCTGCCCCCATATACGAGGACATGGTATCGACTCATGGAAGGTCATCAAAGTTAAGGAGAATGCAGGAGTCATGAAGCAGCTGCACCGGTCCCAGCGATGGGAAGGGAACATTATATGGACATTGCCTTGTTTTTGGAATACATGTA
Organism: Scyliorhinus torazame; assembly: GCF_047496885.1. NCBI lineage: Eukaryota > Metazoa > Chordata > Chondrichthyes > Carcharhiniformes > Scyliorhinidae > Scyliorhinus > Scyliorhinus torazame. Next base: position 58,054,774 of record NC_092707.1, on the reverse strand, counting down.
AATTTGATTTTGGATGTGTTAAGAGTGGTACAATAAAGGTAAAATCAGGCTGTCAGAAGAGTGTAGGAAGAGACCATGAGAAAGAGAAAGGGACTAGAGAGAGGACGGGGCGTATGAGAAGGGAAGTACAGCTAGAACGTAGGTTACCGGGAGATACACTTAAGTTAGTTAAAGGCCAAACTGAGGAAAACCCGGGTAGTAAACCTTGGGAGCCCTCGGGGCAATAACCAAGGAGTTGTCTCAGCTACGGTTGTTTGCAATGCAGAACCGGTATGCTCTTGACTATCTTCTGGCCCGTGAGGGTGGGGTATGCGCCATAGTACAGGGCAAGTGTATCATGGGTGTTCAGGACTTGACCGCTAACATTACTAAATTTATGGATCGCATACGGGATCACTTGGACGGGATGCAGGATCCTGACTCTTGGGGTAACTGGGGATTTGGAGGATGGAAGGACTGGTTGATAAATATGGCCATGTATCTAGTGGTAGCTATCGGCTGCATCTTTGTGGGCCTGGCCATCCTTAAATGTGTGATGGGTAGAATACGGGGTGCACTAGATCAGATCACCGCCCCAATCACCGGAAAAAAAAATTTAACTGTTAAAATCCATGAGGGTGAGGCAGATGAAGGGGGGCTAAGACAGGAATTGGAAATGCAGCGACAGATCTTTTTAGATGAGGAACCGTAGCTATGGATTGGATAGTTCGGTTATCATGGAATGATAAAAGGAGGGAATGACGAATGTGATATAAAATAGTTACTTTAGAGATACTAGTTAATGTAATGTAGAAATAAGCCACTTTGATTCTGGCAGTTAGGGACAAAGGGGTTTGAGACCACATGGAAAAAGCAGGAAGAGGTGTGTCTATGAGAGTGATGCTGCATTGATAGGGGCCAGAGAAAGGGATTGGAAGTGAGCCAATCAGAATAGATCGAACAGGTCAGGAGGGACATAGGCTGACCTATGTCCGTCAAGTATGTGAAACTTGATACCATTTGAATTGATTTGCAGAGATCCCTTTGTTTCTTTGTTCATTCGCTTTCTGGGATATAGGAAACTGGATGTCTCTTATATTTCTATGAAATGAATCAAGCTTGCAAGCTAAATAAATAACTTCTTTTTACGTGCGAATCCATCTCAACTTTTATTGAGGCCAGACTGACAGAGAAAGAAATTTGGGGATCAACAAAGTTGTTGCAAAATTTAGAAAAGCACGGAGTTCGGTCAGAGGCACCACAAATGTGAAATGTTTCAAATTTGGGTCACAGGGTAGACAAAGATGGATTACATCCTACCAAGAATAAGATTCAATTATTAAGAAATGTGTCATATATTTAAAATATCTCTGAGCTTAGATCCTTTTTGGGCCAGGTGAATTACTATGGTCAATTCAAAGCAACTTTGGTAACCTTATTGTATCCATTGAACGGACTGTTGAGGAAGGATGCTCCATGGATTTGGACAAAGGAGTGTGACAAACCATTCCATTTATGTAAAAGTTAATTGGTAGATGGTAAAATGTTTGTACATTATGATGTGTCCATAAAGATTAAGCTAGTATGAGATGCCTCTCCATATAGAATAAATGCTGTGATATCTCATGTGTTGAATAATGATGATAAGAGACTGACAGCTCCAGAGTCCCAGGTTCGAGTCCCCCTTGGGTCACTGTCTGTACGGAGTCTTCACGTTCTCCCCGTGTCTGCGTGGGTTTCTTCCGGGTGCTCCGGTTTCCTCCCACAAGTCACAAATAAAGACGTGCTTGTGAGGTGAATTGGACATTCTGAATTCTCCCTCAGTGTACCCGAATAGGTGCCGGAATGTGGCGACTAGGGGATTTTCACAGTAACGTTTTGGCAGTGTTAATGTATACCTGCTTGTGACACTAATAAAGATTCTTATGTGTGTCACACACCCTCATTGCCAATGAGTGAAATTATGTTCAGATAGAATGTGAAGCATAGTCTTTGATTTTTGGAGTAAGGTGCTTTCATAAATATTTGTATGGTTGTAGTTTCACGAGCAAAAGCCACTGACAGCTATTTTGAATCCAAAGTCTCCAGTACCCACTTTAGCTATAGCCTGACTGCAGTAATGTGCTTTTGATTTTGTCTGCTAGTGGGTTGGGATTTCCGATGAATCAACAACAACTAGCAAAACTTTAGATATTTTGCATGGTTTGTTTGCTGCTTATGGGTTTCCAGAGGAAACTATATCTGTCAATGAACATCAGTTTTGTTCAAAAGAATTAGTAAAATTCATGAGAATTAATGGGGTAAAACACACTAGAATTCTACCCTATCGTCCTGCTACAAACAGGTCAGCAGAGTGCACATTACAAATTGTTAACCATGCTCTTAGAACATAAGAACATAAGAACTAGGAGCAGGAGTAGGCCATCTGGCCCCTCGAGCCTGCTCCACCATTCAATGTGATCATGGCTGATCTTTTGTGGACTCAGCTCCACTTTCCGGCCCGAACGCCATAACCCTTAATCCCTTTATTCTTCAAAAAACTATCTTTATCTTAAAAACATTTAATGAAGGAGCCTGAACTGCTTTACTGGGCAGGGAATTCCATAGATTCACAACTCTTTGGTTGAAGAAGTTCCTCCTAAGATCAGTCCTAAATTTTCTTCCCCTTATTTTGAGGCTATGCCCCCTAGTTCTGCTTCACCCGCCAGTGGAAACAACCTGCCCGCATCTATCCTATCTATTCCCTTCATAATTTTATATGTTTCTATAAGATCCCCCCTCATCCTTCTAAATTCCAACGAGTACAGTCCCAGTCTACTCAACCTCTCCTCATAATCCAACCCCTTCATCTCTGGGATTAACCTAGTGAATCTCCTCTGCCCACCCTCCAGCGCCAGTATGTCCTTTCTCAGGTAAGGAGACCAAAACTGAACACAATACTCCAGGTGTGGCCTCACTAACACCTTATACAATTGCAGCATAGCCTCCCTAGTCTTAAACTCCATCCGTCGATCAATGAAGGACAAAATTCCATTTGTCTTCTTAATCACCTGTCGCACCTGTAAACCAACTTTTTGTGATTCATGCACTAGCACACCCAGGTCTCTCTGCACAGCAGCATGTTTTAATATTTTATCATTTAAATAATAATCCCTTTCGCTGTTATTCCGACCAAAATGGATAACCTCACATTTGTCAACATTGTACTCCATCTGCCAGACCCTAGCCCATTCACTTAACCTATCCAAATCACTCTGCAGACTTCCGGTATCCTCTGCACTTTTTGCTTTACCACTCATCTTAGTGTCGTCTGCAAACTTGGACACATTGCCCTTGGTCCCCAACTCCAAATCATCTATGTAAATTGTGAACAATTGTGGGCCCAACACTGATCCCTGAGGGACACCATTGGCTACTGATTGCCAACCAGAGAAACACCCATTAATCCCCACTCTTTGCTTTCTATTAATTAACCAATCCTCTATCCATGCTAGTACTTTACCCTTAATGCCATGCATCTTTATCTTATGCAGCAACCTTTTGTGTGGCACCTTGTCAAAGGCTTTCTGGAAATCCAGATATACCACATCCATTGGCTCCCCGTTATCTACCGTGGGCAGCACGGTAGCATTGTGGATAGCACAATTGCTTCACAGCTCCAGGGTCCCAGGTTCGATTCCGGCTTGGGTCACTGTCTGTGCGGAGTTTGCACATCCTCCCCGTGTGTGCGTGGGTTTCCTCCGGGTGCTCCGGTTTCCTCCCACAGTCTAAAGATGTGCAGGTTAGGTGGATTGGCCACGCTAAATTGCCCTTAATGTCCAAAATTGCCCTTAGTGTTGGGTGGGGTTACTGGGTTATGGGGATAGGGTGGGGGTGTTGACCTTGGGTAGGGTGCTCTTCCAAGGGCCGTTGCAGACTCGATAGGCCGAATGGCCTCCTTCTGCACTGTAAATTCTATGATATACCGCACTGGTAATGTCCTCAAAAAATTCCACTAAATTAGTTAGGCACGACCTGCCCTTTATGAACCCATGCTGCGTCTGCCCAATGGGACAATTTCCATCTATCTTGTTTAACAAATGCTAGATACAAATTGTAAGGCAATTGTCCGAACACACTTCACACTACCTATTGGCAGAGCGCAGGCCAAAGTGTTTCTTGGAAGTATTACGATCCCAGACCACACCCCAACAGTGGCTAGGATACTGGACTGAAGGGCTTCCTGTGGCGGCCATGGAGTGAGCGGTCACACATTTGGTGGCTCCCGCTCAAGGCAGATATTTTTGGTTTTTTCCCCACCTGAAGGGCGAAGCATTTTAGTGAAAGAGGTGCAGGAGTGCATGGGGAAGGTTTTGCTTCCAGTGTGGCTGGTGGATGGATTCAAGGTCTGGGAATGGGACAAGAAGGAAAGAGATGCTGGAGCAGGAGAATCTCCGTGGTGCGCCACAGGATAAGATGCCTAGTGGTCAACGGAGCAGTTAATTGAGTTTCTCAATGAAAAGTTCTGCCAGCAGAGGAAAGAGTCCCTGGAAGACCTGGCCAAGGTGGTGGAACAGAGGCTGGAGTCCCAGGGCTGGGCGATCCAGAAAATGGAGGAGGCAGAGGGGGAGCACGAGGAATCTTTGGCCTCGTTGGTGGCTGAGGTGGAGGTGAAGCGGGATACCCAAAAGAGGCTGAAAGAGAAGGTGGAAGATCTGGAGAATCGCTCCAGAAGACAAAAACCTCAGGATAAGAACATAAGAACTAGGAGCAGGAGTAGGCCATCTGGTCCTTTGAGCTGCCCTGCCATTCAATGGGATCATGGCTGATCTTTTGTGGACTGAGCTCCACTTTCCCACCAGAACACCATAACCCTTTATTCCTTAATTCTTCAAAAAACTATCTATCTTTTTAAAAAAGTTTTATTAAAGGTTTTCATAAAATATCAATAACAAAATGAGAAAAAAAAGAACCCAACAGGGTTAAGTACAAAACACAATCTAAAAAAGCAACCCTCCGTACCCCCCTCCCCCCGTACATAAATAATAAATTAACATTAACACCCCAACTTAACACAACAGGTATATACATCCCCTCAGACCCTTCAGTGTAAATAACAAAAACAATAATAAAGTAATCCCCCCCCCCCCCCCCCCGAGTTGCTGCTGCCATTGACCAATGTCTACCGTTCTGCCAGGAAGTCTAAGAACGGTTGCCACCGCCTAAAGAACCCTTGTACCGACCCTCTCAAGGCGAATTTCACCCTCTCCAATTTAATGAACCCCGCTATATCGCTGATCCAGGATTCCACGCTTGGGGGCCTCGCATCCTTCCACTGAAGAAGAATCCTTCGCCGGGCTACCAGGGACGCAAAGGCCAGAACACCGGCCTCTTTCGCCTCCTGCACTCACGGCTCCTCTGCCACCCCAAATATTGCGAGCCCCCAGTCCGGTTTGACCCTGGATCCTACCACCCTCGACACCGTCCTCGCTATGCCCTTCCAAAATTCCTCCAGCGCTGGGCATGCCCAGAACATATAGCTGTGATTTGCTGGGCTCCCTGACCACCTAACACACCTGTCCTCACCCCCAAAAAACCAGCTCATCCTTGTCCCGGTCATGTGTGCCCTGTGCAGCACCTTAAACTGTATGAGGCTGAGCCTTGCGCACGATGAGGAAGAGTTCACCCTCCCCAGGGCATCTGCCCACGTCCCTTCCTCAATCTCCTCTCCCAACTCCTCCTCCCATTTACCTTTTACCTCCACCACCGAGGCCTCCTCCTCTTCCTGCATCACCTGGTAAGTTTCCGAGATCTTCCCCACTCCCACTCACCCCCCCGAGAGCACCCTGTCCTGTACTGTGTGTGGCAGTAGCCGCGGGAATTCCACCACCTGCCATCTGGTAAACGCCCTTACCTCTAAGTACCTGAAGGTGTTCCCTGGGGGGAGCATGTACTTCTCCTCCAGCCCACCCAGGCTCGCGAACTTCCCGTCCACAAACGGGTCCCCCAACTTTTGTATCCCTGCCCTGTGCCACCCCGAAAACCCGCCACCTGTTCTTCCTGGGGCGAACCGATGGTTCCCCTGTATTGGGGTCCACGCCGAGGCCCCAACTTCCCCCGTGCCGCCTCCAATGCCCCCAGATTTTGAGGGCAGCCGCCACCACCAGGCTCGTGGTATACCTCCTTGGAGGGAGCGGCAGCGGCGCCGTTGCCAGAGCCCCCAGACTCGTACCCACACAAGACGCCGTCTCCAGCCTCTTCCATGCAGCCCCCTCCCCCTCCATCACCCACTTGCGCACCATTGTCGCATTGGCGGCCCAGTAGTACCCACAGACTTTGGGCAGCGCCAGTCCCCCCCTATCTCTACTCCGCTCCAGGAACACCCTTCTCACCCTCGGAGTCACTCGCGCCCACACAAACCCCATTATACTCCTGTTAACCCGCCTGAAAAAAGCCTTCGGGATAAACACGGGGAGGCACTGGAACAGGAACAAAAACCTTGGGAGCACCGTCATTTTGATTGACTGCACCCTACCCGCCAAGGACAGTGGCAACGCGTCCCACCTCTTGAACTCCTCCTCCATTTGCTCCACCAGCCTTGTAAAATTAAGCCTATGCAGGGCCCCCCAGCTCCTGGCCACCTGGACCCCCAAATACCTGAAGCTCCTCTCCGCCCTTTTTAGTGGGAGCTCGCCAATCCCCCTCTCCTGGTCCCCTAGCTGAACTACGAGCATCTCGCTCTTCCCCATGTTGAGCTTGTACCCCGAAAAGTCCCCGAATTCCCTAAGAATCCTCATTACCTCCGGCATTCCTCCCACCGGGTCCGCCACATACAGCAGCACATCGTCCGCATAAAGCGACGCCCTATGCTCCTCCCCACCCCGCACCAACCCCCTCCAGTTCCTTGACTCCCTCAGTGCCATCGCCAGGGGTTCAATCGCCAGTGCGAAGAGCAGGGGGAACAGGGGACACCCCTGTCTCGTCCCTCGGTGCAACCGAAAGTACTCGGACGTCTCCTGTTTGTGGCCACACTCGCCATCGGGACCTCATGCAACAGCCTAACCCACCTGACAAACCCCTCCCCAAACCCGAACCTCTTCAGCACCTCCCACAGGTACCCCCACTCTACTCTATCGAAGGCTTTCTCAGCGTCCATCGCCACCACTATCTCCGCCTCCCCCTCCCTCGCCGGCATCATGATAACGTTCAAAAGCCTCCGCACATTCGCGTTCAACTGCCTCCCCTTCACAAACCCCGTCTGGTCTTCATGGATGCTCTGCGGCACACAATCCTCAATTCTCGTGGGTAAGACCTTCGCCAGCACCTTGGCATCTACATTTAGCAAGGAAATTGGTCTGTAAGACCAACATTGCAGGGGATCCTTGTCCCGCTTCAGGATCAAGGAGATCAGTGCCCGGGACATCGTTGGGGGCAAGGCCCCCCCCTCCCTTGCCTCATTGAAGGTCCTGACTAACAGCGGGCCCAACAGGTCCATACATTTTTTATAGAATTCGACCGGGAAACCGTCCGGCCCCGGTGCCTTCCCCGCCTGGATGCTTCCTATCCCTTTGATCAGCTCTTCCAGCCCAATCGGGGCCCCCAATCCCGCCACCAGTCCCTCTTCCACCTTTGGAGATCTCAATTGGTCCAGGAAGCGGCCCACCCCTCCCTCCTTCCGTGGGGGCTCGGATCGGTACAAATCCTCGTAAAAGTCCCTGAAGACCCCATTGATGCCAACCCCACTCCGCACCACACTCCCTCCCCTGATCTCCCTAAGCTGTCCTTAACTCCCCTGATCTCCCTAGCTGCGTCCCGCTTCCGAAGCTGATGCGCCAGCATCCGGCTTGCCTTTTCCCCATACCCGTAAATCCCCCCCTGGGCCTTCCTCCACTGCACCTCTGCCTTCCTGGTGGTAACCAGGTCGAATTCGGCCTGGAGGTCACGTCTCTTCCTCAACAATCCTTCCTCGGGCTCCTCCGCATACCTCCTGTCTACCCTCATCATCTCCCCCACCAGCCTCTCCCTCTCCCCCCCCCCCCCCGCTCCCTCCGCTCCTTGTGGGCCCTAATGGAGATCAGCTCTCCCCTCACCACCGCCTTCAGCGCCTCCCATACCATCCCCACTCGGACCTCCCCATTGTCATTGGTCTCCAATTACCTCTCTATACTTCCTCAGACCCGCTCGCTCACCTCCTCATCCGCCAACAGCCCCACCTCCAAGCGCCACAGCGGGCGCTGGTCCCTCTCCTCCCCATCTCCAAGTCCACCCAATGCGGGGCGTGGTCCGAAATGGCTATTGCCGAATACTCAGTACCCTCTAATCTCGCTATCAGCGCCCTATCAAAATGAAAAAGTCAAAGGGGCAGCACGGTAGCCTTGTGGATAGCACAATTGCTTCACAGCTCCAGGGTCCCAGGTTCGATTCCGGCTTGGGTCACTGTCTGTGCGGAGTCTGCACATCCTCCCCGTGTGTGCGTGGGTTTCCTCCGGGTGCTCCGGTTTCCTCCCACAGTCCAAAGGTGTGCAGGTTAGGTGGATTGGCCGTGATAAATTGCCCTTGGTGACCAAAATTGCCCTTAGTGTTGGGTGGGGTTACTGGGTTATGGGGATAGGGTGGCGGTGTTGACCTTGGGTAAGGTGCTCTTGCCAAGAGCCGGTGCAGGCTTGATGGGCCGAATGGCCTCCTTCTGCACTGTAAATTCTATGATAATCTATGATAATTCGGGAATTAGCCTTATGGACATGTGAGAAGAATGAAAATTCCCTAGCCCCCGGCCTTGCAAATCTCCAAGGGTCCACCCTTCCCATCTGGTCCATAAACCCCCTCAGCACTCTAGCCGCCACCGACTTCCTACCCGTCCTAGACCTGGAGCGATCCAGTGCCGGATCCAGCACCGTGTTAAAGTCTCCCCCCATTATCACGCCCCCCACTTCCAAGTCTGGGATCCGACCCAACATACGCCGCATAAAACCCGCATCGTCCCAGTTCGGGGCATACACATTGACCAGTACCACCCTCTCTCCCTGCAACTTACCACTTACCATTATGTACCTACCGCCATTATCTGCCACAATGCTCGACGCCTCGAACAACACCTTCTTTCCCACCAAGATCGCCACCCCTTGATTTTTGGCATCCAGCCCCGAGTGAAACACCTGACCTACCCACCCTTTCCTCAATCTTACCTGGTCTGCCACCTTCAGGTGTGTCTCCTGGAGCATAACCACATCCGCCCCCCTCCCCTGCCGACTAGCCATGACCCCTCCTCAGCCAGCCACGCGCCCGCACCCCACACCCGGCCGGTTCCCCACAGCGGCATACCCCCGTCTCGAACCCCCCCCCTCGCTCCAGCTCCTCCTTGACCATAGCTGCAGCAACTCGATTCCCCCCCACCAGCCCCCGGCTAGGACCCATCCTAGCTGATTTACTCCCCCCATTGCAGTTCCGCAAGTCAGCTGACTCCTGCTGACCCCGGCCACTCCCGCCTCTCCTTCGACTCCTCCCATTGTGTGGCAGACCCTCCTCTCCCATTCCCCATCCATAGGCTCTCCCCCTCCCCCTTCCATTCTAAGCACGGAAAACAACCCTCGCTTCCCGGCCCCAGCCCCGCCCCCTCCAGTCTTCAGCGTGGGAAAAAGCCCGTGCTTTCCACCTACCAGGCCCCGCCACCTCTGACGCAGCTCCTTTTACAAGCCCGGTCCCCTCACCCCCGACTCGGGCCACCCCCTCCCCCGCGGGGCCCCATCTCACCACCGTCCACCACCCCTGTTCCGTTTACCTACCCCCCTCCAAGAGCCCCCCCCCCCCCCCCCCGACCAACCCAACCAAAACAGTGCCCAACCCGCCCCAACCACCCTCACCGACCCGAAAGAGAAAAACACAGAGAAAAAGAAACCCGGAGCAATACAAAGGCCCCCCCTCGAAAAAAAAATAAACATAACATATCAACCGCAGTCCCCAACGCCCATCCCGACCCTCAGTCTGTGTCCAACTTCTCGGCCTGAACAAAGGCCCACGCCTCCTCCGGAGACTCAAAATGATGGTGCCGGTCCTTGTAGGTAACCCACAGTCGCGCCGGCTGCAACATGCCAAACTTCACCCCCTTCCTGTGCAGCACCACCTTCGCTCGATTGTACCCGGCCCTCCTCTTCGCCACCTCCGCACTCCAGTCCTGGTATATTCGAACGTCCGCGTTCTCCCACCTGCTGCTCCTCTCCTTCTTGGCCCACCTGAGCACACACTCCTGATCGACGAACCGATGGAACCTCACCAGCACCGCCCGCGGAGGCTCGTTAGCCTTGGGCCTCCTTGCCAGCACTCTATGGGTCCGTTCCAGCTCCAGGGGCCCCTGAAAGGACCCCGCTCCCATCAGCGAGTTCAACATGGTGACCACATAGGCCCCCACGTCCGACCCCTCCAGCCCCTCCGGGAGGCCCAGAATCCGCAGATTCTTCCGCCTCGACTGATTCTCCATCTCCTCGAACCGCTCCTGCCATTTCTTGCGGAGCGCCTCGTGCGCCTCCACCTTTACCGCCAAGCCTAAGATCTCGTCCTCATTGTCAGAGATCTTTTGTCGAGCCTCGCGGATCGCCACCCCTGGTCCGTCTGTGTCTCCAGCAGCTTATCAATAGAAGCCTTCATCAGCTCTAGCAGGTCCGCTTTAATCTCACTGAAGCAGCGCTGGATACCCTCCTGCTGCTCCTCCGCCCACTGCATCCACGCTGCCTGGTCTCCGCCCAACGCCATTTTGTTCTTCTTCCCTCGCACCTTCTTCGGGTCCATCACCACCTTTTTTGTCGCCCCGCTCCTAGTTGAAGCCATATACTGACGGGGAGCTGTTAAAAACTCCTTCCCACACAGGGAAACGTCGAAAAAGTGCCGTTGGGGGCCCTGAAAAGAGCCCAAAAGTCCGTTTTTGCAGGAGCCGCAGAATGTACGACTTAGCTCCGCATAGCCGCAACTGGAAGTCAAAAAAAAACCCAAAAAAACTATCTATCTTTATCTTGAAAACATTTAATGAAGGAGCCTCAACTGCTTCACTGGGCAGGGAATTCCATAGATTCACAACTCTTTGGGTGAAGAAGTTCCTCCTAAGCTCAACGTCTACTCAACGTCTCCTCATAATCCAACCCCCTCAACTCTGGGATTAACCTAGTGAATCTCCTCAGCACTCCCACCAGCGCCAGTACGTCCTTTCTCAGGTAAGGAGACCAAAATTGAACACAATACTCCAGGTGTGGCCTCACTAACACCTTATACAGTTGCAGCATAACCTCACTAGTCTTAAACTCCATCCCTCTAGCAATGAAGGACAAAATTCCATTCGCATTCTTAATCACCTGTTGCACCTGTAAACCAACTTTTTGCGACTCATGCACTAGCACACCAAGGTCCCTCTGCACAGCAGCATGTTTTAATATTTTATCATTTAAATAATAATCCCTTTTGCTGTTATTCCTACCAAAATGGATAACCTCACATTTGTCAACATTGTATTCCATCTGCCAGACCCTAGCCCATTTACTTAAACTATCCCTTCTTTTAAAGCTTTTACTTAAACTATTCCTGGCTTTTAAAGCAGACCAAGCAGACCAGCAGGACGGTTCAATTCCTGTAACAGCCTCCCCGAACAGGCGCCGGAATGTGGCGACTAGGGGCTTTTCACAGTAACTTCATTGAAGCCTACTTGTGACAATAAGCAATTTCTTCTTCTTCTTCTTCTATCCAAATCCCTCTGCAGATTTCCAGTATCCTCTGCATTTTTTGCTTTACCATTCATCTCATCGTCTGCAAACTTGGACACATTGCACTTGGTCCTCAACTCCAAATCATCTATGTAAATTGTGAACAATTGTGGGCCCAACACTGATCCCTGAGGGACACCATTGGCTACTGATTGCCAAACAGAGAAACACCCATTAATCCCCACTCTTTGCTTTCTATTAATTAACCAATCCTCTATCCATGCTACTACTTTACCCTTAATGTCATGCATCTTTATCTTATGCAGCAACCTTTGTGTGGATCATGGGGATGCCTGAGGGCATCAAAGGTGCGGAGGCCGACATGTATGTGGCTCAAATGCTGGAGAAGCTGATGGGGGAGAGAGCCTTTGACCAGCCCCTGGATGTAGACCAAGTGTACAGGGCGCTGATGAGGAGGCCGCAGGTGGGCATGCTGTCGAGGGCAATGGTGGTGCGGCTGTACCGCTTTCTGGACAAGTAGAAGAATCTCCGATGGGTGAGGCAGACCTGGAAATGTACCTGGGAAGGGAACGAGCTGCGGGTGTACCAGGACCTGGGAGCAGAACTGGCGAAGAGGAGGGCCGGGTTCAACCAGGTGAAGGCTGCCCTCTTTAAAAAGGGGGTGAAGTTTAGAGTATTGTACCTGGCCCGTCTGTGGGTGACTTTCCAGAAGCAAAAGTACTATTTTGGCACACCAGAGGAGACAATCGAGTATATGAGGGACAATGGACTGGGAGGAGAGTGAGGACATTGTACTTTGGAGGAGATTGTGTGCTTCTTAAAGTTTTTGATGGTGGGTTTTCTGGAAGGCAGGTTTGTCATGGGGGAACATCGAGGGCGAGTGCACTTTTTGTTACCCTTTAGGGGTGTATGGTTGGGGGGAGGGAAGCTTGGGGAGATAGGGAGGTTGGAGCCTTGGGTGGGGCCACCATGCTGGCTGGGTGGGTTAGTTAACGGGAGGGAAGAGGGGCTTTGTCAGGAGGCAGGAGTGGGGGGAATTGGTGTTTAGTCCGAGACAGGAGGCGGGTTGCTGACAAGGGTATGGTTGGTGTGGCGCAGTTGGAAAGGGATCGATGACGGTGGACATCCGAGAGTGAGCCTGGAGGGTCGCGTGACACGGGCTGGGGGCTGGCCCAAGAAGGGATATGGCTGATCGGCAGGGGAGGGGGACGGGGAGCCCTCTGATTAGGCTGGTCACATGGAATGTGATGGGGTTGAATGGGCGAGTCAAACAGTCACGCACCTGAGGAGTCTGAAGGTGGACGTGGCCTTTTTGCAGGAGGTGCACCTGAATATAGGGGACCAAACGAGGTTGAAGAAGGGATGGGTGGGGCAGGTGTTTCATTCGGCACTGGATATGAAGACGAGGGGGGTGGCTGATTCGAGGGGGCAGGTTCGTTATGGTTAGTGGAAAGTTGGAGGGGATGCCAGTGGTCCTGGTAAACGTTTATGCCCCAAATTGGGATGACGTAGATTTTATGAGGCACGTGTTAGGGAGGACTCCTGACTTGGATTCGCACCGGTTGATTATGGGGGGGATTTTAATAAAAACCGAGCTCAGGCGAAGATGTCGGCAGTACCGAACATGATGAACAACTACTGCGTGCCGAATATTGCTATTGTTAGGAAATGGGTTGTGGGGGAGGGGTTTGCGTGGGGTTGGATGGGGGCGGTATCATGTAGGGGTACGAGTTTGAGGGCTTTATTGTCAGTGCCCCTGCAGTTCTTGCCGGCCAGACACTCCATGAGCCCAGTGGTGGTGTCAGCCCTAAGGATGTGGGGGCAGTGTAGGCAACAGCATCCGGGACTGGAGGGTGCCTCGTTGTGAGCACCGATCTGCGACAACCATAGGTTTGCGCCGGGGGGGTTGGATGCGAGGTTTCGGGGATGGTGGCAAGCAGGGATGGAGCGATTTGGGGATCTGTTCATAGGGAGCAAATTTGCAAGGTTGGAGGGTGAGTATGAGCTGCCCAGGGGGAACGATTTTAGGACCTGCAGGTCTGGATTTTGTAAGGAGAGAAGTGCCGTCCTTTCCTGGGCTGCTGCCCTGGGGTTGGAAGACTAGGTGCTGTCGAGGGACGAGATTGGGGTTGGGAAGGTGTCCAATGTCTACAAGGAGTTGATGGATTGGGAGGGAGCCCTAGTAGGGGACATAAACACAAGTGGGAATAGGAGCTGGGAGGGGAGGTGGGGGCCGAGACGTGGGCAGAAGCCCTGTGGAAGGTGACTACGTCCTCGTTGTGTGCAAGGTTAAGCCTCATCCAGTTTAAAGTAATACAAAGGGCGCATATGACGGCAGCGAGGATGAGTAGGATGAGTAGGTTCTTTGAGGGGGTAGAGGATGGGTATGGGCAGTACATGAGGGGGCCTGTGAATCACATCCACATGTTCTGGGTGTTTCCAAGTTTGAAGGGATTCTGGCAGGGGTTCGTGGACGTAATGCCTGATGTGCTGGGGGTGGAGGTGGTCCCGAGTCCAGAGGTAGGGATACTTGGGGTGTCGGAAGACCCGGGAGTCCTGGGGGTGAGAGAGGCCGATGTTTTGGTCTTTGCCTCCCTGATAGCCCGGAGATGGATTTTCCTTGGGTGGTGGGACTCGGAGCCGCTGAAAATAGGGGTGTGGGTGAGCGACCTGCTGGAATTCTTAGGGCTGGAGAAGATTAAATTCGTCTTGAGGGGTCAGCATGGTGGCACAATGGTTAGCATTGCTGCTTCTTGGTGCCAAGGACCCGGGGCGAGATTCTCCGACCCCCCGCTGGGTCGGAGAATCGCCGGGGGCTGGCGTGAATCCCGCCCCCGCCGGTTGCCGAATTCTCCACCAGCGGATATTCGGCGGGGGCGGGAATCGCGCCGCGCCGGTTGGCGCCCCCCCCCCCCCCCCCCCCCCGCGAAGGTCCCACCGCTAGAACGCCTGTCCCGCCGGTGTAGATTAAACCACCTACCTTACCGGCGAGACAAGGTGGCGCAGGCGGGCTCCGGGGTCCTGGGGGAGCGCGGGGCGATCTGGCCCCGGGGGGTGCCCCCACGGTGGCCTGGCCCGCGATCGGGGCCCACCGATCCGCGGACGGGCCTGTGCCGTGGGGGCACTCTTTCCCTTCCACCTTCACCACGGTCTCCACCATGGCGGAGGCGGAAGAGACTCCCTCCACTGCGCATGCGCGGGAATGCCGTCAGCGGCCGCTGACGCTCCCGCGCATGCGCCGCCCGGAGATGTCATTTCAGCGCCAGCTGGCAGGGCACCAAAGGCCTTTCCGCCAGCTGGCGGGGCGGAAATTCGTCCGGCGCGGGCCTAGCCCCTTAAGGTTGGGGATCTGCCCCCAAAGATGCGGAGCATTCCGCACCTTTGGGGCGGCGCGATGCCCGACTGATTTGCGCCGTTTTGGGCGCCAGTCGGCGAACATCGCGCTGTTTCCGGAGAATTTCGCCCCCGGTTTTGATCCTGGCCCCAGGTCACTGTCCACAGGCTGGGTGAATTGGCCATGTTAAATTGTCCTTAATTGGGAAAAAAGAATTGGGTACTCTAAATTTATTTTTAAAAACCTGGCCAGTCTGGTAGAGGGGTCAAAGAGGATTTGATGCGGTGGGGTGTCCTGCCATTGGGGTAGTGGGTACGGGGGCCTTCGAGCGGGAGTCGCCACACTGGCAAGCAATGCTAGTGAACGGGGGTGTAGTGGCGGAGGAGGCAGCAATGGTTGACTAGGGTGGGGGGTGACATGGCATGTCCGCAGGTTAAACAGACTGGTTAAAAGGACCCAGGTTTTTGCACACCTGAGGACTTTGAGAGCGGGGATGATTTTCTTTTTATTTAGAAAATATTTTGTTGAGGCATTTATAATTTTAACAATTTTACACATCAAATTTTCAGCAAAAAGATAAACACAACAATATAACCAACAAACCCCCCCCCGGGCACAAAACACCAGCCAACATGGCTTACACAAACAATGCCACCTTCCCCAACCACCCCTCCATTGGTCTTCTGCCCTTACCTCGTCTCTCTCATGCCTCCCCTTCTCACCGGGCTGACAGCTTAATTCTTCTCAAAGAAATCGATGAACGGCTGCCACCTCCGAGCAAACCCCGGGAATGACTCCACAAGGCAAATTTAATTTTCTCGAGTCTGAGAAACCCCACCATGTCGCTAACCCACACCCCGACTTCGGGGGGTCTGAGTCTCTCTACCCTAGTAAGATCCGTCTCCGGGCCACGAGGGCGGCAAAGGCCAGGACGTTGGCCTCTCTAACCCCTGGAATCCCAGGTCTTCCAACACATTGAAGATCGCCACCTCTGGACTCGGCGCCACCCTCATTTGTAAGACGTCTGACATGACGTCAGCAAATTCCTGGCAGAAACCCCTCAGCCTTGGACGCGTCCAAAACATATGGACATGATTCACAGGACACCCGCACCTATCCTCCACCTCCTCAAAGAACCTGCTCATCTAGGCCACAGTCATGTGTGCCCTGTGGACCACCTTGAACTGGATCATGCTGAGCCTGGCATATGACGAGGATGCATTAACTCTCCTCAGGGCCTCGCCCCATAACCCGGCCTCCAACTCCCCACCCTCCAGCTCCTCTTCCCACTTTCTCTTCACCTCCCCAATTGGGGCCCCCTCCCACCATCAGCTCCTTATAGATCTCTGGGACCTTCCCTTCTCCCACTCCTGTTCTTGACACCACCTTATCCTGTAGCCCCTGGAGCAGCAGGTGCGGGTAGGTCGAAACCTGCCTCCACACAAAATCTCTCACCTGCAGATACTGGAACCCATTGGCCCTGGCAACTCAAACTCCTCCTCCAGCTTCTCCAGGCTCGGGAAACCCTGATCAATAAATAGATCCCAAATCTCTCGATCCCCGCCCACTGCCAGCTCCGAAACCCCACCGTCCAGCCTCCCCGGAGTGAACCAGTGGTTATCACATATCGGTGCCCACACCAACACCCCTCTAACCCCATGTGCTGCCTCCACTGTCCCCAAGCCCTCAGGACTGCCACCACTACAGGGCTTGTGGAGTACCGAGCCAGCGAGAATGGCAGAAGTGCCATTAACAGTGCCCCCAAACTCGTGTCCTTACATGAGGCCGCCTCCACCCGCTCCCACCGACCCTTCCCCCACTACCCACTTCCTGACCATCGCAATATTCGCCGCCCAGTATTAGTTAATAAAATTCAGGAGTACCAGCACCCTCCACCCAAACCCTCAAGCCCCCGCTCCAGCAGCACCTTTTCACCCGCGGGGTTTTCCCCAAACAAATCCCGAGAACTCTGCATTCACCTTTTTGAAGAACGCCTTGGGACTAAAAATTGGGAGGCTCTGGAAAACAAACAGAAACCAATGGAGGACCGTCATTTTAATTGTCTGTACCCGCCCCGCAAATGACAACGGGAGCGGGTCCCACCTCCGAAAGTCCCCCCACATCTGATCTACCAGCTGCCCCAAATTCAGTTTATGCAGCTGCTCCCAGTCCCGCACCACCTGGATACCCAAATACCGACAGCTACCTCCCACCACCTTGAACAGCATCTCACCCAATCTTTTCTCCTGTCCCGTCGCCTGGATCGCAAAGACCTCACTGTCATGATATTCAAACACACACATCATGATGGACACACTAACAGGCAAATCAGAGTACACAACACCACAACCAATCACAGACAAGAACACCAACCACATAAAAAGCACGAGCACGACACCTGGTGGTCAGTAGGTCTGGGGAGAAGGGAACAAGAAAGAGCTGTTAAAACATCACAAGCAGGGAACCCCCACGTGCAGAGTGCAAAGACCAAACTGTAAATAGTAAGTTTAAATAAAATAGCGTTGTACCATATACAACCGTGTTGGCTCATCTGTGTGTCAGAACACCCAACACCACATGGTACAGGAGTGGATCGATACCTGCCTACTAACCTGCCATTCTGGACATGGACCACACCGACAAACCGCAGCCGATGCAAGTCGCGGGGAACCTAGGTACCAACTGGAAGCTCTACAGGCAGCGATTTGACCTGTACATCCGTGCCACCGAAAAACAGAATGCCTCGGATGACACGAAGATTGCAATGCTCCTCTTCTACGCAGGTCAGCACGCCACCAACGTCTTCAACTCACTGGTGTTCGAAGAAGGCGAAAACCAATCCAAATATGACACGGTCATCCTCAAACTGGACCAGCACTTTCAAGTTGAAGTAAATGAAAGTTTTGAAAGATACCTCTTTCAGCAACGCCTGCAAGGTAAGGAGGAGCTTTTTCATCCCTTCTTGACGCACCTCCGGATTCTAGCGCAGTCCTGCGGTTACGGCACCACCACAGAGTCCATGATCAGGGACCAGATTGTTTTTGGCGTTGCCTCTAGTGGCCTACGCCAGCAGCTTCTTAAAATGAAAAGCCTCACCTTAGCGTCTGCTGTGGAAGCCTGTGTCCTCCACGAAAATGCTACCTGCCGTTTTGCCCGATTTCAGGCGTCCGAGTTGGCACGGAGGGGGTCCCCAGCCGTCGAATCGGCAAGCCAGGCCGCCCACGACGTCGAACGCATCCAGGCCGTCGATTACTTCCCGACCCACGGCCCGGACGACAGCGGCCGCTTCCCGCGCTTTTCGCGGTCTCCCGCGCAGGTGCGCGCCAAAAATAACGGCCACAACGAGGGACGCACTGCGCAGGCGCGCCCACCGCAAGATCGCACTGCGCATGCGCAGTGGCGCAACGAACGCCGTGACGTCATGACGTGCGGCAATTGTGGAGCTCTACATTTAAAAGGGCAATGTCCTGCAAAAAACCGACAGTGCCTCAGATGTGGCAAGATGGGCCACTACGCAGCCCACTGTCGTTCGGCTCAACCCATGGATCCGGCGCATCCTCGACAATCTCGCAGACAAGTCAGGACCGTCCAGCCCACGCATCAAGACTTCCAGTTAAGTGATGCAGATGACCAGGATGCCTTCCGCGTTTCCGTCATTGATGTCAACAAGGTCAATGCCATCAATCCAGCCGATGAGTGGTGTGCCACCCTGACGGTCAACCCGAACTCGTCGCAAGCCCATTAGACTGGACTTATAATACCGTTCATATGTTTAACAAGTTGCACAATTTTACATGATAACCTGTTGTTGTTTATCGTTCCAGATGTCGTCTGACTGGACAACTGTTCAAGTTTTTTTTTTCTTCTTCTCTCGTTCGCATTTATGTTATGTTATGGTACAACTTGGTTCATGTGACGCACCCGACATCGCCCCATGTACATAGTTCTGTCATATGCACATGCTGCACACGACACACACACACTCTTAGATGCACTCACGACACGATCATATTTATTACCACGTAGGCACATATCTTTGTAAAAAGGGGGGATGTCATGATATTCAAACACACACTTCATGATGGACACACTAACAGGCAAATCAGAGTACACAACACCACAACCAATCACAGACAAGAACACCAACCACATAAAAAGCACGAGCACGACACCTGGTGGTCAGTAGGTCTGGGGAGAAGGGAACAAGAAAGAGCTGTTAAAACATCACAAGCAGGGAACCCCCACGTGCAGAGTGCAAAGACCAAACTGTAAATAGTAAGTTTAAATAAAATAGCGTTGTACCATATACAACCGTGTTGGCTCATCTGTGTGTCAGAACACCCAACACCACACTCACTATTACCCAAATTCAATTTGTATCCCGAAAACCAACCGAGTTCCTCTAATATCCCCATAATCCCTCCAATTCCCCCCAGCAGGTCCGATATGTACAGGAGCAAATCGTCTGCCACCAGCTTTATAGCCAAGGTAAACAGCAGTGGAGAAAGTGGACATCCCTGCCTCATCCCCGGTACAACTGAAGTAGTCCGAACTCACCCGATTTGTCCGCACACTCGCCACCGGTGCCTGGTATAGCAACTGAACTCAATCCACAAGTCCCTGCCAAAACCCAAATCGCCCCAGAACCTCGCACCCCTCTGGAGGCATCATAATTACATTAAGCAACCTCCTAATGTTGGTCGCCAAGTGCCGTCCCTTTACAAACCCCGTCTGGTCCTCCCCTATTACCCCTGGGATGCAGTCCACAATCCTTGTGGCCAGGATCTTCGCCAATAGTTTGGCATCTACATTTAACAGGGAGATCGGTATGGCGCTGAGGTCCCAGGTTCGATCCCGGCTCTGGGTCACTGTCCGTGTGGAGTTTGCACATTCTCCCCGTGTTTGCGTGGGTTTCGCCCCCACAACCCAAAAGATGTGCAGGGTAGGTGGATTGGCCACGCTAAATTGCCCCTTAATTGGAAAAAATGAATTGGGTATGCTAAATTAAAAAAAAAAAACAGGGAGATCGGCCTGTACGATCCACAATTTTCCAGATCCTTATTCCGTTTTAAGATGAGGGAGATCGACGCCTGTGACAACATCGGGGGGGCGGGGCGGGGGGGGGGCGGGCGGGGCACTCCCAACTCCTTCGCGTCATTGAAGGCCCTTACCAGCAGCTGTCCCAGAACCCCCGAGAACCTCTTATAGAATTCCACCAGTTACCCGTTCGGTCCTGGGGCCTTACCCACTTGCATCGCCTCCAACCCCTCTGCCACTTCTACAAACCCAATTGGGACCCCCAAGCCCTCCACCAGCTCCTCATCAACCTTCGGGAACTCCAGCCCTCCCAGAAACCTTCTCATCCCCTCTTCCCAGGCTAGGGGTTCCGACTTATCCAATTTGCTATTGAACTCCCTAAACACCCCATTCACCCCCGGCTGGACCATGACCGTATTCCCTCCTGTGTCCTTCACTTTCCCAATTTCTCTCGCCGCCTCCTGCTTCCTCAACTGATGCGCTAACATCCTGCTCGCTTTCTCCCCATACTCGTATACCGCCCCTCTCACCCTTCGCAACTGCCCAACCGCCTTACCCATAATTATCAGCCCCAAACTCCATTTGCAGCCTCTGGTGTTCCTTTAACTATCCTTCCTCCGGGGCCTCTGCATATCTCCTGTCCCCCTGCAGGATTTCCTCCACTAGCCTTTCTGTCTCCAACCACTCAGCCTTCTCCCTGTGTGACCGAATCAAAATAAACTCCCAGTGGGGATGATTTTCTTGCAGGAGTTGCATAGGTTATTCTTGAAGACTCTCCTTTGACAAAGTGTCATCTGGATTCGAAACGTTAGCTCTTTTCTCTCCCTACAGATGCTGCCAGTCCTGCTGAGATTTTCCAGCATTGTCTTTTTGGTTTCAGATTCCAGCATCCGCAGTAATTTGCTTTTAAGAACATGTGTGCCATGTTCAATATGCTCGGCTACATTTTCCATGTCCAAGTGGAGGGAGGACATTGATCAAAGCACAAAATGGTACCACTATACATAAAGCTGCTCTTTTACAGCATGTGTTGGTTCAAGTTCTGTTCCTGATACTTTTGCAAAATTGGGTAAATACAGACTGGGCCATGTAGACAGTTGGTAGAAATAGCTGATGTTTTTGAACAGTGTTGTTGAGTTATTTTCAAATGATATCTGAACCACTTTAAAATTGTGCGGTCTCATTTTAAAAAAATACACCATTTTTTTTTTCCAATTAAGGGGAAATTTAGCGTGGCCAATCCACATACCCAGCACATCTTTTTGGGGAGTGGGGATGAGACCCAGGCAGACATGGGAAAAATGTGCAAACTCCACACGGACAGTGACCCGGGCCGGGATCGAACCCGGCTCCATGGCGCCATGAGACCACAGAGCTAACCACTGCGCCATCATGCTGCCCGAAATTGTGCTGACTCATTGGTGATAACTCTGTGTTTGCTCATTTTGAATTCTTTATGTATTTGAGCAACTGTTAAAACAAAAGCTGCTGAAAACATTTTTCTCACTACATTGTGTGACCTACATTTTCAGTCCTGGCTACTTTGCTGTATTCTCACCCTGTGTCCACCCAAATTCCATTTGGTAAATATGTTTGCACTACTGTTCAAGCATTAACCTGCAGAATCTACTAGCTCACAACGATGATTACTTAAACTAATCAAAAATAAGAAATGTGAAATGCATTTAGAGTTCTTGGTACATATTTTTAGTCTACCAAATAAAACTTCCTTGAATTTATTATTAACCTTAAAATTTCTTTTTGATTACACAGATAGGTTGCCATGAGAAACTGGAACAGAAGGGGGTTATTTTTTGATTTTTCCCAATGGAAAATATAGTACAAAACTATCCTAAAGCTATATTGTCAATGTAGCATTACATTTAAGTGTTATCAGATAATTGCAACTTATACCAAAGTTTAAACAGCTTTCTTTGTTTTTGAGTCAATGCAGCAAATGATTTTAACAATAAAGTGGTGGGGCAACACATTTATCGCATCAGTGGGAACAGAAGTAGTTTATAGTAGTGTTTGTGCTGTAGCTGAACTAATATTAGGGCATTTTTCAGATTGTCACAAATGCACATGCATCATGCAATTATGCAGTATTTCAACAGTGCAAATTATTTATGCTGACAATGGTTAATTACAATTGAAGCAAAGTAGTTTTGGTACAACGGTTTGGGGAGAGTGCAGGTTTGCTCTGGCGAAGTGATGGGACAGATGCAGGCAGCTAAATGACTACCTTCTGTTACTGTAGACTTCAATGGTTTAAATTTCTTACTGGACTTTAAATATGAATCCGCCCATAAAAAAATAGAAAGATAAAAGTATTAATTCCAAATTTTAGGAAACTTTCTCAAGGATTCTAACTTTAGCTGCAAACAAGAGCACCTTCAGGAATGCATAGTAGCATAGCAGGAGTCATTATAATACATGTCTCTTGATGGCGGACTCCAGTTGAACAAAATTAAGTGCCACTTTGTGGTAAACACCACTGATCATACACTACATGTATTACGGTACTGCCATTGTACTCCAGTCATTACAGTAAATCCCGGCCTGCTGGCTCCACCCAGCAGGCTCTGTATAAAAGTGTACGCTCTCCTGCACTGCCCCATTCTTGGTTCCAGCTGCAGGAGGCTTAACATCGAGCATAATAAAGCCTCAATAGTTCACCATTCGTCTCGTAGTCATTGATGGTACATCAATTTATTGTGCTAGAATTTTGAAAATGAACGTCTTACTCAAGCCGGATCGCCTGGAACTGAACCCTCACACAGCCGATGCCACAGCGACTTTCGGGCACTGGCAACCCTGCTTTGAAGGATATCTCGGAGCATCCACAGAAGTCTTCTCAGATCCACAGAAGCTCCAACTACTCTACACACAGGTGAGCCCACAAGTTTTCCTCCTCATTCGGACGTTCCCACTTACACGGAGGCGATAGAACTACTGAAAGGACAGTATATCAGGACTGTAAATCAGGTGTTCGCCAGGCACCTCCTGGCCACGAGACGGCAACTCCCAGGGGAGTCTCAGGACGATTTCCTGCGTGCCTTGCGGATGCTTGGCAGAAACTGTAGTTGCCAGGTGGTGTCGGCAGTCCAACACACGGAACTGCTGATCAGAGACGCCTATGTCACGGGCATTAAGTCCAATTACGTCAGCCAGCAATTATTAGAAGCGGGTACACTCGGCCTCACAGAGACAGTACAGCTCACTAACTCCTTAGAAGTGGCCTCCCGCAATCTGTAGTCCTACACCTCCAACCGCGCGGCACCCTCATGGGCGTCATGGGCCCCACCATCATCCGACCCGGGTGCACTGCAAGCCTGCGCCGCACGGCAGCCAGCTAACTCCGGAGGCCCCAAATGCTATTTTTGTGGCCAGAACAAGCACCCCAGACAACGCTGCCCGGCACGGAGCGCGACCTGAAACGGGTGTGGCAAGAAGGGCCACTTCGTCACCGCTTGCCAGCCCCAATCGATCGCTGCCATTTCTAGGCCCAGCATCACTACCGCTACACCTCCCATGTGCGATCCAGGGGCGCCATCTTCTTCGGCGCCCGCCACGTGCTGCCTGTGGGCACCGCCATCTTGGATGTCGCCCGCCATGTGCGCCCCGTGGGCGCCGCCATCTTTGGCGCCATCTTGGAACGCACCCCAGGACCCCTGCGCGCCTGGCTGTACGCTGGCCGCCGATACCTCCGCCACCGCCGATCGGCCCTCCCACCAACTTCCGCAGCTCACCTCCATCACCCTCGATCAGTTTCGGCTTCGCAACCTCGCGACTGCTACAACGACCGTACGGATCAACGGGCACGAGACGACCTGCCTCTTCGACTCCGGGAGCACGGAGAGTTTCATCCACCCAGCTACGGTAAGGCGCTGCTCCCTCCCGGTTCTCCCGTCACCCAGAAAATCTCCCTGGCCTCCAGATCCCATTCCGTACAGATCCGGGGGTACTGCATCGCGACCCTCCCCATACAGGGCGTAGAGTACAGTAACTTCAGACTCTATGTCCTCCCCCATCTCTGCGCTGCCCTGTTACTGGGTCTCAATTTCCAGTGCCACCTCCAGAGCCTTACTCTGAAGTTCGGTGGACCCCTGCACCCCCCTCACCGTCTGTGGCTTCACGACCCTTAAGATCGATCCACCCTCACTCTTCGCGAACCTCACCCCGGACTGTAAGCCCGTCGCCATGAGGAGCTGACAGTACAGTGCCCAAGACAGGACCTTTATCAGGTCGGAAGTCCAACGGCTTCTGCGGGAGGGGATCATTGAGGCCAGTAACAGCCCCTGGAGAGCTCAAGTGGTGGTAGTTAAGACTAGGGAGAAACACGGGATGGTCATCGACTACAGTCAGACGATCAACCGGTACACGCAGCTCGATGCGTACCCCCTTCCGCGCATATCTGACATGGTAAACCAGATTGCGCAGTGTCGAGTCTTCTCCACAGTTGACTTGAAATCCGCATACCACCAGCTCCCCATCCGCCCGGAGGACCGTCAATACACTGCATTTGAAGCAGATGGCCGCCTCTACCATTTCCTTAGGGTTCCCTTCGGCGTCACCAATGGGATCTCGGTCTTCCAGCGCGAGATGGACCAAATAGTTGACCAGTACAGGTTGCGGGCCACGTTCTCGTATCTGGATAACGTCACCATCTGCGGCCACGACCAGCAGGACCACGACACGAATCTCCAGAAATTCCTCCACACCGCTAAACTCCTTAACCTTACCTATAATAAGGAGAAATGCGTTTTCCGCACAACCCGCTTAGCTATTCTTGGCTACGTTGTGGAAAATGGAGTCCTAGGGCCCGACCCAGACAGCATGTGCCCCCTCCTGGAACTCCCCCTCCCACACTGTCCCAAGGCTTTGAAGCGATGCCTGGGATTCTTCTCATATTACGCCCAGTGGGTCCCTAATTATGCAGCCAAGGCCCGCCCACTCATCAAGTCCACCATTTTCCCCGACGGCTGAGGCCCGCCAGGCCTTCAACCACATCAAGGCACACATTGCCAAAGCCACGATGCACGCAGTCGACGAGTTCCTCCCATTTCAAGTGGAGAGCGACGCATCGGACGTGGCTCTGGCTGCCACCCTCAACCAGGCGGGCAGACCCGTGGCCTTCTTCTCCCGCACCCTCCATGCCTCAGAAATTCGGCACTCCTCTGTCGAAAAGGAGGCCCAAGCCATTGTGGAAACTGTGCGACATTGGAGGCATTACCTGGCCGGCAGGCGATTTATTCTCCTCACTGACCAACGGTTAGTTGCCTTCATGTTTAGTAACGCACAGCGGGGCAAGATTAAGAACGACAAGGTCTTGAGGTGGAGGATCAAACTCTCCACCTATAACTACGAGATCTTGTATCGCCCTGGGAAGCTCAATGAGCCCCCAGATGCCCTATCCCGCGGTACATGTGCCAGCGCACAAGTAGACCGACTTCGGGCTCTCCACAACGACCTCTGTCACGCGGGGGTCACCCGGTTCTTCCACTTTATCAAGGCCCGCAACCTGCCCTACTCCATCGAGGAGGTCAGGACCGTGACCAGGGACTGCCAGGTCTGCGCGGAGTGCAAACCACACTTCTACCGGCCGGACAGAGCATTTCTGGTGAAGGCCTCCCGCCCCTTTGGGCGCCCCAGCATCGACTTCAAACGGCACCTCCCCTCCACTGACCGCAACGTGTTCTTTCTCAATATCATTGATGAGTACTCCCATTTCCCTTTCGCCAGCCCATGCCCTGACATGATTTCTACCACTGTCATCAAGGCCCTACACAGTATCTTCACTTTGTTCGGTTTCCCCACCTACATCCATAGTGATCGGGGATCCTCCTTCATGAGCGATGAGCTGCGTCAGTTCCTGCTCAGCAAAGGCATCGCCTCGAGCAGGACGACCAGGTACAACCCCCGGGGAAACGGACAGGTGGAGAGGGAGAACGCGACGGTCTGGAAGGCCATCCTGCTGGCCCTTCGGTCTAAGAGTCTCCCAGTCTCCCGCTGGCAGGAGGTCCTCCCCGATGCGCTCCACTCTATCCGGTTGCTCTTGTGCACTGCTACCAATGAGACCCCTCACGAAAGTGTGTTTGCCTTCCCTAGGAAGTCCACCTCCGGGTCTCGCTCCCAACCTGGCTGACAGTTCCTGGGCCTATCCTCCTCTGGAAGCAATCGAGGAGCCATAAATCAGACCCTCTCGTCGAAAAAGTCCTCCTCCTCCATGCAAACCCACAGTACACCTACGTGGCGCACCATTACGGGCGACAGGACACAGTCTCCCTCCGGGACCTGGCACCCGCTGGTTCCCCATCTACCATCACCACCGCCCCCAACCTGGTACCGTCCCTCCCCCTCCGGTTGCCACCCCGCCCCTGCGCCGTTCACCCCCCCACCAACGACTATCACCATCACCCCCATCCCGGCAGCCCCCGTCTCCCCACTGGATCCACTACTGGGTGAAGAAGGAGAGGACAACCCGCTCTCGGAGTCGCAGGTACCCACATCGGCGCCCACACCACAGCTGGGACTGAGGCGATCGCGGCGGAGGGTCAAAGCCCCCGACAGACTCGACCTGTAACTTCGCTTCACCCCCGCTGGACTCCTTTTTTAAACAGGGGGTGAATGTGGTAAACACCACTGATCATACACTACATGTATTACGGTACTGCTATTGTACTCCAGTCATTACAGTAAATCCTGGCCTACTGGCTCCACCGAGCAGGCTCTGTATAAAAGTGTACGCTCTTCTGCACTGCCCCCATTCTTGGTTCCAGCTGCAGGAGGCTTAACATCTAGCACAATAAAGCCTCAATAGTTCACCATTCGTCTCGTAGTCATTGATGGTACATCACACTAAAAGGAAACTAAACAAAATTAAAAAGTAAATAAATTGTAATATTATCATCAGTATCTACCTTTCCTCTGTTCCAAGAAATTGAGACGCTGTCTATTTCTGAACAACTTATAGGGGCAGTCGCGAGCCGAGTACCAGCTGGGATTGGTGCTGAAACATTTGCTTGCACCTGATCTATTTGTTCTTCATTTTTCAACTGTTCTCCAATATCATTAACGTGCATCTTTCCTTGAACTGGATGAGTCTCACCATCAGCTGATGAAAGTAATGATTGCCCTGCATCACTCATTGATTCGAGACCTCCATCCTGTAGTTCATCACCTTGACTGGCCTCATTTACTGTGCTTTCATTTATGATCAGATTATTAGAAGTCAGTTCTTCTGTGTCTTCAGGTGCTGAAATACTGTCGTTCTCTGGAGCATTTTCAGGGCCAGAGGTAAACTGAATTTCACCTGGAGGTGATCGATCTGGCTGCATCTCTTCCTCCTGATCAACATTCTTCAGTAGTTCTTGAGGATCCTCAGGCAGTACCTCTGCATCTCCACCCGGGACATCTTCAGTCAGATTCTGTTCACTTTCAGCCATGTTTAATAACTAAATAAAAGAAATGTCACAAATTAGTCAACAGTTCCCCAAATGACAAATCATCAACTTTAGTTGTGCCATTAAAAATCAGTGAGCATGACATAGAATGAGGAAGTAGAGTGATAGAAAATGAAATAAATAAACATTATAGAAGAAATGCATGGGATTTCTGTGTCAGACTGTTGCAGGCTGGGACAATTAGGAGGTCCTAGGTGTGGGATCTGAAGCAGGCAGTGTGAATCATAGAATGATACGCACATAGGAGGGCAATTTGGTCCATCATGCTTGTGCCAGCTCTTTAACAGAGCGTTACAATTAGTTCCAAATCACTGTACTTTCCCCATGGCCCTGCAAATTTCTCTCCAACTTGTTATCTAATTCCCCATTTCAAAATTAGTAAACTTGCTTCTACCACTGTTGAATCCGCCAAATCAGCATGCATGAAACAGTAGGTAGAAAACAATGAGCAAGGTTTATTAGCAATACAATCAAATATTCCTCTCCCCAAAGGGTCTCCCTCCCGGACCGGCACCCAGGTCAGGGTTTTTATACTCGTGAGGGGTCCCATTACCGGGGAAGTTCATATTCCATGAAGGTTACGGGGAAATCGGATTGTCCTTATTCCTTAACTTCTGTGGGGGTTATAACAACCACCCTCTGCAAAACAGTCCAATCCAGATCATAAGAAGTTGCAACATAAATTGTTTTTCTTCATGTCATCTCTGTCTTTGCTTTAAACCTGTCTCTTCTGGTTATTTTATTTTTTGCTATTTAATGTAAGTTGTGGGTGTTAGGTCACTGTTTGCCTGTTAATTTATCTGTACCTCATATTCTAACATTTATGACTAACATAAGATAGATATTGTAAATTGTTTTATCTTTCTGACCTTGCATAGTAAAGTTTATTTTGTGTGGCTTTATTCTCTTAGCAAGTATCTTGGATCTCAAAGTTGTCTACTTTGGGGCTGGTTTAGCACAGAGGGCTAAATAGCTGGCTTGTAATTCAGGACAATGCCAGCAGCGCGGGTTCAATTCCCGTACCGGCCTCCCCGAACAGGCGCCGGAATGTGGCGACTCGGGGCTTTTCACAGTAACTTCATTGAAGCCTACTTGTAACAATAAGTGATTATTATTATATTATTATGAAACAAAATGTTACTTGTCGCTAACTGAATCGTTCCAAACACCTGGGGGCCTGGTCCAAGATTATAACAGCAGTCATTGATGAATGCACCTGGTGGCAGCATGGTAGTGCAGTGCTTAGCACTGCTGCCTCACAGCGCCAAGGATCCGGGTTCGATTCCGGTCCCGGGTCACTATCCGTGTGGAGTTAACACATTCTCCCCGTGTCTGCCCCCCACAACCCAAAGATGCGCTGGGTAGGTGCTATGCTAAATCGCCCCTAATTTGGGAAAAAAAGCAATGGGTATTCTAAATTTAAAAAGAAATTGATGAATGCACCTGTGGGAGCCAGCCCAAAACACAAAATTGAATGGCTGCTCATTCTGACTAGTGTCATCACAGACAAAGTTTACATAATTGCCAGCAATGAGAAACAATCCAGTAGTGACCTGCATTTAAATAAAGTCAACTGGGAATCCAGGATATCTTTCTGAAAGCATCCGGAAGGATTTGGAGGCGATAGATTGAGGGCGGCATGGTGGCACAGTGGTTAGCACTGCTGCCTCACAGCGCAAGGGACCCGCTTTCAATTCTGGCCTTGGGTGATTGTTTGAGTGGAGTTTGCACATTCTCCCTGTGCCTGCGTGTGTTTCCTTTGGGTACTCCATTTCCTCCCATAATCCAAAGATGTGCACGTTAAGTGGGTTGGCCATGATCAATGGGCAGGGTTATGGGGATAGGGTGGGGGAGTGGGTCTGGGTAGAGTGCTCTTTCGGAGGGTCGGTGCATACTCAATGGGCAGAATGGCTTCCATCTCTGCCGCAGAGATTCTATGAAAGCGGCCACCTTCACAGCACTGGTAATGCATAGCCACCAGGTCCAACCAGGAGCAGGCTTTCTTCTAGGAGGCACCACTTGATGCAACCATCTCAGCCTCTGTCTGTACACCTGGTTCATGAACAGTCACTTGTGGGCAACAGACACATGGGCACACCATCACCTGAAAGTTCCCTTCTAAGCCACACACCAACATTACTTAGAACTATAATGCCATTCCCTCATTGTCGCTGGGTCAAAAGCCTGGAACATTAGGTGATCTGTAGCGGTTCAAGAAGGCAGTTTTCAGGAGCAATGAGGGTGGACAAAATACTGCTGATCTTGTCAGTGATGCTCACATTCCAAAAAAGAATAATGAAAAATTGAATTCTGCTGTCTCTCCACAGCGGAAGCCGGTAGATGGCCTTCCCACCCCAATGCCAATTGAAGCCCGGTAACACCCATTTAAGGGCCTCATCCCTTCACCACTAGTATTCAACCTGTGGCAGGCAGGCACTCCTGGAGGGATACGTCATGATCAGGCTCAGCCCCTGATCAAGGGACCTAGTATTCAGAAGGAGAGGACCTGCTAACCAACACCCTTCTGGCCTTATTGCCAGAAGGCTGTGGCTGTGATGCAGAACAAGACCAACAGCACGGGTTCAATTCCCATACCGGCCTCCCCAAACAGGCGTTGGAATGTGGTTACTAGGGGCTTTTCACAGTAACTTCATTAAAGCCGACTTGTGACAATAAGCGATTTTCATTTCATTTAATTTCTTCCCACCGTAACTAGTGATCTCTCCTCATGACCCCCCAACCTGCACTCACTCACCTGTGGCCAGGATCCCTCGCTCAGGTAGGTGCATTATTGCCAGTTTCCCCAGTGGTGCCGACGGCAAAGAGGAACTGCTGGACTTTGATTGGCCATGGTGCAGAGGAACTTCCTCTCCGTGTACTTGATCCTAAGGAAGGCCTGCCACTAGCCTGACTGGTACTTAATATGGCGGGCCTTTCCCAAAGATGTTGGCTCTCACCATCTCTCGGAGCCGTTGGTGAGACTCCTGTCATTAGGGGAGGCTGTGGCATAGTGGTATTGTCGCTGGACTAGTAATCCAGACACCCAGGGTAATGTTCTGGGGTCCCGAGTTCGAATCCCGCCATGGCAGATGGTGAAATTTTAAATCAATAAAAATCTGGAATTAAAAGTCTAATGATGACCGATTGTCGTAAAAACCCACCTGGTTCATTAATGTCCTTTAGGGAAGGAAATCTGTCAACCTTACACGGTTTGGCTTACATGTGACTCCAGATCCATAGCAATGTGGTTGACTCTTAAATGCCCTCAGGACAGGGCAATAAATGCTGGTCCAGCCAACGATGCCCACATCCCATGGTCAAATAAAAGAAAAAAATTGGTTTAAATTCACCCAATATTTTTAATTAACACAAAATAGTCTCTCATCATAAGTACTCTCAATAAATCCTTTTTTAAAAATAAATTTAGAGTACCCAATTATTATTATTTTTTCCATCAAGGCAAAGTGGGAGGAAGAGTTGGGAGAGGGTATGGAGGAGGGGTTGGAAATGGATATTGAATGGAAATCGCGTATTGTCACAAGTAGGCTTCAATGAAGTTACTGTGAAAAGCCCCTAGTCGCCACATTCCGACGCCTGTTCGGGGAGGCTGTTACGGGAATTGAACCGTGCTGCTTGCCTGCCTTGGTCTGCTTTCAAAGCCAGCGATTTAGCCCTGTGCTAAACAGCCCCTGCAGCCCCTGGTTCTGGTGTGAGGTGCTCCGGAGGGTGAACGCCTCCACCTCGTGCGCGAGGTTGGGGCTGATACAGCTGAAGGTGGTGTACAGAGCGCACCTTACAAGGGCAAGGATGAGCCGGCTCTTTGAGGGGGTAGAAGATGTGTGTGAACGTTGCGGGGGGGGCCCCGCAAACCACGTTCATATGTTTTGGTCCTGTCCAAAGCTGGAGGATTACTGGAAGGAGGTGTTTAGGGTAATCTCTAAAGTGGTGCACGTGAAACTGGACCCGGGCCCTCGGGAGGCCATATTCGGGGTGTCGGACCAGCTGGGGTTGAACATTAGTGGGGTTCAGGGCTGAGGGTTGGGGGGAGGGGGACTGTATGTGTTAATGGTGACTATGGGTGATTCCTGATTCCTTTTTGTCATTTGTTTATGTTAACATGCGGGCCAATATCTAGGGTTTGGTGGGAGGATGGGATCGTTGTTATTGATATGGGGATTGACATTACATTCGTTACTGATTATTGTTTATTGTTGGGTGTAAATTTGGGAGAAAATATGAAGGAGAATTTTTAAAAAAAACTATTTTAATTATTATTTTTTCCAATTAAGGGGCAATTTAGCGTGGCCAATCCACCTAACCTGCACATCTTTGGGTTGTGGGGGTAAAACCCAAGCAAACACGAGAAGATTCGAATCCGGGTCCTCAGCGCCGTGAGGCAGCAATGTTAACCACTGAGCCACCGTGCTGCTCTAACAAATCTTTATTTGTTCATGGAATTTGGGGATCTATGACTAGGTCAGTATTTATTTCCCATTACTAATTGCCCATGAGAAGGTGGTAGTGAGCTGCCTTCTTGAATTGCTGCAGTCCATGTGGTGTAGGAATACCCACACAGTGGTTAGCACTGTTGCTTCACAGCGCCAGGGTCCCAGGTTCGATTCCCGGCTTGGGTCACATTCTGTGTGGAGTCTGCACGTTCTCCCTGTCTGCATGGGTTTCCTCCGGGTGCTCCGGTTTCCTTCCACAAGTCCCGAAAGACGTGCTGTTAGGTAATTTAGACATTCTGAATTCTCCCTCCGTGTACCCGAACAGGTGCTGGAGTGAGGCGACTAGGGGCTTTTCACAGTAACTTCATTGCAGTGTTAATGTAAGCCTACTTGTGACAATAAAGATGATTAAAAAAAATAAAATTATCAGAGTTGTTAGGGAGGGATTTTAATCCAGCGACGATGAAGCTGTCTGCCTGTGGAAGAAAGCAGCTCTGAGCATTGAGTATTTTAAAAAAATAATCTTTATTAAAGATTTTTGGAGAAAGAAACAAAGTTATAGACCAACTCTTCCAAGAATTGTCCATCTCTGTCGGATTGCCACGCCACTTCTTTTATGCTGAGATGGAGCTCCACATTTAAGATCCAGACTTTCAAATGGGGCCAATTCAGAAATGACGTGCAAACCTGTTCTCGGAGCCCTTCCTCGTGTTGCAGGACTATCGGGGTTCCAAACCACCCCCCCATTTTATTACATTAGATATGGTATTTTGTTAAATCGTAGGGTAAATCGGTAGGGTACAAGCTGGGGGTTG
This sequence comes from Scyliorhinus torazame, assembly GCF_047496885.1. Classification (NCBI taxonomy): domain Eukaryota; kingdom Metazoa; phylum Chordata; class Chondrichthyes; order Carcharhiniformes; family Scyliorhinidae; genus Scyliorhinus; species Scyliorhinus torazame. Next base: position 58,022,011 of record NC_092707.1, on the reverse strand, counting down.
CCAAGATGGGTTGGGTGAAGGTGGTAAATAGGAGGGTGTTAGGTGACAGGATAGTGAGTAGTAGGTGCCAGGGTCAGTGTGGTGGTAGGTGGCTGGTCATAATGGCAGGGTGACTAATGTGGTGAGGTCGGGTCGGGGTGGCGAGGGAGTTCAGAGGTCAATGGGGAGTAGTTACTAGTTAGTTACTCAGCAGTTAGACATGTGTTTTTCTGTCTAAATATTTCCTGGGTAACTATACGTGAGTCAGAACTCTCCAACTCTAACTCAAAGTTTGAGACCTTTTCGAAGGGTTCTGGATGCAAGGGAATTGCCCATCGAAAGTCGAAACCTCTACCGCACACACGGGGAGGATGTGCAGACTCTGCACAGACAGTGACCCAAGCCAGAATCGAACCTGGGATCCTGGAGCTGTGAAGCAATTGTGCTATCCACAATGCTACCGTGCTGCCCCTGATGGTCCTACCACCCCAACCCTCCTCTGACTCAGCCTGACCCTCTGACTCCCCCTGATCCAACCTCACCCATCCTCGCCACCCTGTCATCCTACCCAGCCTGCCACCTACATTAGCCAATGTTTCAGGTCGATGATCTTACATCAGAACTGAAAGAAATTAGAAATGTAACAGGGTTTAAGCACGTATGGAGACTAGGAACATTGTGATATGGTAGGAAAGAACAAGAGCAAATGGCTGTGGTAGGTTTGAAAGCATGACTGATTAAATGACAGAAAAAACAAAATGCAATTCATGGAGCTCGTTAAAAGTCATGCACAATCAATCACAGTGGTTAGAACTGTTGCTTCACAGCTGTAGGGTCCTAGGTTCGATTCCTGGCTTGGGTCACTGTCTGTGCGGAGTCTGCACGTTCTCCCTGTGCCTGCGTGGGTTTCCTCCGATTTCCTCCCACAGTCCAAAGATGTGCAGGTTAGGTGGATTGGCAATGTTAAATTGCCCTTAGTGTCCACAAAAGGTTAGGTGGGGTTACTGGATTATGGGGATAGGGTGGGGGTGTGGGCGTAATTGGGGTGCGCTTTCCAAGGGCCGGTGCTGACTCGATGGGTCGAATGGCCTCCTTCTGCACTGTAAATTCTATGATTCTAAGATGGGACTGTTGCTGCTGCCAGTTGTTTGTAGGGGAGGGGGAGAGAGGGAAGCGTGCTTGCCTGCAGTTGCCATGCCTGGGACTCATGCTTGTTACTGGCTGCCTTTCTGCTTATCGGCTGGGAGTGGAGCACGCGGATTTTGGTTGGCCTGCTGCCAGGCTGAAAGTGGAAGAGAACGGACTTGCTTTTGCAGTTTTGGACTGGATGGTGTCTGGAACCGGATACTGGAACTGTATCCCAATTGACTATGTGTACTGCTTGTCGTGATGTTGGTTTTGTTTTATTGTTGGAGGATTGTATGGGTATTATTGTATTTTTGATGTGTATTGTTATTTTGGGCTTAGTGGCTGGGTGCTCGCCAGTTGCGGCCCTCCTGCTTCTGTGCACTGGGGGTTGAGGGGTCCTTCCTGATGATAGTGAGGGGGAGGGGTGTTTTCTCTCTCTCTCTCCTCAACTGTGTGCTGTCTGTCCTTTTCCGGTGGACAGTGCAGCTTGCAAACGCCTGTTCACCGACGTGGGGCTTCTGCTGGAGCCAGGGTAGAGTGGGGGAGCATGCGCTGGCTTGAGTGCTGGCGGCTTTGCCTTGTACTTAACTGCTTGTCGGGTTTCTTGCGGTGGCTCTACATTCTGTCTTGTTTCTTTTTGTAAAGAGAGTTCTCTGTCCCTCCATGCCCCGTGTCAGTGCGTCCTTTTCCAGGGTCTGCGCTGCTCATTTGGGTACCTCTCCATCACTATGGGGCTACCATTAGGGCAAGGCGTTGGCGTGTCCTTTTCCAGGGGTCTGTGTTGCTAATTTTGGTGCCTTTCCACCAATGTGGGGCTACCATTAAGGAGGGGTGGGGAGAGGTGGCCATATGCTGGCTTTGCAGCTGGTGGTTTGTTTTGAAGGAACTGTTTTGGGTTGAACTGTCTCCTCAGGGGAGGGGGTGTTTTCTCTCTCTCTCTCTCTCACACGTGCCCTCCACCGATGTGTCCTTTTCCGGTGGTCTTTGCTGCTCGTTTGGGTGTCTTTTCCATTGATGGGGGGCTACCGTTGGGGCCAGTGGGAGGGTGGTGGCTTGAGAGCTGGTGGTTTTGTTTTTTTGTTTGGTGTCTTGTAAATTCTTTTAGTATATTACTGATCTTTGTGACTTTTTTAGAATATTGCTGATTTTTTTGTATTCTCGAGTTGTCACTAAACATTATATTTGTAGGAGGGGAAGCGGATGCTATACAAGCTCTGTCACTGTAGGGGGATCTTAACACTGTTAAATATAAATGCCAGTTTAAACTGTGTACGAATATTCTTATTTACACATTCAATTCAGTCAGCCTCTCCAGAGGTAGCCGAAAGTGCCCTAGTTAAACCCAAAAGCTGGTGTCTTAGAGCCAATTTCCATGTACCCTGTCATTTTCATTGAATTTAAGACCTGCTCACACCTAAATCCACACTTTCACCAATATTGCAATTCCCCTCTGTGTTTCTACCACAGATTAGTGCCAAAGGATTTGTGCATCACTAATAACTAATAGATGGGCAGTGTTTATTCATGCCACAAATGGGTTGGACTAGATTTCGGATAGGTGTGCTCTCCAAGGGAACCAAACAGATTGGTTGGAATGAGTAATTTGATCCAGTCATTGTCAAACAGGTTCCAAAAGCTCACAGAACTAACACTGGTGCGTAGAAAACAAATAGAGCGCACACTACCGAGTTCAAAGAATGCGCTCGGCTGAGTTCAGAAAACATGCAGCACTCCCACTCCCAATGTGTCCTGCACTCAGCACCAATATTTTCATTCACATCACACACAAGTGGAGAAATGAAATGAAAATTGCTTATTGTCACAAGTAGGCTTCAAATGAAGTTACTGTGAAAAGTCCCTAGTTGCCACATTCCGGCGCCTGTTCGGGGAGGCTGGTACGGGAATTGAACCGTGCTGCTGGCCTGCATTTGTCTGCTTTGAAAGCCAGCTATTGAGCCCTGTGCTATACCAGCCTCTGGTTCAGAAATACTAGTGTTACATTTTTGCTTTAACAGTAGAATTGCATTCGAGGAGAAGGCTAGGTGAACATGTTTGGGAGAAAGGTATAGATAGTTATGCTGATGGGGTTATATGAAAATTTGCATTGGGAAGAGACTCATGTGGAGGATAAACACAGGCTATACATTTTACACGAGTCACCATAATACCACTTCCTGACTGTCACTCATTATTATTTCCCAGCTTGGAATGAAACTAAGCAAAATACCACACCTGAGCTCAATCGTCAGAATGCCAATATACAAAAAAAAATACCAATATTGGTATACTGTTATTACTAATAATACCTATTATTTTAGATTGCGAAGCTACTGTTGGTGATGCACACTGAAGTCCCCCACCCAGCATACATTATCCTGTGCCCTCAGTGCTTCATCCAAGTAGTGCTCAAGATGGAGGAATACTGATGCTTCAGCTGAGGGAGGTTTCCATGCCCATGATGCCATGAGACTTCATGGGATCTAGAGTAGATCATAGAATCCCTAAAGTGCAGGAGGAGGTCATTTGGCCCATTGTGTCTGTATTGACCCTCTGAAAGAGCATCTAGGCCCACTGACACGGCCCATCCCTGCAACTCCACCTAACCTTTAGGCAATTTAGGCAACTTTTGGACACTAAGGGGCAATTTAGCATGGCCAATTCACCTAACCTGCACATCTTTGGACTGTGGGAGAAAGCCGGAGCACCCGGAGGAAACCCACGCAGACGCAGCGAGAATGTGCAAACTGATGCGACCATCAATTCATATGAGACGAAGAGTTGAAGTGAACAGTGGTTTTAATCAGCTAGATCTGTGCCTGCCTGCGATGCTCTGTACTGAGTGCTGCCTACAGGCTGCAGATCTATATACATCCCCCGAGGGGACGGAGCCATTGGCGGAGCCCACAAGGGCATCAACATAATACAATACAATGTAATGCAATACAATGGTAAATGATAGCAGTAATACATTCACCACACAAACTCCACACAGATGGTCACTCAAAACCGGAATTGAACCCGAGTCCCTGCCACTGCGAGGCAGCAGTGCTAACCACTATGCCACAGTGCCGCCCATTGTTGATGTTGAGAACGCCCTGGGCATCTCCCTCCCGACTGTATATCACTGTGCAACCAACTCTGGTGTATTTGTCCTGGACGGGACATACCCAGATTTGATGGCGTCTGGCACATTTTCTGTAAAGTATGATTATGTCGGGCAGTGCTTTCCTAATTTTGGCACCAGCCCCCAGATATTAGTAAGGAGGGCTGTGCAAGGTCAACAGGGATGGGTTTGTCATTGTCATTTCCAGCGTTTAAGTCAATGCCAAGCGTTACATCGGTTTCATTCTTTTTCTCTACAAGTGGGTGACCTGCTAGACCATTTAACAGTCAACCATATTGCTGTGGGTCAGTTGTGTATGAGCTGTGGTGAACCACGTATTGCTACCATATATATATTTACCGTTATTCGTCCTACTGTTATCCACCACTGTATATATGTTCACTGTTGTTCTTATTCACTGTTACTTACTGTTGTTGTGTTGATGCTTCTGTTGGCTCTGCCTGTGGCTCCGCCCCTCGGGGGAGGTATATAATTGGCAGACCTGTGGCCAGCTCTCAGTGCGGGAGCAGCAGCAGGCTGGCATACTTCTCAGCTTATTAAAACCACTGTTCTCTTCTACAACTCGACTCGTGTGAATTGATGGTCCATCAATTTAATAAGCTAAGATATCACAATGGACGCCGCTCTTAAGCCTGACCGACTTGAACTCGACCCGCAGGCAGCTGAAGCCACTGCAATCTTTGAGCATTGGCTAAGTTGTTTTGAGGCCTACCTCGACTCCTCGACCGACGACGTCTCCGGGGTGCACAAGCTGAGTCTCCTCAACGCTCGGGTGAGGCACAAAAAATTCCTATTAATCACAGACGCGGCCTCGTACGAAGAGGTGGTTGCACTGTTGAAAGGACAGTTCGTGAGGCCGGTGAATGAGGTGTTCGCTCGACATCTTCTTACCACGCAGCGTCAGCGCCCTGGTGAATGGCTGGCAGAATACCTGCATGATCTGAGGGTACTCGCCAGGAATTGTAACTGCCAGGCAGTTATGGCAGTGCAACACACGGAACTCATGATCCGAGACACCTATGTGGCCGGGTCCGGTCCAGTTATATCCGGCAACGACTGCTCGAAAGGGGTACCTTTGACCTCAAGGACACGGTACAGCTATCTACCTCGTTAGAGGTAGCATTCCAGAGTTTGGATGCCTTCACACCTGACCACGCGGCATCCTCGTGGACGTGGGAGATGCGGCCGTCACCCGACCCGGGCGTGTCCCATGCCTGTGCCGCGCGGCTGCCCGCCAACTCCGGGCGGCCGTTCTGCTACTTCTGCGGCCAGGGCCAGCACCCCAGGCAGCGTTGTCCAGCTCGGGACGCGACCTGCAACGAGTGCGGTAAGAAGGGGCATTTTGCCAAAGTCTGCCTGGCCCGACCTAAAGTTCCCAAATCGAAAGCCTGCCAGGCCCAACCTGAAGCTCACAGATTCTGCAGTGTGGCATCATGCCTGCCGGTACCGCCCCCTTCTGATGCGTCACCCACCTCGTGCAGTCTGCAGGGGGCCGCCAATTTGTCCGCCATCTTTAACTCCGCCCGCCACATGCGACCCGTTGGGGCCGCCATCTTGGCCGCCATCTTCGACGACGCCCGTCACGTGCGACTCATGGAGGCCGCCATTTTGGGACCACCCCGCTACCGCCAACCGGACCAGTCATCCGCAGCTCGGCTCTGTTACACTCGACCAGTCCTGGCCCCATCACCTCAAGAACTCTATGATGGCCGCCCAGGTCAATGGGCATGAGACGTCTTGTGTCTTCGACTCCGGGAGCATGGATAGCTTCGTCTATCCGGATACGGTAAGGTGCAGCTCCATCCAGATTTTCCCCTTGTCCCAAACAATCTCCTTTGCTTCCGGATCACATTCTGTGCAGATCCGGGGGTACTGTGTCGCAAACCTTGTGATACAGGGTGTCGAGTACGCCAACTTTAAACTTTACGTCCTCCCCCACCTCTGCGCTCCCCTCTTATTAGGACTGGATTTCCAGTGTAACCTCCGAAGCCTGACCTTGAAGTTCGGTGGACCCCTGCCCCCTCTCACCGTCTGTAGCCTCGCGACCCTTAAGGTTGCCCCTCCCTCGCTCTTTGCGAACCTCACCCCTGACTGTAAGCCCTCGCCACCAGGAGCATACGATACAGTGCTCAGGACAAGGCCTTTATCAGGTCGGAGATCCAGCGACTCTTGCGGGAAGGGATCATTGAGGCCAGTAACAACCCCTGGAGAGCCCAAGTGGTGGTCATCAGGACCGGGGAGAAGAACCGGATGGTCGTCGACTACAGTCAGACGATCAACCGGTACACGCAACTTGATGCGTACCCTCTTCCCCGCATATCTGACATGGTCAACCAGATTGCGCAGTATTGAGTCTTCTCCACGGTAGATTTGGAGTCCGCCTACCACCAGCTCCCTAACCGGCCGGAGGACCGCCACTACACTGCCTTCGAGGCAGACGGCCGCCTCTACCGCTTCCACAGGGTTCCCTTCGGCGTCACCAATGGGGTCTCGGTCTTCCAACGAACGATGGACCGAATGGTTGACCAGTACGGGCTGCGGGCCACGTTCCCGTATTTGGATAATGTCACCATCTGCGGCCATGATCAGCAGGACCACGACGTTAACCTTAGGAAATTCCTCCACACCGCCCAACTCCTTAATTTGACCTATAACAAGGAGAAATGCATTTTCCGCACAACCCGACTAGCCATCCTTGGCTATGTCGTGGAAAACGACGCCCCCTCCTGCAACTTCCCCTCCCCCACTGCCCTAAGGACCTGAAGAGATGCCTGGGGTTCTTTTCCTACTATTCCCAGCGAGTCCCCAATTATGCGGACAAGGCCCGCCCACTTATCAAATCCACCATTTTTCCCCTGACGGCTGAGGCCCGCCTGGCCTTCGACCGCATCATGACAGACATTGCCAAGGCCATGATGCACGCTGTGGACGAGTCCATTCCGTTCCAGGTGGAGAGCGATGCATCGGGCTTTGCCCTGGCCACTACTCTCAACCAGGCAGGAAGGCCCGTGGCTTTCTTTTCCCATACGCTCCATGCCTCTGAGATTCGACACACCTCTGTCGAGAAGAAAGCTCGAGCCATTGTGGAAACTGTGTGACATTGGAGGCATTATCTGGCCGGCAGGAGATTCACTCTCCTCACTGACCAATGGTCGTTTGCCTTCATGTTCAATAACACACAGCGGGGCAAGATCAAGAATGACAAGATCTTGAGGTGGAGGATCGAACTCTCCACCTATAACTACGATGTCTTGTATCGTCCTGGGAAGCTCAATGAGCCCCCAGATGCCCTGTCCCGCTGTACATGCGCCAGCGCGCAAGAAGACCCACCGGGCCATCAACAATGACCTCTGTCATCCGGGGTCACCTGGCTTCTCCATTTCATCATGGCCCGCAACCTGCCCTACTCCACTGAGGAGGTAAGGACCATGACCAGGGACTGTGAAGTCTGTGCGGAGTGCAAGCCGCACTTCTATCAGCCGGACAGGGCTCACCTGGTAAAGGCCTCCAGCCCCTTTGAACGCCTCAGCGTCGATTTCAAAGGGCCCCTCCCCTCCACTGACCGTAACGTGTACTTCCTCAACATCGTTGACGAGTACTCCCGTTTTCCCTTTGCCATCCCATGGCCTCGGCCACTGTCATCAAGGCCCTACACAGCATCTTCACCTTGTTCGGTTTCCCCACCTCATCCACAGTGATCGGGGCTCCTCTTTTATGAGCGATCAGCTGCGTCAGTTCCTGCTTAGTAAGGGCATCGCCTCAAGCAGGACAACCAGCTACAACCCCCGGGGAAACGGGCAGGTGGAGAGGGATAATGCAACGGTCTGGAAGGCCGTCCTTCTTGCCCTACGGCCTAGAAGTCTCCCAGTCTCCCGCAGCCAGGAGGTGCTTCCCGATGCGCTCCGCTCCATCCAGTCGCTTCTCTGCACCGCCACTAACGAGACCCCTCACGAACGTTTGTTTGTCTTCCCCAGGAAGTCCATCTCCAGGGTCTCGCTTCCGTCCTGGCTGACAACACCAGGACCTGTCCTCAGGAAGCATGTGAGGAGCCATAAGTCCGACCCCCTGGTCGAGAGGGTTCAGCTCCTCCATGCAAACCCTCAGTATGCATACGTGGCACACCACGACGGATGGCAGGACACAGTCTCCCTCCGGGATTTGGCACCCGCAGGTTCCCCAGCAACCATCACCAACGCGCCCACCCCTACACCGCCTATCACCATCACTCGAATGTGGCGGGACTTGGCACCGGCAGCCCTCCCTGGGGCCGTTACCACCGCCCCCGCCCCTACACCGTCTCCCTCTCCGTCAACACATCGCGATGACGCTGCAGATGACACACTCCCGGAGTCGAAGGTCCCGACACCCATGCCCACACCGCAGCCGGGGCTGAGGCGATCACGGCGTAAGATCAAGGCTCCCGTCAGACTCAACCTGTGAGTCCACTTCACCACCGCTGGACTTTTTTTCAAACTGGGGGTGAATGTGGTGAACCACGTATTGCTACTATATATATATTTACCGTTATTTGTTATTCGTCCTACTGTTATCCACCACTGTATATATGTTCACTGTTGTTCTTATTCACTGTTACTTACTGTTGTTGTGTTGATGCTTCTATTGGCTCCGCCTGTGGCTCCGCCCCTCGGGGGAGATATATAATTGGCAGACCTGTGGCCAGCTCTCAGTGCGGGAGCAGCAGCAGGCTGGCATATTTCTTAGCTTATTAAAACCACTGTTCTCTTCTACAGCTCGGCTCATGTGAATTGATGGTCCATCATGAGTGAATGACAATTGACAACTGTTGCGTGGTCACTATTGCTGAGTCTATCTTTTTAGTAGTGGTTCATAGAATCATAGAATTTATAGTGCAGAAGGAGGCCATTCGGCCCATCGAGTCTGCACCAGCCCTTGGAAAGAGCACCCTACACCCTACGTAAGCCTATGCCTCCACCCTATCCCCACACCTCCACCCTATCCCCGTAACCCCACCAACCTTTTTTGGACACTAAGGGCAATTTAGCATAGCCAATCCACCTAACCTGCACACCTTTGGACTGTGGGAGGAAACCGGAGCACCCGGAGGAAACCCACGGAGACACGGGGAGAACGTGCAGACTCCGCACAGACAGTGACCCAAGCCGGGAATCGAACCTGGGACCCTGGAGTGTGAAGCACCAGTGCTAACCACTGTGCTACCCCGTTCATTAAGTGAATTTAAATTCCGCTAGCTGCTGTGGTGGGATTCAAACCTCAAAGATGCAATGTTACTTACTCCAACAGTAAGCAGCACCTAATCCTGTACATACTAGACGTTTGGGCTTGATTTCCTTATCTGAGATTGAAAGGGCCACTCTGCTAAGCCTGGGTCTGGTTGCTGACTGGGATTGATCCTGGCAGTCAGTAAGACAGAGAATAATTCAGTTGGACAATAATACCGCAAAACCCTCCCGTTTTAGAATAAGCACCACTTACCTGATGGGTTCTGTGCTTGAAGGTGCAGCTTCTGCCATCAGGCCTCAGCCCACTTGTCTGTCCACTGCTGTTGCTAGGGTTCAGATTACAAAGAACTCGTTGCCATGGACGCTGATCTCACGATTTCCACGTCGCTGATTGCACCGCGATCAATGTGTCATCTCATTGCTGGTGACATTCCGCGGCCACTTTACACACATTCCCTTGTTCATGCTTATTAAAATGTCAATTGCGATGAAAGATTCACAAAACAATCGGAAAATAATTAATGGAAGTAAAATGTTCCGTACTTGATGACCTCCCGCCTGTCCAAATCGGAGCGGACGTTGTAATGAAACGTTGCAGTCAATTGTATTCAAATAACATTGTTTTCATGAAAATGCTATTTGTTATTTGGAGAAGGAGAACGAGTATAAACTAGGAATTTGATTGTTTTAACAGGGGATGCAAAGGATACCCCCGATACCCACTGCATCGGCACACTAAAAGCTTATTTGATGAATTAGAATGAATTTGACCAAGCAACATAACGACTAAAATGGACCATTTTCCAATATTGTCATAAATAAATAATTGAAGCGCAGATCGTGCTTAAATTAATCGGAGATTGTGGACTTCCGGTGGCGGCCGCATGGCCGGTGGCTTCTGCGAGAGTCTCTAGTTTTTGGACATTTCTGCCCGGTTTCAGGGGTAGTTTACGAATGCGTTGGAGTGGGAAGTTATAAGAAAGGTGTGAAATGCCGAAGACCCAGAAGAAAGGTGCTGGAAAGAAGGGGACGAGGGAAAGTCCGCCGTCGATTGAGTCCTGCAGGAAGAAAGATGGCGGGGGCTGGGTCATCTGGTGGGGCCCTCACGGTGGAAACTCTGACTGAGGTGATGTGGGGGGGGGGGTTTGAGAGGCTGTTTGCCAAACATATGGAGGCGCTGCGGAGGGAAATGATGACAGCGATGAAAGAGTGGGTGGGGGAGACGATTCCCCTGGTAAAAGGGGCGGTGATGAAGACATCGGTTGAGGTGTGGGAGCAAGGAGAGACGTTGAAGGGAGTGGAGGAGGCATTGTCGCAACACATCGACTGGTTCACCTCGAAGGGTGAGGAGCTGCGGAGGTGCCGGAGGCCAACAAAAGGCTCAGAGCTAAGGTGGAGGACCTGGGGAGCAGGTCAAGGTGACAAAATCTGAGAATCGTGGGCCTGCCTGAGGGGTTGGCGGGCCCGAGGCCGACCGAGTACTTTGCAAAGATGTTGGCGGACATGATGGGGGAAGGGGAAGAGCCCTCCTGCTAAGGGTTGGACAGGGCACATCGGTCACTCGGGGCGAAGCCTAAAGCAAATAAGTCACCAAGGGCAGTCATAATCTGCTTTCATAAGTTTCAGGCGGCCTTTGGACAGGTGAAGGCAGCATTGTACAGCAGCGGAGTGAGGTTTGGAGTGCTCTACCCTGTGAAGTTGAGAGTGAAGCAGTGGTGAAATGTATTCACCAGGAGATGTGGTGCCTGTGTAACCTTTAACCGTTAAGGATTGAGCTGGAACCCCAGTGGGCTCCGCCTCTGGCTCTGCCCCCCCCGGGACAGTATATAGTCCTGCGCCCAGTGGGTGGCGCTCATTTGTACAGAAGTCACTGGCAGGCTAGTTCTTTGTGTAATAAAGCCTTTGTTCACTTGTTCATATGGTCTCGCTGTGAATTGATGGTATATCAATTTATTACACAAACAATGTCACTATGGACGCCGCTCTGAAGCCAGAAAAACTCGACTTAGACGCCCGTGCCCTAGAAGCCAAGGGGATCTTCTCTCACTGGCTCCACTGCTTCGAGGCCTACCTCGGCTCTTCCGAAGCGCCTATCCCCGAAGCTCGCAAGCTGCACCTCCTCCACGCACGGGTGAGCCATCGAATTTCAGTTTTGATCGAAAAGGCAGCCACATACGAGGCAGCAGTCGCGATTCTGAAGAAACGCTTCATCAAGCCTATAAACGAGGTGTTCGCGCGGCATCTGCTCACTACCCGCCGGCAGCGTGCAGGAGAATCTCTGGACGAGTATCTGGAAAACCTGACCCTACTCGCCAGAAACTGTAATTATCAAGACATGACGGCTGAGGAGCACATGAAGCTGCAGATCCGGGACACCTATGTGGCTGTGGTCTGCTCTAATTACGTCAGGCAGCGACTGCTGGAAAACGGGGCTACCAACCTGCAGGACACGGTTGTGGTGGTATGTATTAGGGGTAATACGGTACACCACGTGTCGACAGGCTATTGGTGGAGGGATGCCAGGTCCTGATAGGATCTGCCACCTACTGGGCTCCACCCAGAAATGCCGGTATAAGAACCCAGTTTTTCCCTCCATTTCCCTCAGCAGTTGCATTCTGTAACCACGCTGCTGGGGATAATGTTCTGCTTAATAAAACCTTCAATTGACATTACCTCAACCTGCCTCGCGTCATATTGACGGTGCTACAATTTATTAAGCAGAATTTAAATTGAAGAAAACGACGTGGGAACATGGAGCTCCGAATCACCCCGGAGTGCCTGCGCATCGCACCCCAAGCAGCTAACTCGGCCTCTATCTTCAAACACTGGATGGCATGCTTTGAGGGCTACCTCCGAACGGCCCCCGGCACACCGACTGACGAACAAAAGATGCAGGTCCTCTATTCCAGGGTGAGTCCTGACGTCTACTCCCTTATCGAGGACGAGGACGGTTTCACCGGTGCCATCGCCGCGCTGAAGGATATCTACATCCGGCCTGCCAACCAGGTTTTTGCTCGCTACCAGCTCGCCACACGACGGCAATTTCCGGGGGAATCGCTGGATGGGTTTTATAACGCCCTGCAGATCCTGGGTCGAAACTGCAACTGCCCGGCGGTAACAGCGAGTGAACACACAGAGCTCCTGGTCCGCGATGCGTATGTGGCAGGTTTGGCCTCTTCCCAGATCCGCCAGAGGCTTCTGGAGAAAGAATCTCTGGGACTTACAGAAGCTCGGGCCCTGGCGGCATCCCTCGATGTGGCCTCGCGTAACACCCGCGCCTACGCCCCCGACCGCACTACAGCCCCTTGGGCTCCGAGACCCCCGCTGCGGTCGACTCTCCGACACCCCCCCCCCCACCCCCGCAAACCTGCGCGGCCAAAACACCAGACCAACTGGGGGGCTGCTATTTTTGCGGCCAGCCGAAACATCCTCTGCAGTGATGCCCGGCCCGCGTGGCTACCTGCAAAAGCTGCGGGAAGAAAGGCCACTACGCGACGGTGTGCAAGTCCCGCGGGGTCGCCGCTATCTCCGGGGAAGAAACGGGACCACAGACCCAGCCCCCCCAGCGATCCATGTGTGACCAACGGACGCCGCCATTTTGGACCCCGGACGCCACGAGGGAGAGATGGGCGCCGCCATTTTGTCCATCCCCGACCGCGCTCGATCCGTGGACGCCGCCATCTTGGCTGAAGGACCCCGACACAGACGGCCACATATTGCCTGATTACGATGCTCAACTTCAACAACCACGTCTGGCTTCGACGACCCTCGACCAGTCGCGACCCCGGACGCTCCAGACTGCAACCACTACAGTCCTAGTGAATGGCTACGAGACGCCGTGTCTTATCGACTCTGGGAGCACGGAGAGCTTCATTCATCCGGACATGGTAAGGCGCTGTTCCCTCGTAATTCGGCCAAGCACCCAGAAAATGTTCCTGGCGGCGGGATCCTACTCCGTTCAGATCACCAGGTTCTGCATCGCTAACCTAACGGTGCAGGGGAGGGAGTTCCGAAATTACCGGCTGTACCGGCTGTATGTCCTCCCCCATCTCTGTGCGCCCACACTCCTAGGGTTGGACTTCCAATGCAACCTCCAGAGTTTAACATTTAAATTTGGCGTCCCTATACCCCCACTGACTGCAGCCTTGCGACCCTCAAGGTTGAACCGCCTTCCTTGTTTGCGAACCTCACACCGGATTGCAAACCCGTCGCCACAAGGAGCAGACGGTACAGCGCCCAGGACCGAGCATTTATCCGGTCCGAAGTCCAGAGGCTGCTGAAGGAAGGCATCATCCAGGCTAGCAACAGTCCCTGGAGAGCCCAGGTGGTAGTTGTTAAGACCGGGGAGAAACAGAGGATGGTCATCGACTATAGTCAGACCATCAACAGGTACACTCAGCTAGATGTGTACCCTCTCCCCCGCATATCCGACATGGTCAATCGGATTGCACAGTACAAGGTCTTTTCCATCGTGGACCTCAAGTCCGCCTACCAGCAGCTCCCCATCCGTCCCGGTGACCGCAACTATACTGCCTTCGAAGCAGACGGGCGGTTATACCACTTTTTAAGGGTTCCATTCGGCGTCACGAACGGAGTCTCGGTCTTCCAACGAGAGATGGACCGAATGGTTGACCAGCACGGTTTACGGGCCACGTTCCCGTATCTCAACAACGTCACCATCTGCGGCCACGACCAGCAGGACCACGACGCCAACCTCCACAAATTCCTCCAGACTGCTCACGCCCTGAACCTCACAACAAAGAAAAATGCGTGTTCCGCACCGATCGTCTAGCCATCCTGGGCTACGTAGTGCGTAATGGAGTGATAGGCCCCGACCCTGAACGCATGCGCCCCCTCATGGAGTTCCCTCTCCCCCACAGTGCCAAAGCCCTGAAACGTTGCCTGGGCTTCTTTTCTTATTACGCCCAGTGGGTCCCCCAGTACGCAGACAAGGCCCGTGCACTAATCCAGTCCACTACTTTTCCCCTGAAGACAGAGGCATGCCAGGCCTTTAGCCGCATCAAAACGGATATCGCAAAGGCCACGATGCGCGCCATCGACGAGTCCCTCCCCTTCCAGGTCGAGAGCGACGCATCGGATGTAGCTCTGGCGGCCACCCTCAACCAAGCAGGCAGACCCGTGGCCTTCTTCTCCCTCCACGCTTCAGAAATCCGCCACTCCTCAGTGGAAAAGGAGGCACAAGCAATAGTGGAAGCTGTGCAACACTGGAGGCATTACCTGGCCGGTAGGAGATTCACTCTCCTCACTGACCAACGGTCATTGCCTTCATGTTCGATAATGCACAGCTGGGCAAGATCAAGAACGACAAGATCTTGCGGTGGAGGATCGAACTCTCCACCTTCAATTATGAGATCTTGTATCGTCCCGGAAAGCTGAACGAGCCATCCGATGCCCTATCTCGCGGCACATGTGCCAATGTACAAGTGGACCATCTACAAGCCCTCCACGAGGACCTCTGCCACCCGGGGGTCACTCGTTTCTAACACTTCCTTAAGGCCTGCAACCTCCCTTACTCCGTCGAGGACGTCCGAACAGTCACCAGAAACTGCCAGATCTGCGCTGAGTGCAAACCGCACTTTTTCAGGCCAGATAGAGCGCACCTGGTTAAGGCCTCTCGACCCTTTGAACGCCCCAGTTTGGATTTCAAAGGCCCCCTCCCCTCCACCGATCGCAACGCGTACTTCCTGAACGTCGTTGACGAATACTCCCGTTTCCCTTTCGCCATCCCCTGCCCCGACATGACAGCGTCCACGGTCATTAAAGCCCTCAGTACCATTTTTACACTGTTCGGTTTCCCCGACTATACCCATAGCGACAGGGGGTCCTCCTTTATGAGTGACTAACTGCGTCAATTCCTGCTCAGCAGGGGCATAGCCTCGAGCAGGACGACCAGTTACAACCCCCGGGGGAACGGGCAGGTAGAAAGGGAGAATGGAATGGTCTGGAGGGCCGTCCTGCTGGCCCTCCGGTCTAGGAGCCTCCCAATTTCCCGCTGGCAGGAAGTCCTCCCGGATGCCCTTCACTCTATCCGGTCCCAGCTGTGCACCACCACGAATCAAACGCCTCACGAGCGCCTCCTCTTCTTTCCTAGGAAGTCCTCCTCTGGAACGCCACTTCCGACCTGGCTAGCAGCTCCGGGACCCATTCTGCTCCGGAAACATGTGTGGGCGCACAAGTCGGATCCGTTGGTGGAACGGGTGCATCTCCTTCACGCCAACCCGCAATACGCCTATGTGGAGTACCCCGATGGGCGACAGGACACGGTCTCCCTGCGAGATCTGGCGCCCGCCGGAGCTACCCACACCCCCCCAACGCCAATCACCACCTCCTCACTCCCGCCGGTTCATCCCGCAGCCACCTCCTTCCCGGGGGGTTCGGTTCTCCTCCCAGACCCGCCCAGGAGTAAGGACACAGGGGACAGCGCTACGCTCCCAGAGTCGACGGGACTCGAGCCAGCGCCATCACCACCACGCCCGAGACGATTGGAAAGGACGACCAGGGCGCCCATCCGGCTCATCGAATCACTTTAACTCTCAACGTTTTCAGTTATTGTGTCTTGTTATAGTTATGGCATCATGCCGACCCTGTTTGGCCCGTTGGCCCAGTTGAAGCGATAATTTTGTGTTTTGTTCAAAGTTACGGCACAGTACCGACTCTGTAAACCCCTACCACCATGCGAACCACCATCCCGCCGGGTTTTTTTTCAACAAGGGGTGAATGTGGTGGTATGTATTAGGGGTAATACGGTACACCACGTGTCGACAGGCTATTGGTGGAGGGATGCCAGGTCCTGATAGGATCTGCCACCTACTGGACTCCACCCAGAAATGCCGGTATAAGAACCCAGTTTTTCCCTTCATTTCCCTCAGCAGTTGCATTCTGTAACCACGCTGCTGGGGATAAAGTTCTGCTTAATAAAGCCTTCAGTTGACATTACCTCAACCTGCCTCGCGTCATATTGATGGTGCTACAACGGTAAAACTAGCCACCTCGTTAGAGGTGGCCTACCAGAGCCTCAGCGTGTTCCCCGCGGACCCAGCGAGCCCCCTGTGGGCCCCGCCGACGAGGATGTCTCCAGACCCGGCCACGCCACAGGCCTGTGCCGCGCAGCTGCCCTCCCAGATCGGGGGACCGTCGTGCTACTTCTGCGGCCAGGACCAACACCCACGGCAGCGTTGCCCAGCCCGCTCCGCGACATGCAGCAACTGCGGCAAAAAGGGTCACTTCACCAGAGTCTGTCTGGCCAGATCGAAAGCTCAGAAGCCGAAAGCTCCTCAGGCCCGACCCATGGACTCACAGGCCCGCAGACCCCGTAATGTGGCTGCGTGCCTGCCGGAAACACTCCCTTCAGACGCGTCATCAGCCACGTGCAACTCATGGGGGCGGCCATCTTCTGCTCAATCCGACACGTGCCGCCATTTTATGACCCAGATTCCACCGACTACACTGATTACCCGCAGCTCGGCGCCGTCACCCTCAACCAGTCGCGGCCGAAGCACCTGAGGAGTTCCATGATGGTCGTCCGGGTCAACGGGCACAAGACCCCCTGTCTCTTCGATTCCGGGAGCACGGAGAGCTTTGTGCACCCCGAAACGGCAAGGCACTGCTCCCTGCACATCTATCCCGCATCTCAAACGATCTCCCTCACCTCCGGATCCCATTCGGTCTAGATCCGGGGGTACTGTGTCGCGAACCTCGCGATACAGGGCGCTGAGTATGCCCTTTTTAAGCTGTACGTCCTCCCTCTGCACCCCTCTACTGCTTGGACTTGACTTCCAATGCAGTCACCGAAGCCTGACCCTGAGGTTCGGCGGACCCTTAGCCCCCCCTCACGGTATGTAGCCTCGCGGCCCTTAAGGTCGCCAGCCCCCCCCTCATTCTTTGCGAAACTCACCCCCGACTGTAAGCCCGTCGCCACCAGGAGCAGGTGGTACAGTGCACAAGATATGCCTGCCCAATTATTAAGACCACTACGTTTTCCCTGACGGCTGAGGCTCGCTTGGCCTTCAGCCGCATCAAGGCCGATATCACTTAGGGCGCCATGCACGCGGTGGACGAGTCCATCCCTTTTCAGGTAGAGAGAGATGCGTCGGACGTCGCCTTGGCTGCTACCCTCAACCAGGAGGGCAGACCCGTAGCCTTCTTCTCTAGAACCCTCAATGCTTCCGAGATTCAACACTCCTCTGTCGAGAAGGAGGTGCAAGCCATTGTGGAAGCTGTGCGGCATTGGAGGCACTTCCTAGCTGGTAGGAGGTTCACCCTCGTCACCGACCAACGGTCGGTAGCCTTTATGTTTGACAATGCACAGTGAGGCAAGATTAAAAATGATAAGATCTTGCGGTGGAGGATCGAACTCTCCACCTACACTTACGATATTAAGTATCGTCCTGGGGAACTCAACAAGCCCTCAGATGCCCTGTCCCGTGGTACTTGCGCCAGCGCGCAGGAGGACTGACTGCGGGCTCTCCACAATGACCTCTGCCACCCAGGGGTCACCCGGCTTGTCCATTTTATTAAGTCCCGCAACCTGCCCTACTCCACCGAGGAGGTCAGAGCCATGACCAGGGATTGCCAAGTCTGCGAGGAGTGCAAACCGCACTTCTATCGGCCAGACAAGGCCCATCTGGTAAAGGCCTCCCAGCCCTTGGAGCGCCTCAGTATTGACTTCAAGGGGCCCTCCCGTCCACCAACCGCAATCTGTACTTCCTGACCATCATTGACGAGTACCCCCGCTTCCCTTTCGCTGTCCCTTGCCCCGACCTGACCTCGGCCACTAATAAAGGCCCTGCACAGCATCTTCACACTGTTCGGTTTCCCTGCATACATCCACAATGACCGGGGCACATCGTTTATGAGTGATGAGCTGCGTCAGTACCTGCTCGGTAAGGGCATCGCCTCGAGCAGGACTACCAGCTACAACCCGCAGCGCAACGGGCAGGTGGAAAGGGAGAACGCGACGGTATGGAAGACCGTCCTTCTTGCCCTCCAGTCTAGAAGTCTCCCGGTTCCCTGCTGGCAGAAGGTCCTCCCCAACGCGCTCCGCTCCATTAGGTCGCTCCTCTGCACAGCCACGAATGAGACCTCTCACAACCGCTTGTTTGTCTTCCCCAGGAAGTCCATCTCCGGGGTCCTGCTTCCATCCTGGCTGACAACTCCGGGGCCTGTCCTTCTCCGGAGGCATGTGAGGAGCCATAAGACCGACCCCCTAGTCGAGAGGGTCCAGCTGCTGCACGCAAACCCCCATTACGCCTACGTCGTGCACCCAGACGGACGGCAAGATAGTCTCCCTACGGGACCTGGTGCCCGCTGGTTCCCCTGCCAATGCGCCCCCCCACATCGCCTACCACCACCATATATAGAACATAGAACATTACAGCGCAGTACAGGCCCTTCGGCCCTCGATGTTGCGCCGACCTGTGAAACCAATCTAAAGCCCATCTACACTATTCCCTTATCATCCATATGTTTATCCAAACCGTGTCTCTTTCGCCCCCCCTGGAGCTCCTGTGTCCTCCTGCGCCTACGCCGCCCCCCGTGCCTGCACTACCCCCCACGACTTCACAGCAGCCACCCGCTACCCACTTGCCAACCACTACCCCACAACCGTCTCCGACAAGCCGGGCGGAAGCTCCGAACAACACGCTCTCGGAGTCACCATCATCGACGTCCGTGCCCGCTGCACCGCCAGAGCTGAGGAGGTCTAAAAGGATGATCCGGCCTCCAGATAGACTTGACATTTGACCCACGTCACCCCCGCCGAACTTTGTGATTTTTTAAAAAGGGGTGAATGTGGTGAAATATATTCACCAGGAGATGTGGTGCCTGTGTAACCGTTAACCTTTAAGGATTGAGCTGGAACCCCGGTGGGCTCTGCCTCTGGCTCCGCCGCCCCCGGGACGGTATATAGTCCTGCGCCCAGTGGGTGGTGCTCATTTGTACAAAAGTCACTGGCAGGCTAGTTCTGTGTAATAAAGCTTGTTCATATGGTCTCGCTGTGAATTGATGGTATATCAGAAGTGCAACTTGAGGGATTTCTATTTTGAGATAGTGGAGGCGGCGGAAGCGTTCATGAAGGCTGAAGGACTGGGACGGAGATGAGAGTTGGGACTTGGATTTGGTTTGTGGCGGCAGGGATTGTGTTTTTCTTATGGAGGGTTTTTCTACTTGATTGGGGTTTTGTTTTCTGTTTTTTTGAATGGGGGGGGGGGTGGTTTGGTTGACTTTTGTTTGCATTTGTTCACGTATGTGTTGGCATTGGGTTTATTTATTTTTTTGGTTTTGTATTCTTTAACATGAGGGAGGCGGGGGATTGTTGGGGTATGTGGGCCGGGTTGCTGAGGAGGGGGAGGGGAGAGGGTTCTGGCAAGGGTCATGGCACTAGCAAGCAGAAGTTGGCTAGCGAACAGGAGTGTGGTGGGAGCGTGCAAGGATTCCTCAGGCGATGGCAACCGTTCCTAGATTATCTCGCGGAGCGTTAGGAGGTCAGCAGCAGCAGCCCAAGGGCGGGGGGGGGGGGGGGGGGGTTCTCTTGGGGTGGCGTTTGGGTGAAGGTGGGGGGTGCTTTCCCTATTTGTGTTTTTAAATACTATATATGGGGGTTATTGTATATGGGGGAATTCCAATGTATAATTTCTGATTGTTGTGTTCTTGTTTCTTTTTGTTGAAAATTTGTTGAAAAATTTGAATAAATATATTTTTTTTAAAAAGGAGTGTGGTGGGAGGAGTGTGATGGCAGGTCAGGCAAGGGAGGCCATGGCAAGGGAGATTGCTCGGGTACGGGATAAGGCGGGGGAATTGGTGGTGGCTCCGGATCAAATTAATAAGTGTTCGAGGAGTTTTATAGGTGCTGGTATAGGTCGCAGCCACCGGAGGAGGAGCGGAAGAAGAGGGAGTTTCTGGATGGGCTGGAGTGTCCGAGGTTCGAGGTGGAAAGGGCAAGGTTGGAGGAGCCAGTGGGGGAGCAGGAGGTGAAGGTCGCAATTGAGAGGATGCAGGCAGGGAAGGCGGCGGGGCCAGATGAGTTTCCAGTTGAATTTTATAAAAAATGTAAGGTGCCGTTGATGGCGGGAATGTTTGAGGACGTGATGGGTTGGGGTCTCTTGCTGCAAACAATGGGGCAAGCTTCTATCACGCTGTTGTTAAAGCAGGACAAGGATCCGGTGGAGTGTGGATTGTATAGGCCCATATCTCTGCTGAATGTAGATGCCAAGATATTGGTAAAGGTGTTGGCGTTAAGGTTGGTTCCAGAGTGTCTCCCAAAGGCGATTGGGGAGGAACAGACGGGGTTCGTAAAGGGATGACAGTTGTCCTCGAATGTGAGGAGGTTGCTGAATGTGGTGCTTTCTCCAGTAGAGGGGAGGGAGAGGGAGGTGGTGGTGGCGTTAGATGCAGAGAAGGTATTTGATCGGGTGGGGTGGAGTTATTTGATGGCGGTTTTGGAGAAATTTGGGATTGGGCCGAAGTTTATGGCGTGGGTGCAACTGCTATAATGAGCCAATGGCGAGTGTGCTCACAAACGGTATGAATTAGGGTATTTTGCATGACACCGGGGTACGAGGCTTCATGTCCCCCCCTTCTGTTTGCATTGGCTATATAGCCCTTGGCTATTGCACTGAGGAACTCGGTGTTGTGGAAGGGGATAATGAAGAGGGGGTGGAACCTAGGGTGTCCTTATATGTAGATGATTTGTTGTATATTTCAGAGTCGAGCACATTGGTGGAGAATATAATGGGGTTGTTCCAGAGATTTGGGATGTTTTCGGAGTACAAACTGAATTTGGGGAGAAGCAAGTATTTTGTGGTCTCCCCTCTGGGAGGAGGAGCAGGAGTGGGGGGGCTGCCATCTCATTTTGGGTATTTGGGGGGTGCAGTTGGCCCTAATTTGGGCACAGCTCCAGAAATTTAATTTCACGAGTTTAATGGAGAGGGTGAAGGGGGATTTGCTGAGGTGGGACAATCTCCCTCTGTCGTTGGCGGGTCAGGTGCAGGCACTTAAGATGAATGTTTTGCCATGATGTCTGCTTTTGTTTCAGTATCTGCCGGTCTTTTTGTCGGAGGCATTTTTCAGGGGGTGGATAGGCTGATCTCATTTGTTTAGGGGGGGGGGGGGCGGGGTGGGGGGGATGTAGCCAGGATTAGGAAGGTGATACTGCAGAGAGGATGGCAGGCGGGTGTTTAGGCCTCCCAGACGTGTTGTATTATTATTGGGCGACAAATGCAGAGGTGCGGGGCTGGAGCAGGGAGGAGGGCTCTTGTAGGGGGTCGGGGTTGCGGGCGCTGGCAATGGCCGCTCCCAATGGCCACAGGGAGGTATTCGCTGAGTCTGGTGGTGGTGGCCACGTTGGAAGATTTGGAGGCAGTTTAGACAGCACTTTAGGGTGGGGGCTGGGACAGGGGAGATGCCAATTAGGGGGAATCATGGGTTTGAACCTGGGAGGAGGGATGGGAAGAGAGGAGGATCAAGGAAATGGAGGATCTGTTTCTGGGAGGGCGATTTGCAAGTTTGGAGGAGTTGGGTGAGAAGTTTGGGCTGGCGCGGAGTGAAAGTTTCAGGTATGTGCAGGTGCGGGACTTTGCGAAGAAGTCCTTTCCGACCATCCCAATAGCACCTGCTTCTCATTGTTGGAGGTGGCGCTGTCGGTTTGGGGGGGGGGGGGGGGGGGTTGTAGAGGAGGTAGTCTCTGCAATTTAAGGGAGGTTTTTGGAGGAGGACAAGATGGCCTTGGGAGGGGTTAAGGCAAGGTGGGAGGAAGAGTTGGGGGTAGTGCTGGATGAGGGTTTGTGGTGAAGTGATGTGGAGGATGAATGCCTCCATTTTGTGTGCGAGGCTGGGGCTGATACAGCTCAAGGTAGTGTACATGGCGCACCATACAAAATCAAGGTTGAGCCATCTGCTGGCTGTTTGAGGGGTGGAGGATGTCTGTGAGCGGCGTGGGAGGGGCCCAGAGAACCATGTACATGTTTTGGACCTGGCCGAAGTGGGAAAGGTTTTGGAGGACAGTGTTCAGCACCATCTCGGGGGTTTTACAGGTGGACGTGGAGCCCAGTCGTCTAGAAGCCATATTTTTTTTTCATAGAATTTACAATGCAGAAGGAGGCCATTCAGCCCATCGAGACTGCACCAGCTCTTGGAAAAAGCACCCCACCCTAGGTCAACACCTCCACCCTATCCCCATAACCCAGTAACCCCACCCAACACTAAGGGCAATTTTGGACACTAAGGACAATTTATCATGGCCAATCCACCTAACCTGCACATCTTTGGACTGAGAGGGGAAACCGGAGCACCCGGAGGAAACCCACGCACACACGGGGAGGATGAGCAGACTCCGCACAGACAGTGACTCAAGCCGGAATCAAACCTGGAGCTGTGAAGCAATTGTGCTATCCACAATGCTACCGTGCTGCCCAGGGTGTTGGACCAGCTGGAGGTGCAGGTGAGTGTGGGAGCAGATGTTTAATCCTTCACCTCGCTGATTGCTCGTAGGTGAGTCTTTTTGGAGTGGAGGTCAGCTTCTCCACCCTGTGCCTCGGCGTGGCAGGGGGACCTGCTGGAGTTTCTGACCCTGGAGAAGGTGAAGTTTGTTCTTGGGGGGGCAGCGCGGCGAGTGATGGGTTCTACAATTGCTGGGGTTTGCTTATCATGCATTTTCGGGTGTTGGTTACCATTGACTGTTGAGGGGGGTGTTCAGGGTTTTGTTTGTAAAATTGTTGGAAATTTGCTGAATAAAAATACTTTCAAAAAATAGTACATCAGAGATAATAGGATACAACAGATACCGATATCATTCTGTAGTTAAGAGACTCAATTCTCTACAAAACCATGAGGTCAATGTTACGTCTTCATTTTTTACTTGCATTTTCGTTATATGTTTTGCATTAGGCATTAACAATTTTAAAAGACAAAGTCCAATATTTGCATCTTGCACCAAGTTCTCACCAGAGCAATTAAAATCAAACAGCCAGACGAGGTGTAATCAAGTTTTGCTGAAATTGAAATGAGATAGATCTTTTATACTATTTACAGTCAAAATTAGTAGCATTTACACACTGCCTTATCACATTGAACATCTGAAGCTTCGCACGGTGATTATTTTAGGCGATATGTACGCAAACCCATTCAACTTGGCTCAGTGGTAGCACTTTCACCTTGGTCAAAAGACATCAATACCTCCTCCAGGGGCATCAATACAACAGCCTGGATTTTGCCGTAATAATGACAGCGAAACCTTTGCCGTCATTGCTCCGCTGAAACTAACAGAAACTTCTGGAGTCCGTACATGAGTAAACACTGAAATTGCAATCAGTGGTTTGATTTCTCTGTCGGGTGTACTGTTGAGGTCTCCACAAATGAAAATCTATTAGAAATATTTATACTGACAAGAACTTTTATGCTGTCATACCACTGTTTGAAAAAAAACTTTGATAAACTTGTTCTTGTTAATGAGGCTAATTTTTTTCTAATGTTTTAACAACTTCTGAAGAATCTCTCTGGCCCTAGGAAAATAATTTTTTATTTGTGCAGTCATTTTTTTCCACCAAGATTAAATTTGTATTATTTTGTAATATAGTAAAAGTTAATTTTTAAACTGCTTTGATATTTCAGCTTCTAATTAGCCAAGTCCCAATCTTTATTTCACTCTCTGTAAAACGTACCAGATAATCTGTGCATTTTACTTCCTGGTTTGCGGCAGATAACTCTTCAATTTGATTGGCTGCTTTCCCTGCTTGATGGGAGATCTCCACTTGACTTGGCGCCATATTCAAATTAACACCAGAATTGATATTTTTTTTTTAGTATATCTTCACATTCACTTTGGGGAAGTGGTGAAAGGATTCCCCAGCTGATCATCAGGCGTTGATCCACTTTACAAACGCTCCTTCCATGGCCAACAAGTCCTGGCTTGAACCTGGGGTTTGTGGTCCAGAGATAGGGACACTACCCCTGTGCCACAAGACCTAACAGTGATTCTGAGATAAAAGCAAATTATTGCAGATGCTGGAATCTGAAACAAAAACAGAAAATACGGACAATCTCAGGAGGTCTGACAGCTTCAACGGAGAGAGAAGGGAGCTAATTTTTCGAGTCTGGATGAATGTCAAAATGGTTCTGAGATCTTAGTGGATAGCTTTCTTTGAAGCCAGTAAATTCCATTTGTTTCGCTGCTGACTGCATGAAAATCAGGAGTAGTGGTGGCGCTTGGATTAGCAATCCAGAGACCCAGGGTAATGCTCTGGGGACAGGGGTTCAAAGATAGATGGTGGAATTTGAATTCAATACAAGTCTGGAACTAAGTCTAGTGATTACCATGAAACCATTGTCAATTGTCATAAAAAACACCAGCTGGTTCACGAATGCCCTTTTGGGAAGGAAATCTGCCATCCTTACCTGGTCTAGCTTACATGTGACTCCAGATCCACAGCAATGTGGTTGACTCCTGCCCTGTGAAATGGCCCAGTTCTGGGATGGGCAATAAATGCTGGCCCAGCCAGCGATGCTCACATCCTATTTGTGTTGTAGGATTCTACAGTAAGCCATATGGTAATTCTGAATAAAACTAATTTTGAATTCAAGACATATTAAGTTAAAATCATTTGTTAAATGTATTTCAGATTTATTTTTGAATTTTGTTAATTACATGTATTTACAAAAGAACTTCAAAAATATTGTAATATGATTTCAGAAATGCCACACAGGGATGAACTCTCAAATCTCTTAATGTTATCCCACCATCGAAAATGACCAATACATTATTTGAAATGATTTGTTGAGACAGGCAGCACCTTCAGAAAATTTTGAGGAATAATGATTCAGTTAGGTTGATAGTCTAGAGAAACTGTGATGTCTTCAGAGGAGTAAAGGCTAAGGAGATATTTTATAGAGGTGTTTAAAACCATGAAGGGTTTAGGTAGGGTAATCAAGAGTTTCCAATGGTACAAGGGCCAATAACTAAAGGAGACAGATTTATGGTGATTGGCAAAAGTTCCAAAGGCGATATTGGAAAAGTTTTACACAATGAGTAATTGGAATTTGGGATGGACAAAATCACATGGCAGTGGATAAGGACTCAATAATAGCCTTCAAAGGGAATTGGGTAAATATTTGAAGGAAAAAAAAATCAAAACAATTTTTACCATGAAGTGGAAAAGAATGATCAGCACAGAACCTCATCAGATTGGCATCACCACCTTTAATTCTATCAAATACATGAATTTGAAATACTTCAAACAAAACTTTTATGATAGACAACATAGTTGTCACACATGGAATTTATTTTATTCATAAACTGCTGCTATATCTGCATGGAAGTACATATCAATATTCAGCATTTTGAAAGTGTAAATATCCAAAAAATATTTCAAACAGTATAAAAAAACTAGTCAATTCAAACATTTGTGATACTCAACACATGGCAAAGTTCAATAACTGTATTTCCATTTTCTTTCCTTTAAAAATACAGCAATTTCAATTTTGTAGATCAAAGTGTTGCATAAGTATCCTGAAAAAGCTTGTCCAACTATGTTCTTGACCTATTCCCACAGCAGATATTATGCAAACAATCCTAGTAAATTGTCAAAATGCTTTAACTTTGAAGCCCATAATATCCTGAGTTGAAATCCATACGACAGGGATTAAAATTTTACCACTCATCATACTGAAATGGGGATAAGAGTTGAGGTGGGGAGAAAAGAGTGGAAATAAACAGCAACAGAAATCAATTCAATCTGTCATCCATTCTCAAATCAGCTACTGTTCTGTAGCAATGGCAAAGGCTGGGACAGTCTCAATACCGCCGCAGGAGAAGAATGATATGCTGTCAAAAACTATGAAAGGGCGTAAAATTGAATCTGAGAAAAGGGAGTAATAACAGAGAAAAACTTATACCAGAATCAAAGAAAATTCGACTTTATGTTTAAGTTAGATGAATTCAAAACCTATGACTGAAATTGGTAGCCCTAATGTTGCAACGTCCACCTTTGTTCCAATTTTCACATTACTGTAGTGTGAACATTTTGCAGTATGTGAGGATTTTCTTATGCTGGATTGAATGTTAGTTCTGCAAAGGAACAATATTACACCTGGAAAAAAGGAGAAATAAATCACGTGAGTTATATTCGACTCAAATCTTAAATGCGTTCTGTAACAAATATTACAAGATATATTACATTGCCACATATTTTGGAAATAACCAGCTATATAACACAGTGGGCTGAAGGGTCTCTTGCTGTGCTGTAAAGCTCTATGGACACTGAGACAGAAGGCAATTAAAATGCTATAAGGCTAGCTTTGAGATTATTTCCCATGAAATATAAACAAATAATTAATTCGCTAGCCTCTCTCGGATTCAATAAACACTCAAAACCCATGTGTTAGAAAGTCTTTGTTCTTCTTTGGCTATGAGCACAGGCAGATAAAAGAAACAGAGACAATGGCAGGCTCTCAGTTGGGTCTTCAAACAGAAAGCTGCAGGGGCAAGCTTTCATCAGTCTCAGAAGCAGCAAGCACCTAAGCAGTTATAGCGCTATAAGGCAAACTATCGATGTGGGGGAAGTGCATTTTGTTCATTATTGTTATAATTATGCAAAGACAAATTTACTGATTGAATTCGAGCATAACTGCTGGTCTGTTTGTTCACTTGCTGTAAAATAAAGCAATCTCACATTATTGTCAGGCCATGCCTTCCTAAATGTCCCTTTAAGTCTGCCAATAAGACTAAAAAAGCACAAGTGTGTAAGAAATATTCAAATCAGATCACCAGCAAATAAGAACATTCCTATTACCTACTTGGAATTGGGCAGGACAGGTACAAGATACTCAATTAGGATTGATCTTAGCTTTTAAAACTGAAACTTGGCAATTGAAAGAAGAAAAAAAATAGTTTTGAATGCTGTCAAAGAATCTTTAAATATTTAAATCAAAAAATAAACTTCCATTGCTACTGATTTAAGATAATTGAAAATATTTTGTGGAAAAAAATTCAAACTCATTGATATAGTTTGTTAATTACTGCTAAACAAGTTTGCTGACGACACGACCGTGGTGGGTCGGGTCTCGAACAACGATGAGTCAGAGTACAGGAGGGAGATAGAGAACCTAGTGGTATGGTGTACCAACAACAATCTCTCCCTCAGTGTCAGCAAAATTAAAGAGCTGGTCATTGACTTCAGGAAGCAAAGTATCGTCAACACCCCTGTCAGCATCAACGGGGCAGAGGTGGAGATGGTCGACAACTTCAAATTCCTAGGTGCGCACATCATCAACAATCTGTCCTGGTCCATCCATGTCGACGCTATGACCAAGAAAGCACACCAGCGCCTATACTTTCTCAGGAAACCAACAAAATTCAGCATGTCCACATTAACTCTTACCAACTTTTACAGATGCACCACTGAAAGCATCCTATCTGGCTGCATCACAGCCTGGAATGGTAAATGCTCGGCCCAAGACCGTAAGAAACTACAGAGAATCGTGAACACCGTCCAGTCCCATCACATAAACCTGCCTCATATCCATTGACTGTCTACACCTCCCGCTGACTTGGGAAAGCGGGCAGCATAATCAAAGACCCCCTCTCACCCAGCTTATTCACGCTTCCAACTTCTTCCATCGGGCAGGAGATACAAAAGTCTGAGAACGCGCGCAAACATTCAAAAACAGCTTCTTCCCCGCTGTTACCAGACTCCTAAACGACCCTCTTATGGACTGATCTGATCTCTTCACACATCTTCTCTACTGAGTAGTACTGCACTCTATGCTTCACCCGATGCCTGTGTCTATGTGTTTACATTGTGTATTTTATGTTTGCCCTATGTATTTTCTTTTCATGTACAGAATGATCTGTCTGAGCTATACTCAGAACAATACTTTTCACTGTACCTCGGTACACGTGACAATTAACTCCAATCCAAATCTAATTCAATTAACAACTCCAATCCAATCCAAATCAAATTTAGAAATCTGAATTCTTTCAATATTAAAAATGCGCCTTTAATTTCTACAAATCAATTAACAAACATATGTGATGGTATATTAAAGACACAGATAACCAATTGTCTTAAAAGAAAGGAATAGTTATGAACAGTTGCCCTTTTCCAATGAAGAGTTTGAAGGGGATTAATATAAATCCATATTTGTTTCACATTACATTCCAAAAACATTGTAGCCCCATGACCAACACAAATTTTTCATGTTTTCTTCCTCTATAGCAATAAAACTGCCCATTTAATTGCAGCACAGGAACAGAAGAAATAGAACAGGAGTAAACCACACAGCCCATTAGGTCTGCTCCACCATTCAATATGATCATGGCTGATCTTGGGCTTCAACTCCACTTTTCCTGCCTGCTCCCCATATCTCTCAATTCCCAGAGAGACTAAAAATCTGTCTATGGCAGTTAAATGCATTCAACGAATGCATTTAACAACCCTCTCGGCTAAAGAACTCCAAAGTTCCACAACCCTTAGAGTGAGGTAATTTCTCCTAATCTCAGCCCTAAATGATCAACTCCTTTTCTCGAGACTGTGCCCGTGTTTTAGATTCCCCAACTAGCAGAAACAATCTCTCAGCGTTCACCCTATCAAGCCCCTTTAGAATTTTGTAAGTTTCAATAAGATTGCCTCATTGTTCTAAATCCAAGAATATAATAATAATAATCTTTACATTAACACTTCAATTAAGTTACTGTGAAAATCCCCTAGTCGCCACACTCCGGCGCCTGTTCAGGTACATTGAGAGAGAATTCAGAATGTCCAACTCACCTAACGAGCACGTCTTTCGGGACTTCGTGGGAGGAAACCCATGCAGTCTCAAGGAGAATGTGCAGTCTCCACACAGACAGTGACCCAAGCAGGGAATCAAACCTGGGTCCCTGGCGCTGTGAAGCCGCCCAGCCCAAGTACTCAGCCTCTCATCATAGCACAACCTCCTATTGAAGGAACTAATTTAATGAACCTATGTTGTACCATCTCCAATGCAAATATATTCTTCCTTAAATGTGGAGATCAAAGATTCTTTGGTGTTGTTGTTATTCTTAAATTGAAATCGGCAATGTTTTAATTGTTGTTTCCTAATTATTCTCTGACTTTCCATTCGGTTTCCCAGAGCTAAACCCAGCCACAAATACACCAGGAGAATCAACTGTGGCTTATTTGGCAGCGCTCTTCCATCTGAATCACCAGGTCACAAGGTTCAAGACCCACTCCAGGGCTTGCGTTCAAAATCAAAGATGGCACCCTATACAGTACTGCACTGTTGGCGGTGTCACCTTTTGGATACATTCAATATAAGTGGCAGAAGGTGTAGAGGGGAAATGAAGAAAAACCTTTTTACGCAGAGGGTAGTGGGAGTCTGGAATTAGCTGCCCGAGTTCGTGGAGGAGGCAGAGACCCTAAACTCTTTTAAAAGATACCCGGATCTGCACCATAAGTGCCCTAAGCTACAGGGCTATGGAACAGGAAGGTGGGATTAGAAAAAACACCCGAGTGTTTTAGGGCTGGCATGAACAAGATGGGCCGAATGGCTTCCTGTGCTGTAACGTTTCTATGAAAAGGGCCCATATTATTCTTTCTAGATGCGGGCTCACCAAAACTCTGCACAACTGCAGCAAGGCTATTTTATTTTTATACTCCAATACCCTTGCATTAAAGGTCAACATGCCATTTGCCTTCCTAATTGCTTGCTCTATTTGCATGCTAACTTTCTGCATTCCTGGTATGAGCACAAGTCTCTTTGAACGTCAATACATTTTTTTATAAATTTAGAGTACCCAATTCATTTTTTTCCAAGTAAGGGACAATTTGACATGGCCAATCCACTTACCCTGCTCATTTTTGGGTTGTGGGGGCGAAACCCACGTAACAAGGGGAGAATGAGCAAACTCCGCACGGACAGCGACCCAGAGCCGGGATCGAACCTGGGACCTCGGCGCCGTAAGGCAGCAATGCTAACCACTGCGCCATCGTGCTGCCCTTGGGCATCAAAACTAATGAGCTTCAGATCTTTTCAAAAAATATTCTGCTTTTCTATTCTATTCTTAAATTCATTAACAGGATGTGGACGTCGCTGGTTAGGCCAGCATTTATTGCCCATCCCTAGTTGCCCTTCAGAACGTGGAGGCGAGTTGACTTCTTAAACACTGCAATCCATGAGATGTAGGTACATCCACTGTGCTGTTAGGGAGGGAGTTCCAGGATGTTGCCCCAGCGCCAGTGAAGGAACGACAATATATTTCCACGTCAGGGTGGTGAGTGACTTGGCGGGAACCTCCAGTTGGTGGGGTTCCCAAGTATCTGCTGCTCTTGTCCTTCTAGATGTTAGTGGTCGTGGGTTTGGAAGGTGCTAAGGAACCTTGGCGAGTTACTGCAATGCATCTTGTAGATGGTACACAAGGCTGCCACCGTTCGTCGGTGGTGGAGGGTTTGAATGTTTGTGGAAGGGGAAGCAATCAAGCGGGCTGCTTTGTCCTGGATGGTGTTGAGCTACTTGAGTGTTGTTGGAGCTGAACTCATCCAGGCAAGTGTAGAGTATTCCATTACACTCCTGACTTGTGCCTTGTAGATGATGGACAGGCTTTTTTTGGGGGCGGGGGTGGTAGTTAGAAGGTGAGTTACTTGCCGTAGGATTCCTAGCCTTTGACCTGCCCTGTATGGCTAGTCCAGTTCAGTTTCTGATTAATGGTAACCCCCAGGATGTTGATTGTGGGGATTTAGCGATGGGGGATTTAATGTCAAGGGGAGGTGGTTAGATCCTCTATTGTAGGAGATGGTCATTGCTTGGCACTTGTCAGCCCAAGCCTGAATATTGTCCAGGTCTTGCTGCATTTGGACATGGACTGCTTCATTATATGAGGAGAATTTTTATGATCAAAGTGTACAACTTCACACCATCTTGTTGTCCACTCAATTTGTCTATATCGTTTTGCAGCCTCTGTGTCCTCCCCATAGCTTACCTTTCCACCTAGCTTGGTAGCATCAACAAACTTAGATACATTATTCATTGTCTCCTCATCCAAGTCATTAATATAAATTGTAAATAATAGTCCCCAGCAATAATCCTTGCAACTCTCTACTATTCACTGCTTGCCAATTTGAAAAAGTCCTGTTTATCCCCACTCTCTGTTACCAATCTTCTATCTATGTTAATCTATTGCCCCCTAGCTCCATGAACCCTTATCTTGCCTATTAATCTTTTGTGTGGCACGTTATCAAATGCCTTTTGAAAATCCAGGTATACTACATCTACTGGTTTCTCTATCTGCCCTACTAGTTACATCCTAATAAAGCTCTAATAAAGTTGTCAAACTGGATTTACCAATTGTTGACATGTTGACTTGTTCTAATCATACTTTTAAAGTATGTTTATTAAGATTTTACATATTAACTAATAAACAACAAAAACACAGGAATGCAAATAATACAACCAAAACAAGGAAAAAGTAAGTTGAACATTATATCTAAAACCCCCAACAGCTGATGGTGCCTCGATCTTTGAAAAAGGGAATAAACGGTTGCCATCTCAGGTAGAATCTTTGCACTGAAACCATGATGGTGAATGTATTTTTTTCTAAATGCAAAAAGGACACCAAGTCCCCTAACCAGCAAGAGGCACCATGTGGGACAAGAGTCTCCAACCCAACAGTAGCCGCCTCTGGCTCTCAGAGAGTTGAAAGCGATAACGTCCGCCTCTACCCCAGAGTGAATCGCCAGTGACTCCAAAACCCCAAATATGGCCACCAGCAGATGTAGGAGTAATTCCAAACAGAGAATCTCAGACATGGTACTAAAAAAGGAAGCCCAGAATCTAGCGAGTCTGGGGCAGGACCAAAACATTTGTGCATGATCAGCGGGGGCAAGCAAACAGCGCTCACATTCGTTTTCAACATTCGGAAAAAAACCACTCATCCTTGCCTTGGTCAACTGCATCCTATGTAGCACCTTGAACTGAATTAGGCTCAACCGAGCAAAATCCTGAATTGAATTCGGAACAACTGGGGCAAAATCCTGGAACTCTCTCCCTAACAGCACAGTTAGTGTATCTACATGTCAAGCACTGCAGCAGTTCAAGAGGCAACTCACCACCACCTTCAAGGGCAATTAGGGATGGGCAATAACTGTTGGCCTAACTGGCAATGCCCATATCCCATAAATTAATTTTTAAAACGAGCACATTAGGACGTGGAGTTGACCATGTAGAGAGCCTCTCTCCAATCCTCGCTGGTGAGTATAGGGCCCAGTTCAATTTTGCCCTTACCTTGTTTAGTGGGAGGAATTAGACAAAAGAATTTGGCCCTATAGCCCGAGATAAACCCCCACCTGGCTGTGGCGAGGACAGCATATTTTTAATGAAGGAGGAGCCAGAGGAAAGGAAGGAAACGCCGTATGAGAGAAATTGCGGGCTTGAAAGTAGCAAGAAAGACTAGAGTTGGGTAGGTGAAATTTGTCTATAACTCCCTAAAGCTGGCAAACCTCACCTCCACGAACAGGTCACCAAAGTGTTCAAGCCCCTTCAATTTCCACAAGTTAAATGTTGAGTCCAGCCCAGAAGGTATGAAAAGGTGATTGTTACAGATTGGGGCCAGTGGGGACAAATAAAGGAGTTTAAAATGCTGTCTGAACTGTTTCCAGATTCTCTAAGAGAGGAGACCGCCACTGGGTTTGAGGAGAATCTAGCGGGAGAAAAGGTAAATGGTGCAGTAACTATGGCTGAGAGAGTGGATGTAGTCCAAGAGACAGCCTCCATTTGGTCCCAGATTGAAACAGTATCACGGACCCACAATAGGATTATTTTTGAATATTAGCAGCTCAGTAATAAAACAAAAAATTTGGGAGGATCAAATCTATCCCTCTGGAGTTCAACGCTGCAAATTCTAGGACTCTTATCTACCCAAATAAAGACATATCAATTTATTTGGGCAGAATGGCAGCACGGTGGTTAGCACCATTGCTTCACAGCGCCAGGGACCCGGATTCGATTCCCGGCTCGGGTCATGTCTGTGCAGAGTCTGCACGTTGTCCCTGTGTCTGTGTGGGTTTCCTCCAGGTGCTCCGGTTTCCTCCCACAAGTCCCGAAAGACGTGCTTGTTAGATGAATTGGACATTCTGAATTCTCCCTCCGTGTACCCAAACAGGTGCCGGAATGTGGCGGCGGGGGGCTTTTCACAGTAACTTCATTGCAGTGTTAATGTAAGCCTACTTGTGACAATAATAAAGATTATTTTTATTAATCTTAATCAAAAAGGATTTGGGCAGGAAATGGGGAGATATTAAAAGAAAAAGAAACATCTCGGGAGTATGTTCATTTTTATTGTTTGAATCCAACCCGCCAAAGAGAGAGAAAGGTTGTTCCAGCTCAGTAAGTCCATTTTGACATTGTTGACCAGGCTTGAATAATTCAATTTGTGAAGCGAGGCCCAATTGTAGGCCACCCTGAGCCCCAAGCAATGAAAACTTGTACTATAGAGGCTGAAGGGTAACGTGCCGAAGTGGGCTCATCTCCCAGGGGGGCTGACTGGAAATCATTCACTCTTGCCAAGATTTAATTTATAGCCAGAGAAGGAGCCGAAGGTATTAAGTGTCTTCATTATGCAATCGATGGAGGGAGTTGGGTCCGTTATTCTAAAGAGGGATATGGGCCAAATGCAGGCAAATGGGGTTAGCTTAGATGGGCTTTTTGGTTAGCATGGCCCGTTGTCATGCCGTAGATGCTATGATTCTATATATGATTCTATGTAAACCCCATCTCGGTAAATACCGCTCCATTGATTGGAAGCCCTCAAGGCTATAGAGCGGCTCTATTGCCAGGGGGAATAAAAGTGGAGAGTCTGGGCAGCTCTGCCTAGTGCCCCTCTTCAAGGGGAAATAGTCCGAGTATAAAGTGTTCATGTGAATGCTGGCCGTAGGGACGTTGTATAACAAGCGGATCGAAGAGACAAATTGATGGTCAAAGCTAAATCTTCCGAGGATCTCAAACAAATAGCCCCGTTCTCACTGTCAAATGCTTTCTCTGCGTCAAGAGATACTATCACCTCTGACTCTTGGGTGGCACAGTAGCACAGTGGTTAGCACTGTTGCTTCACAGCGCCAGGGACCCGGGTTCGATTCCCGGCTTGGGTCACTGTCCATGCGGAGTCTGCATGTTCTCCCCGTATCTGCGTGGGTTTCCTCCAGGTGCTCCAGTTTCCTCCCACAAGTCCCAAAAGACATGCTTGTTAGGTGAATTAGACATTCTGAATTCTCCCTCTGTGTACCTGAACAGATGCCGGAATGTGGCGACTTGGGGATATTCACAGTAACTTTATTGCAGTTTTAATGTAAACCTACTTGTGACAATAAAAATTATTATTATTGAGCAAGGAAGGGGGAAAAAGTATAACATTTAAAATACGTCGTATATTAGCTGATAATTGACGGCCCTTTACAAAGCCTGTTTGGTCCTCAGAAATTATACTTGGAAGGCAAGGCTCCAACCGGAGCACCAGAACCTTAGCAAACAGCTTAACATCCGGGTTTAAAAGCGAGATGGGT
Organism: Scyliorhinus torazame; assembly: GCF_047496885.1. Classification (NCBI taxonomy): domain Eukaryota; kingdom Metazoa; phylum Chordata; class Chondrichthyes; order Carcharhiniformes; family Scyliorhinidae; genus Scyliorhinus; species Scyliorhinus torazame. The sequence continues at coordinate 57,987,017 of NC_092707.1, read as the reverse complement.
CAGAATGAACTGCCCTCAGTCGGGTCCTTGTCCCTCTTAAGGAGCAAAGAAATAGAGGCTTGAGTAAGGATCGGAGGCAATAAACTACAGGATAGGGATTCATCAAACATATCCAGCACAAAGTTGTGAGCTGTTCCGAGAAGTTCTTATAAAATTTGATTGGAAAGCCTTCGTGGCCAGAGGCCTTACCAGCCTGCCTCAGACCATTGCATTTTAAAATCTCATAACGGGGCATAACGGGAAGCCCAACTTGCATTCTTTACTGCTTCAACAGCTGGGATAGGCAGGTTATCCAGAAAATCAGTCATGATTGACTTGTCCACGGGAGGCTCAGATTTGTACAGGCTACAGTAATATGATTTAAAAGCTGCATTGACCTGGAGAAGGGCAGAAACGAGGTTGCTGCCCGGGTTGAGTATCTTGGGATCACATGGGAAGCCTCTTGGTGTTTAAGTTGGTGAGCCAGAAGACAACTGCCCTTCTCCCCATTTTTGTAAAAAGTATCCCTGGAGTTATAATCATACAATGTTTTTCTAAGCGCATTATTGAGAATTACTTGATAATATTTTCCAGCATTTTTCCAACAACTGTGTTAGGCTAACTGGCCTGAAGTTCACTGTTTTCTCTCTGCCTCCTTTCTTAAAAAGCAAGTAACATACGCCAACTTCTGATGGGGCCATTCCCGAATCTAGGAAGTTTTGGAAAATCCTAGCTCATCCATCCACTATTTCTGCAGCTATGTCCTTTAGAACCCTAGGGTGTAAGCCATCAGGTCCTGGGGATTTTAGTCCCTTAAATTTCTCCAATACCTTTTCTTTGTTGATATTCATTTCCTAAATTTTCTGACTCTTTTAGGCCCTAAATTACCATTTAATTGTGGTATGAATCTTGTGTTTTCTACCGTGAAGGCAGATACAAAGTATTCGTTCAATGCCTCTGCCATTTCCTCATAATTTCCCCTGTCTCTGCTTCTGAGGGACCAAAGGTTTACCTCGCTGCTCTCTTCCTTTTTATATACTTATGGAAGCTCCTACAATCGTAGAATTTACAGTGCAAGAGGCCATTCGGCCCATCAAGTCTGCACAGGCCCTTGGAGAGAGCACCCCACTTAAGCCCACTCCTCCATCCTATCCCTGTAACCCAGTAACCCCACCTAACCTTTTTGGACACTAAGGGCAATTTATCATGGCCAATCCACCTAACCTGCACATTGTTGGAGGAAACTGGAGCACCCGGAGGAAACCTACGCAGACACAAGGAGAACGTGCAGACTCCGCACACAGTGACCCAAGCCGGGAATTAAACCTGGGACCATGGAGCTGTGAAGCAACAATGCTATCCACTGTGCTACCGTGCCAATGTTTACATATTTCTGGCTAGTTTACTCTCATACTATTGTTTCCCTTTTTATCAAGGTTTTGCTGGCCCTTTTTCTAAAATACTCCTAATTCTCAGACTTCCTACTCCTTTTGCAACTAAGTCTTTTTTGCAAGCACATAGCACACTGATTTAGATCCGCAAATAACTTTTCAAAGATAATGAGATGTTCTCCAGTGACTTAGAATCATAGAAGTTTACAGCATGGAAACAGGCCCTTCAGCCCAACCAGTCCATGCCGCCCAGTTTTTACCATTAAGCTAGTCCCAGTTGCCCGCACTTGGCCCATAACCCTTTGACGTTATTTATTAAATGATTGTAAATGTATTGTTTTATATACATATATAATATGTCACCTTCTCCACCAGTTTTACTATAAGTTATTTTAATGCTTTGAAACCTACCCCAACAATCCTCTTCCACTCCATCGCTGAGGTATGAGATTCACGTGTATATTCTGTCCATTTCGAATAACTGTTATGCTTAAAGGTTTCTGTAGCAAAATATATTACTTTGTTAAGTTAAAAGTCGAAGACAAGCTTAAATTCCCCATTAGTGTCATAACATAGTCACTTGAGAATCTGATTGTTACATTTTCCATCTTTTAAATGTAAGATCAGTGAAATGAGCAATGGTAATTATTTTCATAATTTGAAATAAAGAAATTAGTCATTTTAGCCTTAAAGGATTAAATATAACACTAACTTAATTTCCCTCACAAAAAAGTCATTTTTAGTTGACAATATATTGTTTTGCTGTTCTGCAAAGATCAAAATAACTTTGAAAACAGCAAGAGAAAAATGACTTGCATTTATATAGTGCTTTATTACATTGTCTAGGAATATTTCAATGCATTTTACATATCATGAGTTCCTTTGAAATGTGTTGAATGTTACCTCAGCATATGTTACAACCATATTGTAAACAGCAAGATTCCATTCTGTTAACCTGGTGTTGGTTGAGGGAGGAATGCTGACAAGGGCACCACAACACAATGCTCTTTTGTGAATCAGTAAATAGGACCACAGTTTATTACCTATACCCAAATCAACACTTCAAACAATGAAGTGTACTCTCAGTACTGTGCTAGAATGTAACTCATCAATATCCAACCCCTGTACGCCACTGGTGAAGCCCAAGCAATTCAGTTCTATCTGCATTTAGAAATTATACGCTTGCCTCTGAATCAAAAGGTCACAGATTCAAAGAAAATTGAGCAGTGCAGTACCAAGGAAGTAATGCACTGTCAGAGATGCTGTCCTAATGGATGACGTTAAACCAAGGCTTTAATTGCCTGTTCAGGTAGCATAAAAGATGCCATGGTAATATTCAAGTCAGGAACAAGGGGTTCTCCCGGTGCCCTGGCCAACATTCCTTGCTCCACCATCACCACCAAAATAAATTAACATTCATCTCCTTGCTGATTGTAGAATTTAGATGTGTGTCACTTGGAAAATCCATTTTTCTATAGAAAAGTGCTTAATTAGCTATGAAGTATGTTACAATGTCCTATGGCTCTGCTGCATAAATACAAGTTTTAAAAAAGAATTCCTTTTGCATTTATATATATTATTTGCTAGTCAGCCTCCTTTGAATATTATGGACTTAAGAGTTTTGATCCATTAAAATCAGAAGTTTAAAGTAAATGTAAATTAATGGCAACACTGCAAAAGCATGGGACTTGGTTCCAAGATTCCATGAAAACAAACAGCTTGGAGACTCCACACCTAGATTAGGTACTTAGGTTCTGGTATTGATCTGAGCCTCTAGTTTGGTTAAGATGACGAAATACTACCAATTAAGCCAAGTCGGTATTATGAAATGAATAGTAAAATGAACATTGCTCAAAAATCTGTTTCTATCCTCGGCCATTTCCCCTGTTCGAGATCTGTGGTGGTCAAGACAGTTTTGGAATTGAAAAGAAAAACTAAAGATGTAAGTGTGCAAAATACACACATACCAGTATGAATTGAATAATCAATATGTTCTAATTAATATTACCTTTGCTCTTGCTTCTGTATACTGACTTTTTTTTAAAACATCACTTTTGAAAATAGAAATAGATTTCTCGCCAATACTTTTGCCTGTTCAATGGATCTGATGCAATGGAATATGGCAGAATTTTATTGATGAGCAAATATAATTACATTTGTGTCACTCAAGTGCCATGCAATGATCATGTCCAAGAGTGAATCCAACTATTTTCCCTTGACATTCAATGGCATTACCATCATTGAATCCTCCACTATCAACATTCTGGAGGTAACCATTGACCAGAAACTGAACCGGACCAGCTTATATAAATACTGTGGCTACAAGAGGTCAGAGGCTGAGAATTTGGCAGTGAGTAACTCACCTCCTGACTCCCCAAAGCTTGACGCCATTTACAAGGTATGAGTCAGGTGTATGATGGAATACTCTCCACTTGCCTGGATGAATGCAGTGCCAACAACACTCAAGAAGCTCAACACCATCCAGGACAAAGAATTCTGCTTGGTTGCACCAACTCAAATATTTACTTTCTCTTGCACCGACATACTGTGGCAGCAGTGTGCACCATCTACAAGGTGCACTGCAGCAACTCAAGAAGGCTCCTTCAACAGCATCTTCCAAATCTGCAACGCCTACTACCAAGAAGAACAAGGGCAGCAGATGCATGGGAACACCATCACCTGCAAGTTCCCCTCCATGCCACAAAGCATTCTGACTTGGGAACTATATCACTGTTCCTTCACTGTCACTGGGTGAAAATCCTGGAAATCACTCCCTAACAACACGGGGTATACCTACATCACATTGACTGCAGCGGTTCAAAGCACCATCACCTTCTCTCAAGGGCAAATAGTTATAGGCAATAAATGCTGGCCTAGCCACTGTCACCCACATCCCGTAAAAGAATAAAAAAACATGAATAAAACAATTTAATATTTCTGCTAAATTTATTCCCTACTTCTTTGAGGTGGCATTCAGTAGGAACATTAAATTACAAAAGGAAGCAGACCATTCAGCACAACCATTTATCCTCCACAGAAGCAGATCATTTCTTGTCATCACATACTCCTATATCCCTTTACTCCCGGCACCTAGTCTTCTCTTAAATGTTGATATGGTGTTTCATTCAATTATCAGCTCAAATGCAAAATAATGTCCTGTTCTCTATCCTAAATCTCATGTTTAATCATATCTACAAGCCCTCATTCTAGATCTCTCAGGTACCATAAGTAGTCTCTATTTTCTCTTATGCTTTCATAACACCTTGATCTGTAACCACATTTCTCTTTGACAAGTTTCCAATCTTGCCCGGGAGAAGAGGAGGAGGAATTGCCATAGTGGCACTTTGCATTAGAACAGGAGACGAGCGATTTAGAGATCAAATCAATACGTCCTGAAAGCACTTCCCAGCAGCTGGTTAAAAGTGGTGCTGGTTGATTATAGACAGCTGTTACATGCCTGTCCCTTTCCTGCACCCAGGTAACAATGCGAGCTCATGCAAAAGTTCAAAGGGCACATAATGTTCAAATGGACTATACGCGGAATAAATTTGTGACAGGCTGCATTTACATTTCTTTTGAAAATTCCAAGGGCATTGGCAATATTAACATTATAACAGCTGTGCTGAAATCTAAAGCTTCTTATTGAATCTGAAACGTATTTAGGAAACTGAAATAAGTTCAAGAAAAAAATCATTTAAACCATTAAAAATTATTTTCAGAATATGGTCAAATGTGATCAAAAAAGCAAGTGATCCAGGCACTCACCCCTTCGCTCCGTTGAACCACTGTGGCAATATTTTGCATGTTTTGAAAGTTTCGTGGATTTACAGAACCAAATTCTATAATTTCATCACCAACCTGCAAACCCTAGAAGAGAAAGAGTCTATATGTGTAAAATTGCCTTCTTTCTCAAGCATCATTGTATCTTATTTTCCAATCAGTATTTGTTCCCTAAACAAAATATTTGTGTGGTGATGCACTTGTAAATGGAGTTCAACTCTGTGCCTCTCAACCTCATTTACTACCTCAAAACTACTTCAATTTAATGAGGGATGAACTGTTAACTCGCCAGTAATGTTAAACCTATTTTCTGTTCCAGCCACACGATGTGCTGGATAACCATATGGCATAGTGTCATTTAATTTCTTCTCCAACTCTAACATCCCTCTTTGCTTCGAAGATCTTAATTTCCAGTCACCTCCCAAGTCTGCAGCAATTCCCCATCTTCCATATTTAAGTCTCACCCAAAATGGTTCTGCCCCAATGCAACACTGAAACAGCCTTAATTAAAGTCACAATTGCCATCCTCTGTCAGGATTATTCTATCCTGTCCTCTCTGCAATTACATCATCCTATTCCAACACCACTCCATCACTTTCTAGCTTTCAGCTTAGTGCCTTTGGTTGATTCTACAATTACCTTTCCGATCGTAGCCAGTGCAACTCGGCTTCTCTTTTGCCTGCGTAATTACCTCTTGGGTTTCTCCTATGAATTTATCCTTGGTCTCTTGTTATTTCTCACGTCCTCCTCGGCAACATCATTCTAAGACAGAGTCAGCTTCCACTTGTCCACTTCCACTGCCTCTCCACTGTCAGTCTGCTTTTCCAAAATCCAGTTTTGAATGAGCCACAACTTCTACCAGTTATACATTGACAGATTGAAGTCATTGTCTACGGTTCCAATCACAAGCTCTGTTGTTCAACGATCAATACATCACCTTCCCTGGCCACTACCTAAGGATGAACTAGACTATTCACAGGTTTGGCACCCAACTTAATGCCAAGCTGACCTCCTGAGCCCATATTCACTCCGTCACAAAGGCTTCAACCTCAGTAACACCACTCACCTCCATTCCTGTCTCAATCAATCTAGTGCTGGGGCTCTCATCAATGCCTTTACCACCTCCAGACTTCAGTATTCCAATACTCTACTGGCCAGCCTCCAGACTATAAAAACTTCAATACATGCAAAAGACAGCTGCCTGTATTCTATTCCGCAGCAGTTCCACTATACTGGCTCCAATTCCTCAATACCTGCAAGTTAAAAATCCCTTTATGACCTTAACCCCCTTATGGACCCAAAGACAACTTGATCATTAACAGTCTGTTTATGGATTTTAGGAACATCCCTGCATAACATTATAAAAAGTATTATAATCTCAGTACAAAATATAGATTGTTCTCAACTGAAATGATGGGATATCAGTTAATGGCTGCACTAAGTCACTAAATGAACTTATTTGCTTTCTACTGCGCCCCAGAATACTACGGAGTCCTTGAAAGAATAAATATGGCAGTGATGTTTTTCATTTCAATATAACAAGTAACATCTTTGATATTCATTTGTTACTGAGAAAAATGTTATCATAGAAAATAATTTGGTTTACGATATTTCATTTATTATACATTTTAGACATAATCTTGGGTACATGGAAATTTCTCTGTACTCACTGAGGTATTGGCAGGTGAACCTGGACTAACAGTGTCTATTTTGGCGAAAGCAGATGGTACACTGTTCTCCTGCTCCATTACTTCTTGATGCACTTCTGCCTCATCCTGTCTATGCTTTTCCCTGTCATGTTCATGCAGCTGATGGAGTGCTTCTTCAATTTGTTTCATCAAGGCTTTATGGTCATTTTGTAGACCTTATGAAAACAGGAAACATCCACAGTATATTTACAATAAAGTTAGTGAAATGAGAAGTCACAGCAAAACCTGCCATACCTTTTTAAAAAAAATAAATTTAGAGTGCCCAATTAATTTTTTCCAATTAAGGGGCAATTTAGCATGACCAATCCACCTAGCCTGCACATCTTTGGGTTGTGGGGGCGAAACCCACGCAAACACGGGGAGAATGTGCAAACTCCACACGGACAGTGACCCGGTGCCGTGAGGCAACAGGGCTAACCCACTGCGCCACCGTGCTGCCCCAAAATCTGCCATACCTGATGTAAATGTCAGAGTTGTAAGCTTCCCTGGAATTTCCTTACTCAATTTCATGTGTACCATGAAACAGGGATCAGAAACTTTTCTACAAGGTGAGGCGATTTGCTATGGGGCAGAGTTTCAAAACGGCTCCACTTTTAAACACAATTATCTCTCAACCTGAAAATATGACAAAATAGAAATCTTACAAAGTCTTTAATTTTATTCCTTTTCAGTGCCTTCTAAATCTTGGCCAGAATTCTCCGGCCACTGGGATTCACTGTTCCCAGCAGCGTGGGGTGGCTTCAATGAGAAATTCCATTGACAAGCGGCAGGAGTAGAGAGTCATTCCTCTAATGAACAGCACACCATCAAGAAACACGTGGCTGGGGGACCGGAGAATCTAGCCCCTCCTCTCTTTCAAAGAGACAGAGATGGCTATGGCTTTTTCATTGCCAATATCAATTCATCGTATATATATATATTCCAAGAGAATACTTTGAGGGAAGGACATTGTTTCACTCTTACCCATGACAAAGCATTTGGCCAGGGCAGCACGGTGGCGCAGTGGTTAGCACTGCTGTCTCATGGCGCCGAGGTCCCAGATTTGATCCCGGCTCTGGGTCACTGTCCATGTGGAGTTTGCACATTCTCCCCGTGTTTGCATGGGTTTCGCCCCCACAACCCAAAGACATGCAGAGTAGGTGGATTGGCTACGCTAAATTGGAAAAAATGAATTGGGTGCTCCAAATTTTTTTTAAAAGACAAAGCATTTGCCCATCTTAAGAAACTCATTTACAAGCCCCGGTTCTGAACCAAAAAAACATCTACCTGAGGTTGTCAAATCTGAATGACAGTCATGGTTTTAATTTGAATTAGAGTAATGTACTCGTAGAATTATCAGGCTCCAGATACTCATTTTTTTAATTGCACTGAAAACGTTAACATTGATAGCTTAAAGCAACAACTCTTTCCTTAACATTTTAAAAATGCATCAATATTACTTACAAATGATATTATGTCGGGCTGTTCGAACTTCATAAACATTAATATCTGTTCGTGGATATCCTTCAATATCAACTAAAGGTTCATCCATCCCAGCTTTGCTTTGCTGAAAGTCAGAGGTTCAACATCTATAATTAGTGTTAAAATACAAACATTGACTTCCGGGTGCGGCGATGACCAGTTAAGTCGCATGTTTCGGCAGCTCCCTGCGAAACAGACTTTTGGGCTCTTGATAGGAGCCCCAACGGTAATTTTGACGGCTAAAAACACTGTGCGGTAAACCAGAAGGGAATCCACCCTGGATACGGGTGGAAAAAGGAGAGAGTGGCCAGATTGCAGTGGATCCTTTAGAACAGCGGCAAGGAAGGCAAGCAAAAACCAAGATGGCGTCGGAAGGTGGCAGTTTAACATGGGGCCCTGAACAACAAGAGCTCTTGAAATGCTGTGTGGAAGAGATCAAAAAGGAAATGAAGAAAGAGCTGTTGGGCCCGATACTACAGGCGATCGAAGGGCTAAAGGAGGAACAAAAGACCCAGGAGCGGGAGCTTCGGGTCGTGAAGGCAAAGGCAGCCGAGAATGAGGACGATATACAGGGCCTGGTGGTGAAGACGGAGACGCAGGAGGCACATCAGAAACGATGTGTGGAAAGGTTGGAGGCACTGGAAAACAACGCAAGGAGGAACAACCTGAGCATTCTTGGTCTTCCTGAAGGTGTGGAGGGAGCGGACGTCGGGGCATATGTGAGCACGATGCTGCACTCGTTAATGGGAGCGGAGGCCCCGGCGGGTCCGTTGGAGGTGGAGGGAGCATACCGAGTGATGGCGCGAGGACCGAGAGCAGGAGAAATTCCCAGAGCCATAGTGGTGAGATTCCTCCGTTTTAAGGATAGAGAAATGGTCCTTAGATGGGCGAAGAAAACTCGGAGCAGTAAATGGGAGAACGCGGTGATCCGCGTTTATCAAGACTGGAGTGCGGAGGTGGCGAGAAGGAGGGCGAGCTTTAATCGGGCCAAGGCGGTGCTTCATAAAAAGAAGATAAAATTTGGAATGCTGCAACCGGCAAGACTGTGGGTCACATATCGAGGGAGGCACCACTACTTTGAGACGGCGGATGAAGCGTGGACTTTTATTGTGGAAGAAAAACTGGAATGAGCGGGTTATTAAAAAGAACGTTCGAACAAAGTGGTGGGGCGAATGTGGGGGGCAAAGAGGGGTTTTATGTACTAATCCTGCGATGTGGTAACTTTTCTCTCTCCCACAGGTGGTGATGGGGGGAGGAGGGGAGGTGGAGGAGATGGGGCGTTGGCCATTGGGGGCGGGGCCAAGGGAGAAGCGCGGGCTTGGTTCCCGCGCTATGATAATCATGGCGGGAATAGAGAAGCAGGAAGGAGGGGGCGTCGCACGGTGCGAGCCGAGGTCACGGGGGGAAGCCGAGGTCAGCCAGAGTTTGCTGACTTCTGGGAGCAACATGGGGGGAGTAATTACGCTAGCGGGGGATCTAGCGGGGGGGGTGGGAGGGGGGAATTACTGGGTTGCTGCTGCTGGGGAGAGGGGGGAGCTGGTATGGGAGAGGATGGGCGGGGGGGCACCGCCTGGGGGAGATACAGCTGCGTGGGAACCGGGTGAGGAGCTGGAAAAAGGTGATGGCTAATCGACAAGGGGGGGGGGGGGCGGGGGTAGGAAGCCCCCCAACCCGGCTGATCACGTGGAACGTGAGAGGGCTGAACGGGCCGATAAAGAGGGCACGGGTACTCGCACACCTTAAGAAACTTAAGGCAGATGTGGTTATGTTACAGGAAACGCACCTGAAACTGATAGACCAGGTTAGGCTACGCAAAGGATGGGTGGGGCAGGTGTTCCATTCGGGGCTAGATGCGAAAAACAGGGGGGTGGCTATATTAGTGGGGAAGCGGGTAATGTTCGAGGCAAAGACTATAGTGGCGGATAACGGGGGCAGATACGTGATGGTGAGTGGCAAACTACAGGGGGAGACGGTGGTTTTGGTAAACGTATATGCCCCGAACTGGGATGATGCCAATTTTATGAGGCGGATGCTAGGACGCATTCCGGACCTAGAGATGGGAAAGCTGATAATGGGGGGAGATTTTAATACGGTGTTGGAACCAGGGCTGGATAGGTCGAAGTCCAGGACTGGAAGGAGGCCGGCAGCAGCCAAGGTACTTAAAGATTTTATGGAGCAGATGGGAGGTGTAGACCCGTGGAGATTTAGCAGACCTAGGAGTAAGGAGTTCTCGTTTTTCTCCTATGTCCATAAAGTCTACTCGCGAATAGACTTTTTTGTGCTGGGTAGGGCATTGATCCCGAAGGTGAGGGGAACGGAGTATACGGCTATAGCCATTTCGGATCACGCTCCACACTGGGTGGACTTGGAGATAGGGGAGGAAACACGAGGGCACCCACCCTGGAGAATGGACATGGGACTAATGGCAGATGAGGGGGTGTGTCTAAGGGTGAGGGGGTGCATTGAAAAGTACTTGGAACTCAATGATAATGGGGAGGTCCAGGTGGGAGTGGTCTGGGAGGCGTTGAAGGCGGTGGTTAGAGGGGAGCTGATATCAATAAGGGCACATAAAGGGAAGCAGGAGAGTAAGGAACGGGAGCGGTTGCTGCAAGAACTTTTGAGGGTGGACAGACAATATGCGGAAGCACCGGAGGAGGGACTGTACAGGGAAAGGCAAAGGCTACATGTAGAATTTGACTTGCTGACTACAGGCACTGCAGAGGCACAATGGAGGAAGGCACAGGGTGTACAGTACGAATATGGGGAGAAGGCGAGCAGGTTGCTGGCACACCAATTGAGGAAAAGGGGAGCAGCGAGGGAAATAGGGGGAGTGAGGAAGGAGAGATGGAGCGGGGAGCGGAGAGAGTGAATGGAGTGTTCAAGACATTTTATAAAAAATTATATGAAGCTCAACCCCCGGATGGGAGGGAGAGAATGATGGGCTTCTTGGATCAGCTGGAATTTCCCAAGGTGGAAGAGCAGGAAAGAGTGGGACTGGGAGCACAGATCGAGGTAGAAGAAGTGGTGAAAGGAATTAGGAGCATGCAGGCGGGAAAGGCCCCGGGACCGGATGGATTCCCAGTCGAATTCTATAGAAAATATGTGGACTTGCTCGCCCCGGTACTGACGAGGACCTTTAATGAGGCAAAGGAAAGGGGACAACTGCCCCCGACTATGTCTGAAGCAACGATATCGCTTCTCTTAAAGAAGGAAAAGGACCCGCTACAATGCGGGTCCTATAGACCTATTTCCCTCCTAAATGTAGATGCCAAGGTCCTGGCCAAGGTAATGGCAATGAGAATAGAGGAATGTGTCCCGGGGGTGGTCCACGAGGACCAAACTGGGTTTGTGAAGGGGAGACAGCTGAACACGAATATACGGAGGTTGTTAGGGGTAATGATGATGGCCCCACCAGAGGGAGAAACGGAGATAGTAGTGGCGATGGATGCCGAGAAAGCATTTGATAGAGTGGAGTGGGATTATTTGTGGGAGGTGTTGAGGAGATTTGGCTTTGGAGAGGGGTATGTTAGATGGGTGCAGCTGTTGTATAGGGCCCCAGTGGCGAGCGTGGTCACGAATGGACGGGGATCTGCATATTTTCGGCTCCATAGAGGGACAAGGCAGGGATGCCCTCTGTCCCCATTATTGTTTGCACTGGCGATTGAGCCCCTGGCGATAGCGTTGAGGGGTTCCAAGAAGTGGAGGGGAGTACTTAGGGGAGGAGAAGAGCACCGGGTATCTTTGTATGCGGACGATTTGCTACTATACGTGGCGGACCCGGCGGAGGGGATGCCAGAAATAATGCGGATACTTGGGGAGTTTGGGGATTTTTCAGGGTATAAATTGAACATGGGGAAAAGTGAGTTGTTTGTGGTGCATCCAGGGGAGCAGAGTAGAGAAATAGAGGACCTACCGTTGAGGAAGGTAACAAGGGACTTTCGTTACCTGGGGATCCAGATAGCTAAGAATTAGGGCACATTGCATAGGTTAAATTTAACGCGGTTGGTGGAACAGATGGAGGAGGATTTCAAGAGATGGGATATGGTATCCTTGTCAATGGCAGGGAGGGTGCAGGCGGTTAAGATGGTGGTCCTCCCGAGATTCCTCTTTGTGTTTCAGTGCCTCCCGTTGGTGATCACGAAGGCTTTTTTTAAAAGGATTGAAAAGAGCATCAGGGGTTTTGTGTGGGCCGGGAAGACCCCGAGAGTGAGGAAGGGATTCTTACAGCGTAGCAGGGATAGGGGGGGGCTGGCACTACCGAGCCTAAGTGAGTATTATTGGGCCGCTAATATTTCAATGGTGAGTAAGTGGATGGGAGAGGAGGAGGGAGCAGCGTGGAAGAGATTAGAGAGGGCGTCCTGTAGGGGGACTAGCCTACAGGCTATGGTGACAGCCCCATTGCCGTTCTCACCGAGGAACTACACCACAAGCCCGATGGTGGTGGCTACACTGAAGATTTGGGGACAGTGGAGACGGCATAGGGGAAAGACTGGAGCCTTGGGGGGGTCCCCAATAAGAAACAACCATAGGTTTGCCCCGGGGGGAATGGATGGGGGATATGGAATGTGGCAAAGAGCAGGAATAACGCAACTGAAAGATCTGTTTGTGGATGGGAAGTTCGCGAGTCTGGGAGCGCTGACCGAGAAATATGGGTTGCCCCAAGGGAATGCATTCAGGTATATGCAACTGAGGGCTTTTGCGAGGCAACAGGTGAGGGAATTCCCGCAGCTCCCGACACAAGAGGTGCAGGACAGAGTGATCTCAAAGACATGGGTGGGGGATGGTAAGGTGTCAGATATATATAGGGAAATGAGGGACGAAGGGGAGACTATGGTAGATGAACTAAAAGGGAAATGGGAAGAAGAGCTGGGGGAGGAGATCAAGGAGGGGCTGTGGGCAGATGCCCTAAGCAGGGTAAACTCGTCGTCCTCGTGTGCCAGGCTAAGCCTGATTCAGTTTAAGGTATTACACAGGGCACATATGACTGGAGCGCGGCTCAGTAAATTTTTTGGGGTGGAGGATAGGTGTGCGAGGTGCTCGAGAAGCCCAGCGAATCATACCCATATGTTTTGGTCATGCCCGGCACTACAGAGGTTTTGGATGGGGGTGACAAAGGTGCTTTCAAAAGTAGTAGGAGTCCGGGTCGAACCAAGCTGGGGGTTGGCTATATTTGGGGTTGCACAAGAGCCGGGAGTGCAGGAGGCGCAGGATATTGCTAATGTGGAAAGAAGTCAAGCCCCCGGGGGTGGAGACCTGGATAAATGACATGGCGGGGTTTATAAAGCTAGAGCGGATTAAGTTCGTCCTAAGGAGGTCGGCTCAAGGGTTCACCAGGCGGTGGCAACCGTTCGTCGAATACCTCGCAGAAAGATAGACGGAATGGGAAAAAGAAGGCAGCAGCAGCAGCCCAGGATCGGGGGGGGGGGGGGGGGGGGAGGAGGAACCAGAAGGACTCTTAGGGTTGTTAATATATACTGTATAGTATATATAGGTCGTTGCTACAGATAATTATATATTGGACTGTTAAATTATATTTTTGGAGAGTGTTACTTGTGACAAGGCAGTTGCCAATTAGGGCTAGTTTTCATTTTTGTTATTTATTATTTATTCATTTGTTTTTTGTTTATAAAATAGGTCATTGTTATTTGTGTTGTTATAATATTGTGTAAAGGATGCACAATGTACTGTGTTGGTTGACCAAAAATTTTCAATAAAATATTTAATAAAAACAAAATTCAAAACATTACTTGAAAGCAATCATTTTTGGTTGGTTTTGCTCCTGATCTGTGCCCAGCCTTAATGCCTACTTATATAATTTACAGCCAAGTTTAAAGGTGATTGGCAAGAGCCAAAGCAGATACAAGGGACGGGATTCTCCACTCCCGCACTGAAGTGCCCACACCGTCGTGAACGGCGTCGAGGTTCACGATGGCGCGAAACGGCCCCGATCCCGACCGATTCAGGCCCCGACAACGGGCTAGGATCGGGGCCGCGTCATCTACACGCGCCAGGCCGTGTCGCCGCGTAAAGGCCGCACCGCATAGATGACGCGGCTGGCGCCGCATAACTGGCGTCACCTTCGCATGCGTGGTTGCCGTCCTCTCTGAGTCCGCCCCACAAGAAGATGGCGGACAGATGGAGCCGCGGAAGGAAGGAGGTCCTCCATCAGAGAGGACGGCCCAACGATCGGTAGGCACCGATCGTGGGCCATGCCACATTTGAGGTACCCCCCGGTGCAGGATCCCCCCCCCCACCCCCAGCGTTCCCGTGCTGTTCCCGACGGCAGCGACCAGGTGTGGACGGCGCCGGGGAGAACCCACCGTTTTGGCCTGGCCGATCAGCCCATCCAGGCCTGAGAATAGCGGGGGTGCCGGAGAATCGCCATTTTGGGTGTCTCCGGCGATTCTCTGGCCTGCGGCCCGCGGAACTCGACGGGGCCGTTCCTGCCGCTTGGGAGAATCGCGCGGGAGGGCGTCGGACCGGCGTCCCGGGAAATTTTGGCGGCCCAGGCAATTCTCCCAACCGGCGCGGGAGTGGAGAATCTCGCCCAAGGACTTTTGTAACACACCGAGTTATGATGATCCGAAATGCACTGCCTGAAAGTGTGGTTGTTGGAAGCAGATTCAATAATACCATTCAAAAGGCAAGTGGATAAATACTTAATACCTAAATAAATAATCAAAGGGGGAAAAAACACAGAAATCTGGGGCATAAACATGGGAGTGGGATTAATTGGATTGCCATATCACAAGGGCTGGCATTGGCATAATTGGCCAAATTACCTCTTTTTATGCTGCATCATTCTATGATTTTATAATGTAATTCTAATATATGCTAATCATCGAATTTACAGTGCAGAGGGAGGCCATTTGGCCCATCGAGGGCCTTGGAAAGCGCACCCTAATTAAGCCCACACCTTCGCCCTATCTCCATAACCCAGTAACCCCACCTCACCTTTTTTGGACACTAAGGGCAATTTAACATTGCCAATCCACCTAACCTGCACATCTTTATGTGAGAGATACTCTTAAAACAATGTCATGGCTTTAATATTTATTCATCATGCCACTGAATAAATAAAGAATTCAATGATTTGAGCAACAAATGTATTCCTACACCAAATGATGTAAGATGATGTATTTAAATCGCGCGCCTGAATCAGGAATTTACATAATAGACGTAAATTAGTGGCTTTGGTACGTTGAAAAATGGATGTGTTCCGTTTGTCAATGTTTCATTATGTCATCACACTAGATAAATGTGAGCACTATTCTCTTAATGTGTCAAAATTTGACAGGTTTCATAATCTCTTAGAACAGACAACTTAAGAAATAAGAACAGAGGTAGACCATTTGGCCCTTTGAGCCAGCTCCACCCTTCAGCAAGGTCATGGCTCATTTTTACCTGAACTCCACCTTTCCACACTATTCCCATATCCCTTAATACCCCAAACATTATTGACCTTGATTATACTCAATGGGTTGAGCATCTATTGCTCTCTGAGGTAGAGAATTCCAAAGATTCACAAGGTTATGAGTGAAGAAATGTATCCATGCCTCAGACCCAAATGACCGAGCCCTTACTCTGAGATTATGTCCTAGTCTCCCCAGCCAGAAGAAGCATCTTCTCACCATTTACCATGTCAAGCCACTTTATAACTTTACAAGTTTCAATTAGATCATCTCTCATTCTTCTAAACATCAGGGAATATCTGCCTAGACTATTCAATCTCTCCTCATGAGGGGATTGTGCATTCTAGTGAACCTTCGTTGCACTCCTTCTCGGGCAAGGATAGAACATAGAACATTACAGCGCAGTACAAGCCCTTCGGCCCTCGATGTTGCGCCGACGTGTGAAACCACTCTAAAGCCCATCTACACTATTCCCTTATTGTCCATATGTCTATCCAATGACCATTTGAATGCCCTTAGTGTTGGCGAGTCCACTACTGTTGCAGGCAGGGCATTCCACACCCTTACTACTCTCTGAGTAAAGAACCTACCTCTGACATCTGTCTTATATCTATCTCCCCTCAATTTAAAGGTATGTCCCCTCGTGCGAGACATCACCATCCAAGGAAAAAGGCTCTCACTGTCCACCCTATCCAATCCTCTGATCATCTTGTATGCCTCAATTAAGTCACCTCTTAACCTTCTTCTCTCTAACGAAAACAGCCTCAAGTCCTTCAGCCTTTCCTCATAGGATCTTCCCTCCATACCAGGCAACATTCTGGTAAATCTCCTCTGCACCCTTTCCAATGCTTCCACATCCTTCCTATAATGCGGCGACCAGAATTGCACGCAATACTCCAAATGCGGCCGCACCAGAGTGTTGTATAGCTGCAACATGACCTCATGGCTCCTAAACTCAATCCCTCTACCAATAAAAGCTAACACACCGTACGCCTTCTTAACAACCCTCTCAACCTGGGTGGCAACTTTCAGGGATCTATGTACATGGACACCGAGATCTCTCTGCTCATCCACACTGCCAAGAATCTTACCATTAGCCCAGTACTCAGTCTTCCTGTTATTCCTTCCAAAATGAATCACCTCACACTTTTCTGCATTAAACTCCATTTGCCACCTCTCAGCCCAGCGCTGCAGCTTATCTATGTCCCTCTGTAACTTGTAACATCCTTCCGCACTGTCCACAACTCCACCGACTTTAGTGTCATCTGCAAATTTACTCACCCATCCTTCTACGTCCTCCTCCAGGTCATTTATAAAAATGACAAACAGCATTGGCCCCAAAACAGATCCTTGTGGTACACCACTGGTAACTGGACTCCAGCCTGAATATTTCCCATCAACCACCACCCTTTGTCTTCTTCCAGCTAGCCAATTTCTGATCCAAACTGCTAAATCACCCTGAATCCCATGTCTCCGTATTTTCTGCAGTAGCCTACCATGGGGAACCTTATCAAACGCTTTACTGAAATCCATATACACCACATCAACGGCTTTACCCTCATCCACCTGTTTGGTCACCTTCTTAAAAAACTCTATAAGGTTTGTGAGGCACGACCTACCCTTCACAAAACCGTGTTCACTATCTCTAATCAAATTATTCCTTTCCAGATGATTATACATCCTATCTCTTATAAACCTTTCCAAGATTTTTCCCACAGCAGAAGTAAGGCTCACTGGTCTATAGTTACCGGGGTTATCTCTACTCCCCTTCTTGAACAAGGGGACAACATTTGCTATCCTCCAGTCTTCTGGCACTATTCCTGTAGACAAAGATGACTTAAAGATCAAGGCCAAAGGCTCAGCAATCTCCTCCCTAGCTTCCCAGAGAATCCTAGTATAAATCCCATCCGGCCCAGGTGACGTATCTATTTTCACACTTTCCAGAATTGCTAACACCTCCTCCTTATGAACCTCAAGCCCTTCTAGTCTAGTCGCCTGAATCTCAGTATTCTCCTCGACAACATTGTCTTTTTCCTGTGTGAATACTGACGAAAAATATTCATTTAGCACCTCTCCTGTCTCCTCGGACTCCAAGCACAACTTCCCACTACTGTCCTTGACTGGCCCTACTCTTACCCTAGTCATTCTTTTATTCCTGACATATCTATAGAAAGCTTTAGGGTTATCCTTGATCCTAACTGCCAAAGAATTCTCATGTCCCCTCCTGGCTCTTCTTAGCTCTCTCTTTAGGTCCTTCCTAGCTAACTTGTAACTCTTGAGCGCCCTAACTGAATCTTCATGTCTCATCTTTACACAAGTCTCCTTCTTCCTCTTGACAAGTGTTTCGACTGCTTTAGTAAACCACGGTTCCCTCACTCGACCACTTCCTCCCTGCCTGACAGGTACATACTTATCAAGGACACGCAGTAGCTGTTCCTTGAACAAGCTCCACATTTCCATTGTACCCATCCCCTGCAGTTTTACTCTCCATCCGATGTATTCTAAGTCTTGCCTCATCGCATCATAATTGCCTTTCCCCCAGATATAACTCTTGCCCTGCGGTATATACCTATCCCTTTCCATCACTAAAGTAAACGTAATCGAATTGTGGTCACTATCACCAAAGTGCTCACCTACCTCCAAATCGAACACCTGTCCTGGTTCATTACCCAGTACCAAATCCAATATGGCCTCGCCCCTCTACATACTGTGTCAGGAAACCCTCCTGCACACATTGGACAAAAACGGACCCATCTAAAGTACTCAAACTATAGCGTTTCCAGTCAATATTTGGAAAGTTAAAGTCCCCCATAACAACTACCCTGTTGCTTTCGCTCCTATCCAGAATCATCTTTGCAATCCTCTCCTCTACATCTCTGGAACTTTTCGGAGGCCTATAGAAAACCCCCAACAGGGTGACCTCTCCTTTCCTGTTTCTAACCTCAGCCCATACTACCTCAGTAGACAAGTCCTCATCAAACGTCCTTCTGCCACCGTAATACTGTCCTTGACTAACAATGCCACCCCTCCCCCTCTTTTACCACCTTCCCTGAGCTTACTGAAATATCTAAATCCCGGCACCTACAACAACCATTCCTGTCCCTGCTCTATCCATGTCTCCGAAATGGCCACAACATCGACGTCCCAGGTACCAACCCATGCCACAAGTTCACCCACCTTATTCCGGATGCTCCTGGCATTGAGGAAGACACACTTTAAACCACCTTCCTGCCTGCCGGTACACTCCTGCAACTTTGAAACCCTACTCATGAACTCACTACTCTCAACCTCCTGTATACTGGAGCTACAATTCAGGTTCCCAAGCCCCTGCTGAACTAGTTTAAACCCTCCCGAAGAGCATTAGCAAATTTCCCCCCCCCAGAATATTGGTACCCCTCTGGTCCAGGTGCAGACCATCCCGTTTGTAGAGGTCCCACCGACCCCAGAATGAGCCCCAATTATCCAGAAATCTGAAACCCTCCCTCCTGCACCATCCCTGTAGCCACGTGTTCAACTCCTCTCTCTCCCTATTCCTCGTCTCGCTATCACGTGGCACGGGTAACAACCCAAAGATAATAACTCCGTTTGTCCTAGATCGAAGGTTCCACCCTAGCTCCCTGAATTCCTGCCTTACATCCCGATCCCGTTTCCTACCTATGTCGTTGGTACCTATGTGGACCACGACTTGGGGCTGCTCCCCCTCCCCATTAAGGATCCCGAAAACACGATCCGAGACATCACGCACCCTGGCACCTGGGAGGCAACACACCAACCGTGAGTCTCTCTCGTTCCCACAGAATCTCCTATCTATCCCCCTAACTATGGAGTCTCCAATGCCTAATACTCTACTCCTCTCCCCCCTTCCCTTCTGAGCAACAGGGACAGACTCTGTGCCAGAGACCTGTACCCCATGGCTTAACCCTGGTAAGTCCCCCCCCCCCCCAAACAGTATCCAAAGCGGTATACTTGTTACTAAGGGGAACGGCCACAGGGGATCCCTGTACTGACTGCTTCCTCCCAGCCCCTCTCACTATCACCCATCTAACTAAGGATGTCCTACGTCTTTCCTTAGTTAAGGAGACCAAATCAGCACACACAGAAGGTACTCCAGGTGTGACCTCACTAACACCATGTCTCATTGTAGAAAGGCCTCTTTGCTCTCATACTCCAATCCTTTTGTAACAAAATCTAACATACCATTTGCCTTCCTAGTTGCTTCTGCTTTAGCATATTAACTTTTTGTGATTTATTTACAAGAACACCAGGTCCCTCCGAATACAGCTTCTCACCTTTCCCCCCAAAAAATCTTGTTTTACTTTTCTCCCAAAGTAGATAGGTTCACACATAGCCACATTGTATTCCATCTGCCATGTTCCTTTTTCCACTCAACCAACATGTCTTTATCCCTCTATGAGACTCTTCCCATCCTCTTCACCACTTACTTTCCCACCTAACCTTGTATCATCAGCAAACGTAGATACATTACACCCAATCCCCTAATCTAAATCATTAATATAGATAATAAATAGCTGAGGCCCACGTACTGATCTTTAATGTACCCTATCAACCTGCCAACATAAAATCCTCTCATTTATTCCTACTGGTCTTGTTCTTTGACAATCCTCAAGCCATGGTAATATATCTATCCCATCAATCTCCCAACTCCATGAGTTCTAATTTTGTACAATAACTTCATGTGACACCTACCAAATGCTTTCTAAAAACCAAATACACCACATCCACTCATTCCCATCATTTATCAAATACAATTTCCCTGTGCCAAGTTGACTCTGCTTAACCAGATTAAGATTTTCTATATGCCCTTTTACCACGTCCATAACAACAGATTCTAACATTTTTTAAAGTACTGATGTTAGGCTAACTGGGCAATAGATCCGTTTCCTCCCTTTCGCTTTTCTTAAATGGCAGGGTTATATTTGCAACCTTCTAATTTTTTGGAACTCTTCGAGAAACAAAGTAATCTTGGAAGATCAAAATCAATGCATCCACTATCTTGGCAGCTATATCTTTGAAATCCCTCGGAAGCAGGTTGTTGGGTTCAAAGGGATTAGTCACTTGAGTTCTCCAGCACTATTTCTTAGCAAGGGTCTGGAACTTAAATGTCACTTGTTCATCCAATCATGGTTTGTACAGTGATGGGCTGGAAAGCTTTCTGCCCAATCTTTATTTCAGAAATTAGAAGTTCATCTCAATATCTGAATAAGGAGTTTTGAAAAGTTAAGACATGTAATTGATATATATATATATATATATATGCTAATAGTTCAATTTTGAAGTGGACAATCATAGTTCCAGCCTCCATTCGTGTTGCTACCATGAAAATACATGATTTTGGGATTACTTAACTACTCAGTAGCTCACTAACTTGCATGTTGTTGGTGATTTGTTTGGCTTCTGACTAGGCTTTATGCCAGAAAAAAATGACAGCCTCACATTCACTCCTCACACAGCAATTCATGCGCACAGGTACGGTTTACTTCAGGAATACCCCGTGATCCCCTTAGCACATGCATTGTGCTGGATTAACTATACACTTGGAAAACAACACATTTGTCTGACACGGTGCAAATGACTGAAGCAACTACAAAAAGGCAGCAGTGTTTTTCAACCTACATATATATGTGGTCATGGAGAGCACACACCTTCCACATCAGGAAGCATGTAAATCCATTCTGTGCTACCACACAAAAGCAGAAAGCAGAGATGGATGGTGGTCCGACAAGAAGAACAAACTAGGAACATAAAGAGTGTGTCATTGAGGAACTGCATCTGTTCTCCAAACTCCTCCATGAACATGAATTGAAAAATCTCCCATCCTCCCATAAAGCAGGGGTATGGAACCATTTTTTAAAAACCCTGAAAACAGAATGTAGTACGGTTCTTAGTTGCTCTTCAGTTGGAGGTTGTCTTTGAATTATCGGCTTTTCTGAGTTTATTGGGTTGAGTATTTTTGAGTGAAGCACGAACAGGCCGCTTAAGACAACTGCTGCCCCGCCCTCAGCACCGGCGCTGTTACCTCAAAACCCAGCACTGGTGCTGCTGCCCCAAACCCCAGCATCGACGTTGCTGCCCCAAACCCCAGCACCGATGCTGCTGCCCCAAACCCCAGCACTGGCACTGCTGCTCCATACCCCAGCACTGGCACTGCTGCCCCAAACCCCAGCACCAACGCTGCTGCCCCAAACCCCAGCACCGATGCTGCTGCTCCAAACCCCAGCACTGACGCTGTAGCCCCATATCCCAGCACTGGCGCTGCCCCAAACCCCAGCACTGACGCTGTAGCCCCATATCCCAGCACTGGCGCTGCCCCAAACCCCAGCACCAACGCTGCTGCCCCAAACCCCAGCACCGATGCTGCTGCTCCAAACCCCAGCACTGACGCTGTAGCCCCATATCCCAGCACTGGCGCTGCCCCAAACCCCAGCACTGGCGCTGCTGCCTGAAACCCCAGCACTGGCACTGCTGCTCCAAACCCCAGCACTGGGGCTGCTGCTCCAAACCCCAGCACTGACGCTGTTGCCGCATATCCCAGCGCTGGCGCTGCCCCAAACCCCAGCACTGGCGCTGCTGCCCGAAACCCCAGCATTGGCACTGCTGCCCCAAATCCCAGCACTGGCACTGCTGCTCCAAACCCCAGCACTGGCGCTGCTGCCTGAAACCCCAGCACAGGCACTGCTGCTCCAAATCCCAGCACTGGGGCTGCTGCTCCAAACCCCAGCACTGACGCTGTTGCCGCATATCCCAGCACTGGCGCTGCCCCAAACCCCAGCACTGGCGCTGCTGCCCCAAACCCCAGCACTGGCGCTGCTGCCCAAAACCCCAGCACCGGCACTGCTGCCCCTAATCCCAGCACTGACGCTGCTGCCCCAAATCCCAGCACTGGCGCTGCTGCTCCAAACCCCAGCACTGGCGCTGCTGCCCCAAACCCCAGCACTGGCGCTGCTGCCCAAAACCCCAGCACCGGCACTGCTGCCCCTAATCCCAGCACTGGCGCTGCTGCCCCAAATCCCAGCACCGGCACTGCTGCCCCTAATCCCAGCACTGGCGCTGCTGCCCCAAACCCCAGCACTGGCGCTGCTGCCCAAAACCCCAGCACTGGCGCTGCTGCCCAAAACCCCAGCACTGGTGCTGCTGCCCCAAACCCCAGCACTGGCATTGCTCCAAACCCCAGCACTGACGCTGCTGCCCCAAATCCCAGCACTGGCGCTGCTGCTCCAAACCCCATCACTGGCGCTGCTGCCCCAAACCCCAGCACTGGCGCTGCTGCCCCAAACCCCAGCACTGGCGCTGCTGCCCCAAACCCCAGCACTGGCGCTGCGGCCCAAAACCCCAGCACCGGCACTGCTGCCCCTAATCCCAGCACCGGCACTGCTGCCCCAAATCCCAGCACTGGCGCTGCTGCCCCAAACCCCAGCACTGGCGCTGCTGCCCAAAACCCCAGCACTGGCGCTGCTGCCCAAAACCCCAGCACTGGTGCTGCTGCCCCAAACCTCAGCACTGGCACTGCTGCCCCAAAACCCAGCACTGGCATTGCTCCAAACCCCAGCACTGGCGCTGCTGCCCCAAACCCCAGCACTGGCATTGTTCCAAACCCAAGCACTGGCGTTGCTGCCCCATATCCCAGCACTGGCGCTGCTGCCCCATACCTCAGCACTGCTGCTCCAAACCCCAGCACTGACGCTGCTGCCCCATATATCAGCACTGGCACTGCTCCAAACCCCGGCACTGGCGCTGCTGCCCAAAACCCCAGCACTGGCGCTGCTCCAAACCCCAGCACTGGCACAGGCCCAGGGGCTGGTTTAGCACATTGGGCTAAATCACTGGTTTTTAAAGCAGACCAAGCAGGCCAGCAGCACGGTTCAATTCCCGTACCAGCCTCCCCGAACAGGTGCCGGAATGTGGCGACTAGCGGCTTTTCACAGTAACTACTTGTGACAATAAGCGATTTTCATTTTCATTTCATTTCAAACCCCAGCACTGGCACTGCTCCACCAAATCCCAGCACTGACGCAGCTGCTGAACCCCAGCATTGACGCTGCTGCCCCAAACCCCAGCACTGGCGCTGCTGCTGAACTCCAGCACTGACGCTGCTGCCCCAAACCCCGGCACTGGCGCTGCTCCAGCAAATCCCAGCACTGGCGCTGCTGCTGAACTCCAGCACTGACGCTGCTGCTGAACTCCAGCACTGACGCTGCTGCCCCAAACCCCAGCACTGGCACTGCTGCCCCAAACCCCAGCACTGGCACTGCTGCCCCAAACCCCAGCACCGGCGCTGCTGCCCCAAACCCCAGCACTGACGCTGCTGCCCCAAACCCCAGCACTGGCGCTGCTGCTGAACTCCAGCACAGACGCTGCTGCCCCAAACCCCAGCACTGGCGCTGCTCCACCAAATCCCAGCACTGGCGCTGCTGCTGAACTCCAGCACTGGCACTGCTGCCCCAAACCCCAGCACTGGCGCTGCTGCCCCAAATCCCAGCACTGGCACTGCTGCCCCAAACCCAAGCACTGGCGCTGCTGCCCCAAACCCCAGCACTGGCGCTGCTGCCTCAACCACCAGCACCGGCACTGCTGCCCCAAACCCCAGCACTGGCGCTGCTGCCCCTTACCCCAGCACTGGCGCTGCTGCCCCAAATCCCAGCACCGGCTCTGCTGCCCCAAACCCCAGCACTGGCGCTGCTGCCCCAAACCCAAGCACTGGCGCTGCTGCCCCTTACCCAAGCACTGGCGCTGCTGCCCCAAACCCCAGCACTGGCGCTGCTGCCTCAACCACCAGCACCGGCACTGCTGCCCCAAACCCCAGCACTGGCGCTGCTGCCCCTTACCCCAGCACCGGCTCTGCTGCCCCAAACCCCAGCACTGGCACTGCTGCCCCAAACCCAAGCACTGGCGCTGCTGCCCCAAACCCCAGCACTGGCGCTGCTGCCTCAACCACCAGCACCGGCACTGCTACCCCAAATCCCAGCACCGGCACTGCTGCCCCAAACCCCAGCACCGGCACTGCTGCCCCAAATCCCACCACCGGCTCTGCTGCCCCAAACCCCAACACTGGCGCTGCTGCCCCAAATCCCAGCACTGGCGCTGCTGCCCCAAACCCCATCAATGGCGCTGCTGCCCCAAACCCCAGCACTGACGCTGCCCCAAACCCCAACACTGGCGCTGCTGCCCCAAACCCCAGCACTGACGCTGCCCCAAACCCCAACACTGGCGCTGCTGCCCCAAACCCCAGCACTGACGCTGCCCCAAACCCCAACACTGGCGCTGCTGCCCCAAACCCCAGCACCGGCACTGCTGCCCCAAACCCCAGCACTGACGCTGCTGCCCCAAACCCCAACACTGGCGCTGCTGCCCCAAACCCCAACACTGGCGCTGCTGCCCCAAACCCCAGCACTGACGCTGCTGCCCCAAACCCCAACACTGGCGCTGCTGCCCCAAACCCCAACACTGGCGCTGCTGCCACAAACCCCAACACTGGCGCTGCTGCCCCAAACCCCAACACTGGCGCTGCTGCCCCAAACCCCAACACTGGCGCTGCTGCCCCAAACCCCAACACTGGCGCTGCTGCCCCAAACCCCAGCACTGACGCTGCTGCCCCAAACCCCAACACTGGCGCTGCTGCCCCAAACCCCAACACTGGCGCTGCTGCCCGAAACCCCAACACTGGCGCTGCTGCCCCAAACCCCAGCACTGACGCTGCCCCAAACCCCAACACTGGCGCTGCTGCCCCAAACCCCAGCACCGGCGCTGCTGCTCCAAACCCCAGCACTGGCGCTGCTGCCCCAAACCCCAACACTGGCGCTGCTGCCCCAAACCCCAACACTGGCGCTGCTGCCCCAAACCCCAACACTGGCGCTGCTGCCCCAAACCCCAGCACTGGCACCCCAAACCCCAACACTGGCGCTGCTGTCCAAAACCCCTGCACCGGCGCTGCTGCCCCAAACCACAGCACTGACGCTGCTGCCCCAAACCACAGCACTGGCGCTGATGCCTCAACACCCAGCACCGGCGCTGCTGCCCCAAACCCCAGCACTGGCGCTGCTGTCCAAAACCCCAGCACTGGCGCTGCTGCCCCAAACCCCAGCACTGGCACTGCTGCCCCAAACCCCAGCACTGCTGCCCCAAACCCCAGCACTGGCGCTGCTGCCCCAAACCCCAGCACTGGCACTGCTGCCCCAAACCCCAGCACTGCTGCCCCAAACCACAGCACTGGCGCTGCTGTCCAAAACCCCTGCACCGGCACCGCTGCCCCAAACCCCAGCACCGGCACTGCTGCCCCAAACCCCAGCACTGCTGCCCCAAACCCCAGCACTGGCGCTGCTGCCCCAAACCCCAGCACTGGCACTGCTGCCCCAAACCCCAGCACTGCTGCCCCAAACCCCAGCACTGGCGCTGCTGTCAAAAACCCCTGCACCGGCACCGCTGCCCCAAACCCCAGCACCGGCACTGCTGCCCCAAACCCCAGCACCGGCACTGCTGCCCCAAACCCCAGCACTGGCACCCCAAACCCCAGCACTGACGCTGCTGCCTCAACCCCCTGCACCGGCGCTGCTGCCCCAAACCACAGCACTGGCGCTGCTGCCTCAACCCCCAGCACCGGCGCTGCTGCCCCAAACCCCAGCACTGGCGCTGCTGTCCAAAACCCCAGCACTGGCGCTGCTGTCCAAAACCCCAGCACTGGCGATGCTGTCCAAAACCCCAGCACTGGCGATGCTGCTGCCCCAAACCCCAGCACTGCTGCCCCAAATCCCAGCACTGGCACCCCAAACCCCAGCACTGGCGCTGCTGCCCCTAATCCCAGCATTGGCGCTGCTGCCCCAAACCCCAGCACTGCTGCCCCAAACCCCAGCACTGGCATTGCTCCAAACCCAAGCACTGACACTGCTGCCCCAAATCCCAGCACTGGCGCTGCTGCTCCAAACCCCAGCACTGGCGCTGCTGCCCCAAACCCCAGCACTGGCGCTGCTGCCCCAAATCCCAGCACTGGCGCTGCTGCTCCAAACCCCAGCACTGCCGCTGCTGCCCCAAATCCCAGCACTGGCGCTGCTGCTCCAAACCCCAACACTGGCGCTGCTGCCCCAAACCCCAGCACTGGCGCTGCTGCCCCAAACCCCAGCACTGGCGCTGCTGCCCGAAACCCCAGCACCGGCGCTGCTGCCCCTAATCCCAGCACTGACGCTGCTGCCCCAAATCCCAGCACTGGCGCTGCTGCTCCAAACCCCAGCACTGGCGCTGCTGCCCCAAACCCCAGCACTGGCGCTGCTGCCCCAAACCCCAGCACTGGCGCTGCTGCCCAAAACCCCAGCACCGGCACTGCTGCCCAAAACCCCAGCACTGGCGCTGCTGCCCCAAATCCCAGCACCGGCACTGCTGCCCCTAATCCCAGCACTGGCGCTGCTGCCCAAAACCCCAGCACTGGCGCTGCTGCCCAAAACCCCAGCACTGGCGCTGCTGCCCAAAACCCCAGCACTGGTGCTGCTGCCCCAAACCCCAGCACTGGCATTGCTCCAAACCCCAGCACTGACGCTGCTGCCCCAAATCCCAGCACTGGCGCTGCTGCCCCAAATCCCAGCACCGGCACTGCTGCCCCAAATCCCAGCACTGGCGCTGCTGCCCCAAACCCCAGCACTGGCGCTGCTGCCCAAAACCCCAGCACTGGCGCTGCTGCCCAAAACCCCAGCACTGGTGCTGCTGCCCCAAACCTCAGCACTGGCACTGCTGCCCCAAAACCCAGCACTGGCATTGCTCCAAACCCCAGCACTGGCGCTGCTGTCCCAAACCCCAGCACTGGCATTGTTCCAAACCCAAGCACTGGCGTTGCTGCCCCATATCCCAGCACTGGCGCTGCTGCCCCATACCTCAGCACTGCTGCTCCAAACCCCAGCACTGACGCTGCTGCCCCATATATCAGCACTGGCACTGCTCCAAACCCCGGCACTGGCGCTGCTGCCCAAAACCCCAGCACTGGCGCTGCTCCAAACCCCAGCACTGGCACAGGCCCAGGGGCTGGTTTAGCACATTGGGCTAAATCACTGGTTTTTAAAGCAGACCAAGCAGGCCAGCAGCACGGTTCAATTCCCGTACCAGCCTCCCCGAACAGGTGCCGGAATGTGGCGACTAGCGGCTTTTCACAGTAACTACTTGTGACAATAAGCGATTTTCATTTTCATTTCATTTCAAACCCCAGCACTGGCACTGCTCCACCAAATCCCAGCACTGACGCAGCTGCTGAACCCCAGCATTGACGCTGCTGCCCCAAACCCCAGCACTGGCGCTGCTGCTGAACTCCAGCACTGACGCTGCTGCCCCAAACCCCGGCACTGGCGCTGCTCCAGCAAATCCCAGCACTGGCGCTGCTGCTGAACTCCAGCACTGACGCTGCTGCTGAACTCCAGCACTGACGCTGCTGCCCCAAACCCCAGCACTGGCACTGCTGCCCCAAACCCCAGCACTGGCACTGCTGCCCCAAACCCCAGCACCGGCGCTGCTGCCCGAAACCCCAGCACTGACGCTGCTGCCCCAAACCCCAGCACTGGCGCTGCTCCACCAAATCCCAGCACTGGCGCTGCTGCTGAACTCCAGCACTGGCACTGCTGCCCCAAACCCCAGCACTGGCGCTGCTGCCCCAAACCCCAGCACTGGCACTGCTGCCCGAAACCCAAGCACTGGCGCTGCTGCCCCAAACCCAAGCACTGGCGCTGCTGCCTCAACCACCAGCACCGGCACTGCTGCCCCAAACCCCAGCACTGGCGCTGCTGCCCCTTACCCCAGCACTGGCGCTGCTGCCCCAAATCCCAGCACCGGCTCTGCTGCCCCAAACCCCAGCACTGGCGCTGCTGCCCCAAACCCAAGCACTGGCGCTGCTGCCCCTTACCCCAGCACTGGAGCAGCTGCCCCAAATCCCAGCACCGGCTCTGCTGCCCCAAACCCCAGCACTGGCACTGCTGCCCCAAACCCAAGCACTGGCGCTGCTGCCCCAAACCCCAGCACTGGCGCTGCTGCCTCAACCACCAGCACCGGCACTGCTGCCCCAAATCCCAGCACCGGCACTGCTGCCCCAAACCCCAGCACCGGCACTGATGCCCCAAATCCCAGCACCGGCTCTGCTGCCCCAAACCCCAACACTGGCGCTGCTGCCCCAAATCCCAGCACTGGCGCTGCTGCCCCAAACCCCATCAATGGCGCTGCTGCCCCAAACCCCAGCACTGACGCTGCCCCAAACCCCAACACTGGCGCTGCTGCCCCAAACCCCAGCACTGACGCTGCCCCAAACCCCAACACTGGCGCTGCTGCCCCAAACCCCAGCACCGGCACTGCTGCCCCAAACCCCAGCACTGACGCTGCTGCCCCAAACCCCAACACTGGCGCTGCTGCCCCAAACCCCAACACTGGCGCTGCTGCCCCAAACCCCAGCACTGACGCTGCTGCCCCAAACCCCAACACTGGCGCTGCTGCCCCAAACCCCAACACTGGCGCTGCTGCCCCAAACCCCAACACTGGCGCTGCTGCCCCAAACCCCAACACTGGCGCTGCTGCCCCAAACCCCAACACTGGCGCTGCTGCCCCAAACCCCAGCACTGACGCTGCTGCCCCAAACCCCAACACTGGCGCTGCTGCCCCAAACCCCAACACTGGCGTTGCTGCCCGAAACCCCAACACTGGCGCTGCTGCCCCAAACCCCAGCACTGACGCTGCCCCAAACCCCAACACTGGCGCTGCTGCCCCAAACCCCAGCACCGGCGCTGCTGCTCCAAACCCCAGCACTGGCGCTGCTGCCCCAAACCCCAACACTGGCGCTGCTGCCCCAAACCCCAACACTGGCGCTGCTGCCCCAAACCCCAGCACTGGCACCCCAAACCCCAACACTGGCGCTGCTGTCCAAAACCCCTGCACCGGCGCTGCTGCCCCAAACCACAGCACTGACGCTGCTGCCCCAAACCACAGCACTGGCGCTGATGCCTCAACACCCAGCACCGGCGCTGCTGCCCCAAACCCCAGCACTGGCGCTGCTGTCCAAAACCCCAGCACTGGCGCTGCTGCCCCAAACCCCAGCACTGGCACTGCTGCCCCAAACCCCAGCACTGCTGCCCCAAACCCCAGCACTGGCGCTGCTGCCCCAAACCCCAGCACTGGCACTGCTGCCCCAAACCCCAGCACTGCTGCCCCAAACCCCAGCACTGGCGCTGCTGTCCAAAACCCCTGCACCGGCACCGCTGCCCCAAACCCCAGCACCGGCACTGCTGCCCCAAACCCCAGCACCGGCACTGCTGCCCCAAACCCCAGCACTGGCACCCCAAACCCCAGCACTGACGCTGCTGCCTCAACCCACTGCACCGGCGCTGCTGCCCCAAACCACAGCACTGGCGCTGCTGCCTCAACCCCCAGCACCGGCGCTGCTGCCCCAAACCCCAGCACTGGCGCTGCTGTCCAAAACCCCAGCACTGGCGCTGCTGTCCAAAACCCCAGCACTGGCGATGCTGTCCAAAACCCCAGCACTGGCGATGCTGCTGCCCCAAACCCCAGCACTGCTGCCCCAAATCCCAGCACTGGCACCCCAAACCCCAGCACTGGCGCTGCTGCCCCAAACCCCAGCACTGACGCTGCTGCCCCAAACCCCAGCACTGACGCTGATGCCCCAAACCCCAGCACTGCTGCCCCAAACCCCAGCACTGGCACCCCAAACCCCAGCACTGGCGCTGCTGCTCCAAACCCCAGCACTGCTGCCCCAAACCCCAGCACCGGCGCTCCTGCTCCAAACCCCAGCACTGCTGCCCCAAACCCCAGCACTGGCACCCCAAGCCCCAGCACTGGCGCTGCTGCCCCAAACCCCAGCACTGACGCTGCTGCCCCAAACCCCAGCACTGACGCTGCTGCCCCAAACCCCAGCACCGGCGCTCCTGCTCCAAACCCCAGCACTGGCGCTGCTGCCCCAAACCCCAGTACCGGCGCTCCTGCTCCAAACCCCAGCACTGGCGCTGTTGCCCCAAACCCCAGCACCGGCGCCCCAAACCCCAGCAATGGCGCTGCTGCCCCAAACCCCAGCACCGGCACTGCTGCCCCAAATCCCAGCACCGGCGGCCCAAACCCCAGCACTGGCGCTGCTGCCTCAACCCCCGTCACCGGCGCTGCTGCCTTGACCCCCAGCACTGGCGCTGCTACCCCAATCCCCAGCACTGGCGCTGCTGCCTCAACCCCCAGCACTGGCACAGCTGCCCCAAACCCCAGCACCGTTACGCTGCTGCCCCAAACCCCAGCACTGGCACAGCTGCCCCAAACCCCAGCCGACCGACGCTGCTGCCCCAAACCCCAGCACTGGCGCTGCTGCCCCAAACCCCAGCACCGACGCTGCTGCCCCAAACCCCAGCACCGACGCCCCAAACCCCAGCACTGGAACTGCTGCCCCAAACCCCAGCACTGGCGCTGCTGCCTCAAGCCCCAGCACTGGCGCTGCTGCCCCAAACCCCAGCACCGACGCCCCAAACCCCAGCACTGGAACTGCTGCCCAAAATCCCAGCACCGGCACTGCTGCCCCAAATCCCAGCACCGGCTCTGCTGCCCCAAACCCCAACACTGGCGCTGCTGCCCCAAATCCCAGCACTGGCACTGCTGCCCCAAACCCCAGCACTGGCACTACTGCCCCAGACCCCAGCACTGACGCTGCCCCAAACCACAACACTGGCGCTGCTGCCCCAAACCCCAGTACCGGCGCTCTTGCCCCAAACCCCAGCACTGGCGCTGCTGCCCCAAACCCCAGCACTGGCGCTGCCCCAAACCCCAACACTGGCGCTGCTGCCCCAAACCCCAGCACTGGCGCTGCTGCCCCAAACCCCAGCACTGGCACCCCAAACCCCAGCACTGACGCTGCTGCCTCAACCCCCTGCACCGGCGCTGCTGCCCCAAACCACAGCACTGGCGCTGCTGCCTCAACACCCAGCACCGCTGCCCCAAACCCCAGCACTGGCGCTGCTGCCCCAAACCCCAGCACTGGCGATGCTGTCCAAAACCAAAGCACTGGCGATGCTGCCCCAAACCCCAGCACCGGCACTGCTGCCCCAAACCCCAGCACTGGCGCCGCTGCCCCAAACCCCAGCACTGGCACCCCAAACCCCAGCACTGACGCTGCTGCCTCAACCCCCTGCACCGGCGCTGCTGCCCCAAACCACAGCACTGGCGGTGCTGACCCAAACCCCAGCACCGGCACTGCTGCCCCAAACCCCAGCACTGCTGCCCCAAACCCCAGCACTGACGCTGCTGCCCCAAACCCCAGCACCGGCACTGCTGCCCCAAAGCCCAGCACTGGCACCACAAACCCCAGCACTGACGCTGCTGCCTCAACCCCCTGCACCGGCGCTGCTGCCCCAAACCACAGCTCTGGCGCTGCTGCCCCAAACCCCAGCACCGGCGCTGCTGCTCCAAACCCCAGCACTGGCGCTGCTGCCCCAAACCCCAACACTGGCGCTGCTGCCCCAAACCCCAACACTGGCGCTGCTGCCCCAAACCCCAGCACTGGCACCCCAAACCCCAACACTGGCGCTGCTGTCCAAAACCCCTGCACCGGCGCTGCTGCCCCAAACCACAGCACTGACGCTGCTGCCCCAAACCACAGCACTGGCGCTGATGCCTCAACACCCAGCACCGGCGCTGCTGCCCCAAACCCCAGCACTGGCGCTGCTGTCCAAAACCCCAGCACTGGCGCTGCTGCCCCAAACCCCAGCACTGGCACTGCTGCCCCAAACCCCAGCACTGCTGCCCCAAACCCCAGCACTGGCGCTGCTGCCCCAAACCCCAGCACTGGCACTGCTGCCCCAAACCCCAGCACTGCTGCCCCAAACCCCAGCACTGGCGCTGCTGTCCAAAACCCCTGCACCGGCACCGCTGCCCCAAACCCCAGCACCGGCACTGCTGCCCCAAACCCCAGCACCGGCACTGCTGCCCCAAACCCCAGCACTGGCACCCCAAACCCCAGCACTGACGCTGCTGCCTCAACCCCCTGCACCGGCGCTGCTGCCCCAAACCACAGCACTGGCGCTGCTGCCTCAACCCCCAGCACCGGCGCTGCTGCCCCAAACCCCAGCACTGGCGCTGCTGTCCAAAACCCCAGCACTGGCGCTGCTGTCCAAAACCCCAGCACTGGCGATGCTGTCCAAAACCCCAGCACTGGCGATGCTGCTGCCCCAAACCCCAGCACTGCTGCCCCAAATCCCAGCACTGGCACCCCAAACCCCAGCACTGGCACTGCTGCCCCAAACCCCAGCACTGACGCTGCTGCCCCAAACCCCAGCACTGACGCTGCTGCCCCAAACCCCAGCACTGCTGCCCCAAACCCCAGCACTGGCACCCCAAACCCCAGCACTGGCGCTGCTGCTCCAAACCCCAGCACTGCTGCCCCAAACCCCAGCACCGGCGCTCCTGCTCCAAACCCCAGCACTGCTGCCCCAAACCCCAGCACTGGCACCCCAAGCCCCAGCACTGGCGCTGCTGCCCCAAACCCCAGCACTGACGCTGCTGCCCCAAACCCCAGCACTGACGCTGCTGCCCCAAACCCCAGCACCGGCGCTCCTGCTCCAAACCCCAGCACTGGCGCTGCTGCCCCAAACCCCAGTACCGGCGCTCCTGCTCCAAACCCCAGCACTGGCGCTGTTGCCCCAAACCCCAGCACCGGCGCCCTAAACCCCAGCACTGACGCTGCTGCCCCAAACCCCAGCACCGGCACTGCTGCCCCAAATCCCAGCACCGGCGGCCCAAACCCCAGCACTGGCGCTGCTGCCTCAACCCCCGTCACCGGCGCTGCTGCCTTGACCCCCAGCACTGGCGCTGCTACCCCAATCCCCAGCACTGGCGCTGCTGCCTCAACCCCCAGCACTGGCACAGCTGCCCCAAACCCCAGCACCGTTACGCTGCTGCCCCAAACCCCAGCACTGGCACAGCTGCCCCAAACCCCAGCCGACCGACGCTGCTGCCCCAAACCCCAGCACTGGCGCTGCTGCCCCAAACCCCAGCACCGACGCTGCTGCCCCAAACCCCAGCACCGACGCCCCAAACCCCAGCACTGGAACTGCTGCCCCAAACCCCAGCACTGGCGCTGCTGCCCCAAGCCCCAGCACTGGCGCTGCTGCCCCAAACCCCAGCACCGACGCCCCAAACCCCAGCACTGGAACTGCTGCCCAAAATCCCAGCACCGGCACTGCTGCCCCAAATCCCAGCACCGGCTCTGCTGCCCCAAACCCCAACACTGGCGCTGCTGCCCCAAATCCCAGCACTGGCACTGCTGCCCCAAACCCCAGCACTGGCACTACTGCCCCAGACCCCAGCACTGACGCTGCCCCAAACCCCAACACTGGCGCTGCTGCCCCAAACCCCAGTACCGGCGCTCTTGCCCCAAACCCCAGCACTGGCGCTGCTGCCCCAAACCCCAGCACTGGCGCTGCCCCAAACCCCAACACTGGCGCTGCTGCCCCAAACCCCAGCACTGGCGCTGCTGCCCCAAACCCCAGCACTGGCACCCCAAACCCCAGCACTGACGCTGCTGCCTCAACCCCCTGCACCGGCGCTGCTGCCCCAAACCACAGCACTGGCGCTGCTGCCTCAACACCCAGCACCGCTGCCCCAAACCCCAGCACTGGCGCTGCTGCCCCAAACCCCAGCACTGGCGATGCTGTCCAAAACCAAAGCACTGGCGATGCTGCCCCAAACCCCAGCACCGGCACTGCTGCCCCAAACCCCAGCACTGGCGCCGCTGCCCCAAACCCCAGCACTGGCACCCCAAACCCCAGCACTGACGCTGCTGCCTCAACCCCCTGCACCGGCGCTGCTGCCCCAAACCCCAGTACCGGCGCTCCTGCTCCAAATCCCAGCACTGGCACCCCAAACCCCAGCACTGGCACTGCTGCCCCAAACCCCAGCACTGACGCTGCTGCCCCAAACCCCAGCACTGCTGCCCCAAACCCCAGCACTGGCACCCCAAACCCCAGCACTGGCGCTGCTGCTCCAAACCCCAGCACTGCTGCCCCAAACCCCAGCACCGGCGCTCCTGCTCCAAACCCCAGCACTGCTGCCCCAAACCCCAGCACTGGCACCCCAAGCCCCAGCACTGGCGCTGCTGCCCCAAACCCCAGCACTGACGCTGCTGCCCCAAACCCCAGCACTGACGCTGCTGCCCCAAACCCCAGCACCGGCGCTCCTGCTCCAAACCCCAGCACTGGCGCTGCTGCCCCAAACCCCAGTACCGGCGCTCCTGCTCCAAACCCCAGCACTGGCGCTGTTGCCCCAAACCCCAGCACCGGCGCCCTAAACCCCAGCACTGACGCTGCTGCCCCAAACCCCAGCACCGGCACTGCTGCCCCAAATCCCAGCACCGGCGGCCCAAACCCCAGCACTGGCGCTGCTGCCTCAACCCCCGTCACCGGCGCTGCTGCCTTGACCCCCAGCACTGGCGCTGCTACCCCAATCCCCAGCACTGGCGCTGCTGCCTCAACCCCCAGCACTGGCACAGCTGCCCCAAACCCCAGCACCGTTACGCTGCTGCCCCAAACCCCAGCACTGGCACAGCTGCCCCAAACCCCAGCCGACCGACGCTGCTGCCCCAAACCCCAGCACTGGCGCTGCTGCCCCAAACCCCAGCACCGACGCTGCTGCCCCAAACCCCAGCACCGACGCCCCAAACCCCAGCACTGGAACTGCTGCCCCAAACCCCAGCACTGGCGCTGCTGCCCCAAGCCCCAGCACTGGCGCTGCTGCCCCAAACCCCAGCACCGACGCCCCAAACCCCAGCACTGGAACTGCTGCCCAAAATCCCAGCACCGGCACTGCTGCCCCAAATCCCAGCACCGGCTCTGCTGCCCCAAACCCCAACACTGGCGCTGCTGCCCCAAATCCCAGCACTGGCACTGCTGCCCCAAACCCCAGCACTGGCACTACTGCCCCAGACCCCAGCACTGACGCTGCCCCAAACCCCAACACTGGCGCTGCTGCCCCAAACCCCAGTACCGGCGCTCTTGCCCCAAACCCCAGCACTGGCGCTGCTGCCCCAAACCCCAGCACTGGCGCTGCCCCAAACCCCAACACTGGCGCTGCTGCCCCAAACCCCAGCACTGGCGCTGCTGCCCCAAACCCCAGCACTGGCACCCCAAACCCCAGCACTGACGCTGCTGCCTCAACCCCCTGCACCGGCGCTGCTGCCCCAAACCACAGCACTGGCGCTGCTGCCTCAACACCCAGCACCGCTGCCCCAAACCCCAGCACTGGCGCTGCTGCCCCAAACCCCAGCACTGGCGATGCTGTCCAAAACCAAAGCACTGGCGATGCTGCCCCAAACCCCAGCACCGGCACTGCTGCCCCAAACCCCAGCACTGGCGCCGCTGCCCCAAACCCCAGCACTGGCACCCCAAACCCCAGCACTGACGCTGCTGCCTCAACCCCCTGCACCGCGCTGCTGCCCCAAACCACAGCACTGGCGGTGCTGACCCAAACCCCAGCACCGGCACTGCTGCCCCAAACCCCAGCACTGCTGCCCCAAACCCCAGCACTGACGCTGCTGCCCCAAACCCCAGCACCGGCACTGCTGCCCCAAAGCCCAGCACTGGCACCACAAACCCCAGCACTGACGCTGCTGCCTCAACCCCCTGCACCGGCGCTGCTGCCCCAAACCACAGCACTGGCGCTGCTGCCCCAAACCTCAGCACTGCTGCCCCAAACCCCAGCACTGCTGCCCCAAACCCCAGCACTGACGCTGCTGCCTCAACCCCCAGCACCGGCACTGCTGCCCCAAACCCCAGCACTGCTGCCCCAAACCCCAGCACTGGCGCTGCTGTCCAAAACCCCAGCACTGGCGCTGCTGCCGCAAACCCCAGCACCGGCACTGCTGCCCCAAACCCCAGCACTGGCACCCCAAACCCCAGCACTGGTGCTGCTGTCCAAAACCCCAGCACTGGCGATGCTGCTGCCCCAAACCCCAGCACTGGCGGTGCTGCCCCAAACCCCAGCACTGGCGCTGCTGCCCCAAACCCCAGCACTGGCGCTGCCCCAAACCCCAACACTGGCGCTGCTGCCCCAAACCCCAGCACTGGCGCTGCTGCCCCAAACCCCAGCACTGGCGCTGCTGCCCCAAACCCCAGCACTGGCGCTGCTGCCCCAAACCCCAGCACTGGCGCTGCTGCCCCAAACCCCAGCACTGGCGCTGCTGCCCCAAACCCCAGCACTGGCGCTGCTGCCCCAAACCCCAGCACTGGCGCTGCTGCCCCAAACCCCAGCACTGGCGCTGCTGCCCCAAACCCCAGCACTGGCGCTGCTGCCCCAAACCCCAGCACTGGCGCTGCTGCCCCAAACCCCAGCACTGGCGCTGCTGCCCCAAACCCCAGCACTGACGCTGCTGCCCCAAACCCCAGCACTGGCACCCCAAACCCCAGCACTGGCGCTGCTGTCCAAAACCCCAGCACTGGCGATGCTGCTGCCCCAAACCCCAGCACTGGCGGTGCTGCCCCAAACCCCAGCACTGGCGCTGCTGCCCCAAACCCCAGCACTGGCGCTGCTGCCCCAAACCCCAGCACTGGCGCTGCTGCCCCAAACCCCAGCACTGGCGCTGCTGCCCCAAACCCCAGCACTGCGTTGCTGCCCCAAATCTCAGCACCGGCGGCCCAAACCCCAGCACTGGCGCTGCTGCCCCAAACCCCAGCACTGCGCTGCTGCCCCAAATCCCAGCACCGGCGGCCCAAACCCCAGCACTGGCGCTGCTGTCCAAAACCCCAGCACTGGCGATGCTGCTGCCCCAAACCCCAGCACTGGCGGTGCTGCCCCAAACCCCAGCACTGGCGCTGCTGCCCCAAACCCCAGCACTGGCGCTGCCCCAAACCCCAACACTGGCGCTGCTGCCCCAAACCCGAGCACTGGCGCTGCTGCCCCAAACCCCAGCACTGCGTTGCTGCCCCAAATCTCAGCACCGGCGGCCCAAACCCCAGCACCGGCGATGCTGCCTCAACCCCCGTCACCGGCGCTGCTGCCTCAACCCATAGCACCGGCGCTATGCCCCAAACCACAGCACTGGAACTGCTGCCCCAAACCCCAGCACCGGCACTGCTGCCCCAAATCCCAGCACCGGCACTGCTGCCCCAAACCCCAGCACCGGCACTGCTGCCCCAAACCCCAGCACTGGCGCTGCTGCCCCAAACCCCAGCACTGGCGCTGCTGCCCCAAACCCCAGCACTGA
The DNA here is from genome assembly GCF_047496885.1 of Scyliorhinus torazame. Lineage (NCBI taxonomy): Eukaryota > Metazoa > Chordata > Chondrichthyes > Carcharhiniformes > Scyliorhinidae > Scyliorhinus > Scyliorhinus torazame. The sequence continues at coordinate 57,949,069 of NC_092707.1, read as the reverse complement.
CGCTGCTGCCCCAAACCCCAGCACCGGCTCTGCTGCCCCAAACCCCAGCACCGGCTCTGCTGCCCCAAACCCCAGCACCGGCGCTGCTGCCCCAAACCCCAGCACTGGAACTGCTGCCCCGAACCCCAGCACTGGCACTGCTGCCCCAAACCCCAGCACTGGAACTGCTGCCCCAAACCCCAGCACTGGCACTGCTGCCCCAAACCCCAGCACTGGCACTGCTGCCCCAAACCCCAGCACTGGCGCTGCTGCCCCAAACCCCAGCACTGGCACTGCTGCCCCAAACCCCAGCACGGACGCTGCTGCCCCAAACCCCAGCACTGGAACTGCTGCCCCAAACCCCAGCACTGGCGCTGCTGCCCCAAACCCCAGCACTGGCGCTGCTGCCCCAAACCCCAGCACTGGCGCTGCTGCCCCAAACCCCAGCACTGGCGCTGCTGCCCCAAACCCCAGCACTGGCGCTGCTGCCCCAAACCCCAGCACTGGCGCTGCTGCCCCAAACCCCAGCACTGGCGCTGCTGCCCCAAACCCCAGCACTGGCGCTGCTGCCCCAAACCCCAGCACTGGCGCTGCTGCCCCAAACCCCAGCACTGACGCTGCTGCCCCAAACCCCAGCACTGACGCTGCTGCCCCAAACCCCAGCACTGGCGCTGCTGCCCCAAACGCCAGCACTGGCGCTGCTTCCTCAACCCCCACCACTGACGCTGCTGCCCCAAAACCCAGCACTGGCGCTGCTTCCTCAACCCCCACCACTGACGCTGCTGCCCCAAAACCCAGCACTGGCGCTGCTTCCTCAACCCCCACCACTGACGCTGCTGCCCCAAACCCCAGCACTGGCGCTGCTGCCCCAAACCCCAGCACTGACGCTGCTGCTCCAAACCCCAGCACTGGCGCTGCTGCCCCAAACCCCAGCACTGGTGCTGGTGCTGCTGCTCCAAACCCCAGCACTGGCGCTGCTGCCCCAAACCCCAGCACTGCTGCCCCAAATCCCAGCACTGGCGCTGCTGCTCCAAACGCCAGCACTGGCGCTGCTGCCCCAAACCCCAGCACTGGCGCTGCTGCCCCAAACCCCAGCACTGGCGCTGCTGCCCCAAACCCCAGCACTGGCGCTGCTGCCCCAAACCCCAGCACTGGCGCCGCTGCCCCAAACCCCAGCACTGGCGCCGCTGCCCCAAACCCCAGCACTGGCGCCGCTTCCCCAAACCCCAGCACTGGCGCTGCTGCCCCAAACCCCAGCACTGGCGCTGCTGCCCCAAACCCCAGCACTGGCGCTGCTGCCCCAAACCCCAGCACTGGCGCTGCTGCCCCAAACCCCAGCACTGGCGCTGCTGCCCCAAACCCCAGCACTGGCGCTGCTGCCCCAAACCCCAGCACTGGCGCTGCTGCCCCAAACCCCAGCACTGGCGCTGCTGCCCCAAACCCCAGCACTGGCGCTGCTGCCCCAAACCCCAGCACTGGCGCTGCTGCCCCAAACCCCAGCACTGGCGCTGCTGCCCCAAACCCCAGCACTGGCGCTGCTGCCCCAAACCCCAGCACTGACGCTGCTGCCCCAAACCCCAGCACTGGCGCTGCTGCCCCAAACCCCAGCACTGGCGCTGCTGCCCCAAACCCCAGCACTGGCGCTGCTGCCCCAAACCCCAGCACTGGCGCTGCTGCCCCAAACCCCAACACTGGCGCTGCTGCCCCAAACCCCAGCACTGGCGCTGCTGCCCCAAACCCCAGCACTGGCGCTGCTGCCCCAAACCCCAGCACTGGCGCTGCTGCCCCAAACCCCAGCACTGGCGCTGCTGCCCCAAACCCCAGCACTGACGCTGCTGCCCCAAACCCCAGCACTGGCGCTGCTGCCCCAAACCCCAGCACTGGCGCTGCTGCCCCAAACCCCAGCACTGGCGCTGCTGCCCGAAACCCCAGCACCGGCACTGCTGCCCCTAATCCCAGCACTGACGCTGCTGCCCCAAATCCCAGCACTGGCGCTGCTGCTCCAAACCCCAGCACTGGCGCTGCTGCCCCAAACCCCAGCACTGGCGCTGCTGCCCCAAACCCCAGCACTGGCGCTGCTGCCCAAAACCCCAGCACCGGCACTGCTGCCCCTAATCCCAGCACTGGCGCTGCTGCCCCAAATCCCAGCACCGGCACTGCTGCCCCTAATCCCAGCACTGGCGCTGCTGCCCAAAACCCCAGCACTGGCGCTGCTGCCCAAAACCCCAGCACTGGCGCTGCTGCCCAAAACCCCAGCACTGGTGCTGCTGCCCCAAACCCCAGCACTGGCATTGCTCCAAACCCCAGCACTGACGCTGCTGCCCCAAATCCCAGCACTGGCGCTGCTGCTCCAAACCCCATCACTGGCGCTGCTGCCCCAAACCCCAGCACTGGCGCTGCTGCCCCAAACCCCAGCACTGCCGCTGCTGCCCCAAACCCCAGCACTGGCGCTGTGGCCCAAAACCCCAGCACCGGCACTGCTGCCCCTAATCCCAGCACTGGCGCTGCTGCCCCAAATCCCAGCACCGGCACTGCTGCCCCAAATCCCAGCACTGGCGCTGCTGCCCCAAACCCCAGCACTGGCGCTGCTGCCCAAAACCCCAGCACTGGCGCTGCTGCCCAAAACCCCAGCACTGGTGCTGCTGCCCCAAACCTCAGCACTGGCACTGCTGCCCCAAAACCCAGCACTGGCATTGCTCCAAACCCCAGCACTGGCGCTGCTGCCCCAAACCCCAGCACTGGCATTGTTCCAAACCCAAGCACTGGCGTTGCTGCCCCATATCCCAGCACTGGCGCTGCTGCCCCATACCTCAGCACTGCTGCTCCAAACCCCAGCACTGACGCTGCTGCCCCATATATCAGCACTGGCACTGCTCCAAACCCCGGCACTGGCGCTGCTGCCCAAAACCCCAGCACTGGCGCTGCTCCAAACCCCAGCACTGGCACAGGCCCAGGGGCTGGTTTAGCACATTGGGCTAAATCACTGGTTTTTAAAGCAGACCAAGCAGGCCAGCAGCACGGTTCAATTCCCGTACCAGCCTCCCCGAACAGGTGCCGGAATGTGGCGACTAGCGGCTTTTCACAGTAACTACTTGTGACAATAAGCGATTTTCATTTTCATTTCATTTCAAACCCCAGCACTGGCACTGCTCCACCAAATCCCAGCACTGACGCAGCTGCTGAACCCCAGCATTGACGCTGCTGCCCCAAACCCCAGCACTGGCGCTGCTGCTGAACTCCAGCACTGACGCTGCTGCCCCAAACCCCGGCACTGGCGCTGCTCCAGCAAATCCCAGCACTGGCGCTGCTGCTGAACTCCAGCACTGACGCTGCTGCTGAACTCCAGCACTGACGCTGCTGCCCCAAACCCCAGCACTGGCACTGCTGCCCCAAACCCCAGCACTGGCACTGCTGCCCCAAACCCCAGCACCGGCGCTGCTGCCCCAAACCCCAGCACTGACGCTGCTGCCCCAAACCCCAGCACTGGCGCTGCTCCACCAAATCCCAGCACTGGCGCTGCTGCTGAACTCCAGCACTGGCACTGCTGCCCCAAACCCCAGCACTGGCGCTGCTGCCCCAAACCCCAGCACTGGCACTGCTGCCCCAAACCCAAGCACTGGCGCTGCTGCCCCAAACCCAAGCACTGGCGCTGCTGCCTCAACCACCAGCACCGGCACTGCTGCCCCAAACCCCAGCACTGGCGCTGCTGCCCCTTACCCCAGCACTGGCGCTGCTGCCCCAAATCCCAGCACCGGCTCTGCTGCCCCAAACCCCAGCACTGGCGCTGCTGCCCCAAACCCAAGCACTGGCGCTGCTGCCCCTTACCCCAGCACTGGAGCAGCTGCCCCAAATCCCAGCACCGGCTCTGCTGCCCCAAACCCCAGCACTGGCACTGCTGCCCCAAACCCAAGCACTGGCGCTGCTGCCCCAAACCCCAGCACTGGCGCTGCTGCCTCAACCACCAGCACCGGCACTGCTGCCCCAAATCCCAGCACCGGCACTGCTGCCCCAAACCCCAGCACCGGCACTGATGCCCCAAATCCCAGCACCGGCTCTGCTGCCCCAAACCCCAACACTGGCGCTGCTGCCCCAAATCCCAGCACTGGCGCTGCTGCCCCAAACCCCATCAATGGCGCTGCTGCCCCAAACCCCAGCACTGACGCTGCCCCAAACCCCAACACTGGCGCTGCTGCCCCAAACCCCAGCACTGACGCTGCCCCAAACCCCAACACTGGCGCTGCTGCCCCAAACCCCAGCACCGGCACTGCTGCCCCAAACCCCAGCACTGACGCTGCTGCCCCAAACCCCAACACTGGCGCTGCTGCCCCAAACCCCAACACTGGCGCTGCTGCCCCAAACCCCAGCACTGACGCTGCTGCCCCAAACCCCAACACTGGCGCTGCTGCCCCAAACCCCAACACTGGCGCTGCTGCCCCAAACCCCAACACTGGCGCTGCTGCCCCAAACCCCAACACTGGCGCTGCTGCCCCAAACCCCAACACTGGCGCTGCTGCCCCAAACCCCAGCACTGACGCTGCTGCCCCAAACCCCAACACTGGCGCTGCTGCCCCAAACCCCAACACTGGCGCTGCTGCCCGAAACCCCAACACTGGCGCTGCTGCCCCAAACCCCAGCACTGACGCTGCCCCAAACCCCAACACTGGCGCTGCTGCCCCAAACCCCAGCACCGGCGCTGCTGCTCCAAACCCCAGCACTGGCGCTGCTGCCCCAAACCCCAACACTGGCGCTGCTGCCCCAAACCCCAACACTGGCGCTGCTGCCCCAAACCCCAGCACTGGCACCCCAAACCCCAACACTGGCGCTGCTGTCCAAAACCCCTGCACCGGCGCTGCTGCCCCAAACCACAGCACTGACGCTGCTGCCCCAAACCACAGCACTGGCGCTGATGCCTCAACACCCAGCACTGACGCTGCCCCAAACCCCAACACTGGCGCTGCTGCCCCAAACCCCAGCACTGACGCTGCCCCAAACCCCAACACTGGCGCTGCTGCCCCAAACCCCAGCACCGGCACTGCTGCCCCAAACCCCAGCACTGACGCTGCTGCCCCAAACCCCAACACTGGCGCTGCTGCCCCAAACCCCAACACTGGCGCTGCTGCCCCAAACCCCAGCACTGACGCTGCTGCCCCAAACCCCAACACTGGCGCTGCTGCCCCAAACCCCAACACTGGCGCTGCTGCCCCAAACCCCAACACTGGCGCTGCTGCCCCAAACCCCAACACTGGCGCTGCTGCCCCAAACCCCAGCACTGACGCTGCTGCCCCAAACCCCAACACTGGCGCTGCTGCCCCAAACCCCAACACTGGCGCTGCTGCCCGAAACCCCAACACTGGCGCTGCTGCCCCAAACCCCAGCACTGACGCTGCCCCAAACCCCAACACTGGCGCTGCTGCCCCAAACCCCAGCACCGGCGCTGCTGCTCCAAACCCCAGCACTGGCGCTGCTGCCCCAAACCCCAACACTGGCGCTGCTGCCCCAAACCCCAACACTGGCGCTGCTGCCCCAAACCCCAGCACTGGCACCCCAAACCCCAACACTGGCGCTGCTGTCCAAAACCCCTGCACCGGCGCTGCTGCCCCAAACCACAGCACTGACGCTGCTGCCCCAAACCACAGCACTGGCGCTGATGCCTCAACACCCAGCACCGGCGCTGCTGCCCCAAACCCCAGCACTGGCGCTGCTGTCCAAAACCCCAGCACTGGCGCTGCTGCCCCAAACCCCAGCACTGGCACTGCTGCCCCAAACCCCAGCACTGCTGCCCCAAACCCCAGCACTGGCGCTGCTGCCCCAAACCCCAGCACTGGCACTGCTGCCCCAAACCCCAGCACTGCTGCCCCAAACCCCAGCACTGGCGCTGCTGTCCAAAACCCCTGCACCGGCACCGCTGCCCCAAACCCCAGCACCGGCACTGCTGCCCCAAACCCCAGCACCGGCACTGCTGCCCCAAACCCCAGCACTGGCACCCCAAACCCCAGCACTGACGCTGCTGCCTCAACCCACTGCACCGGCGCTGCTGCCCCAAACCACAGCACTGGCGCTGCTGCCTCAACCCCCAGCACCGGCGCTGCTGCCCCAAACCCCAGCACTGGCGCTGCTGTCCAAAACCCCAGCACTGGCGCTGCTGTCCAAAACCCCAGCACTGGCGATGCTGTCCAAAACCCCAGCACTGGCGATGCTGCTGCCCCAAACCCCAGCACTGCTGCCCCAAATCCCAGCACTGGCACCCCAAACCCCAGCACTGGCGCTGCTGCCCCAAACCCCAGCACTGACGCTGCTGCCCCAAACCCCAGCACTGACGCTGATGCCCCAAACCCCAGCACTGCTGCCCCAAACCCCAGCACTGGCACCCCAAACCCCAGCACTGGCGCTGCTGCTCCAAACCCCAGCACTGCTGCCCCAAACCCCAGCACCGGCGCTCCTGCTCCAAACCCCAGCACTGCTGCCCCAAACCCCAGCACTGGCACCCCAAGCCCCAGCACTGGCGCTGCTGCCCCAAACCCCAGCACTGACGCTGCTGCCCCAAACCCCAGCACTGACGCTGCTGCCCCAAACCCCAGCACCGGCGCTCCTGCTCCAAACCCCAGCACTGGCGCTGCTGCCCCAAACCCCAGTACCGGCGCTCCTGCTCCAAACCCCAGCACTGGCGCTGTTGCCCCAAACCCCAGCACCGGCGCCCCAAACCCCAGCAATGGCGCTGCTGCCCCAAACCCCAGCACCGGCACTGCTGCCCCAAATCCCAGCACCGGCGGCCCAAACCCCAGCACTGGCGCTGCTGCCTCAACCCCCGTCACCGGCGCTGCTGCCTTGACCCCCAGCACTGGCGCTGCTACCCCAATCCCCAGCACTGGCGCTGCTGCCTCAACCCCCAGCACTGGCACAGCTGCCCCAAACCCCAGCACCGTTACGCTGCTGCCCCAAACCCCAGCACTGGCACAGCTGCCCCAAACCCCAGCCGACCGACGCTGCTGCCCCAAACCCCAGCACTGGCGCTGCTGCCCCAAACCCCAGCACCGACGCTGCTGCCCCAAACCCCAGCACCGACGCCCCAAACCCCAGCACTGGAACTGCTGCCCCAAACCCCAGCACTGGCGCTGCTGCCTCAAGCCCCAGCACTGGCGCTGCTGCCCCAAACCCCAGCACCGACGCCCCAAACCCCAGCACTGGAACTGCTGCCCAAAATCCCAGCACCGGCACTGCTGCCCCAAATCCCAGCACCGGCTCTGCTGCCCCAAACCCCAACACTGGCGCTGCTGCCCCAAATCCCAGCACTGGCACTGCTGCCCCAAACCCCAGCACTGGCACTACTGCCCCAGACCCCAGCACTGACGCTGCCCCAAACCACAACACTGGCGCTGCTGCCCCAAACCCCAGTACCGGCGCTCTTGCCCCAAACCCCAGCACTGGCGCTGCTGCCCCAAACCCCAGCACTGGCGCTGCCCCAAACCCCAACACTGGCGCTGCTGCCCCAAACCCCAGCACTGGCGCTGCTGCCCCAAACCCCAGCACTGGCACCCCAAACCCCAGCACTGACGCTGCTGCCTCAACCCCCTGCACCGGCGCTGCTGCCCCAAACCACAGCACTGGCGCTGCTGCCTCAACACCCAGCACCGCTGCCCCAAACCCCAGCACTGGCGCTGCTGCCCCAAACCCCAGCACTGGCGATGCTGTCCAAAACCAAAGCACTGGCGATGCTGCCCCAAACCCCAGCACCGGCACTGCTGCCCCAAACCCCAGCACTGGCGCCGCTGCCCCAAACCCCAGCACTGGCACCCCAAACCCCAGCACTGACGCTGCTGCCTCAACCCCCTGCACCGGCGCTGCTGCCCCAAACCACAGCACTGGCGGTGCTGACCCAAACCCCAGCACCGGCACTGCTGCCCCAAACCCCAGCACTGCTGCCCCAAACCCCAGCACTGACGCTGCTGCCCCAAACCCCAGCACCGGCACTGCTGCCCCAAAGCCCAGTACTGGCACCACAAACCCCAGCACTGACGCTGCTGCCTCAACCCCCTGCACCGGCGCTGCTGCCCCAAACCACAGCTCTGGCGCTGCTGCCCCAAACCCCAGCACCGGCGCTGCTGCTCCAAACCCCAGCACTGGCGCTGCTGCCCCAAACCCCAACACTGGCGCTGCTGCCCCAAACCCCAACACTGGCGCTGCTGCCCCAAACCCCAGCACTGGCACCCCAAACCCCAACACTGGCGCTGCTGTCCAAAACCCCTGCACCGGCGCTGCTGCCCCAAACCACAGCACTGACGCTGCTGCCCCAAACCACAGCACTGGCGCTGATGCCTCAACACCCAGCACCGGCGCTGCTGCCCCAAACCCCAGCACTGGCGCTGCTGTCCAAAACCCCAGCACTGGCGCTGCTGCCCCAAACCCCAGCACTGGCACTGCTGCCCCAAACCCCAGCACTGCTGCCCCAAACCCCAGCACTGGCGCTGCTGCCCCAAACCCCAGCACTGGCACTGCTGCCCCAAACCCCAGCACTGCTGCCCCAAACCCCAGCACTGGCGCTGCTGTCCAAAACCCCTGCACCGGCACCGCTGCCCCAAACCCCAGCACCGGCACTGCTGCCCCAAACCCCAGCACCGGCACTGCTGCCCCAAACCCCAGCACTGGCACCCCAAACCCCAGCACTGACGCTGCTGCCTCAACCCCCTGCACCGGCGCTGCTGCCCCAAACCACAGCACTGGCGCTGCTGCCTCAACCCCCAGCACCGGCGCTGCTGCCCCAAACCCCAGCACTGGCGCTGCTGTCCAAAACCCCAGCACTGGCGCTGCTGTCCAAAACCCCAGCACTGGCGATGCTGTCCAAAACCCCAGCACTGGCGATGCTGCTGCCCCAAGCCCCAGCACTGCTGCCCCAAATCCCAGCACTGGCACCCCAAACCCCAGCACTGGCACTGCTGCCCCAAACCCCAGCACTGACGCTGCTGCCCCAAACCCCAGCACTGACGCTGCTGCCCCAAACCCCAGCACTGCTGCCCCAAACCCCAGCACTGGCACCCCAAACCCCAGCACTGGCGCTGCTGCTCCAAACCCCAGCACTGCTGCCCCAAACCCCAGCACCGGCGCTCCTGCTCCAAACCCCAGCACTGCTGCCCCAAACCCCAGCACTGGCACCCCAAGCCCCAGCACTGGCGCTGCTGCCCCAAACCCCAGCACTGACGCTGCTGCCCCAAACCCCAGCACTGACGCTGCTGCCCCAAACCCCAGCACCGGCGCTCCTGCTCCAAACCCCAGCACTGGCGCTGCTGCCCCAAACCCCAGTACCGGCGCTCCTGCTCCAAACCCCAGCACTGGCGCTGTTGCCCCAAACCCCAGCACCGGCGCCCTAAACCCCAGCACTGACGCTGCTGCCCCAAACCCCAGCACCGGCACTGCTGCCCCAAATCCCAGCACCGGCGGCCCAAACCCCAGCACTGGCGCTGCTGCCTCAACCCCCGTCACCGGCGCTGCTGCCTTGACCCCCAGCACTGGCGCTGCTACCCCAATCCCCAGCACTGGCGCTGCTGCCTCAACCCCCAGCACTGGCACAGCTGCCCCAAACCCCAGCACCGTTACGCTGCTGCCCCAAACCCCAGCACTGGCACAGCTGCCCCAAACCCCAGCCGACCGACGCTGCTGCCCCAAACCCCAGCACTGGCGCTGCTGCCCCAAACCCCAGCACCGACGCTGCTGCCCCAAACCCCAGCACTGGAACTGCTGCCCCAAACCCCAGCACTGGCGCTGCTGCCCCAAGCCCCAGCACTGGCGCTGCTGCCCCAAACCCCAGCACCGACGCCCCAAACCCCAGCACTGGAACTGCTGCCCCAAACCCCAGCACTGGCGCTGCTGCCCCAAGCCCCAGCACTGGCGCTGCTGCCCCAAACCCCAGCACCGACGCCCCAAACCCCAGCACTGGAACTGCTGCCCAAAATCCCAGCACCGGCACTGCTGCCCCAAATCCCAGCACCGGCTCTGCTGCCCCAAACCCCAACACTGGCGCTGCTGCCCCAAATCCCAGCACTGGCACTGCTGCCCCAAACCCCAGCACTGGCACTGCTGCCCCAAACCCCAGCACTGGCACTACTGCCCCAGACCCCAGCACTGACGCTGCCCCAAACCCCAACACTGGCGCTGCTGCCCCAAACCCCAGTACCGGCGCTCTTGCCCCAAACCCCAGCACTGGCGCTGCTGCCCCAAACCCCAGCACTGGCGCTGCCCCAAACCCCAACACTGGCGCTGCTGCCCCAAACCCCAGCACTGGCGCTGCTGCCCCAAACCCCAGCACTGGCACCCCAAACCCCAGCACTGACGCTGCTGCCTCAACCCCCTGCACCGGCGCTGCTGCCCCAAACCACAGCACTGGCGCTGCTGCCTCAACACCCAGCACCGCTGCCCCAAACCCCAGCACTGGCGCTGCTGCCCCAAACCCCAGCACTGGCGATGCTGTCCAAAACCAAAGCACTGGCGATGCTGCCCCAAACCCCAGCACCGGCACTGCTGCCCCAAACCCCAGCACTGGCGCCGCTGCCCCAAACCCCAGCACTGGCACCCCAAACCCCAGCACTGACGCTGCTGCCTCAACCCCCTGCACCGGCGCTGCTGCCCCAAACCACAGCACTGGCGGTGCTGACCCAAACCCCAGCACCGGCACTGCTGCCCCAAACCCCAGCACTGCTGCCCCAAACCCCAGCACTGACGCTGCTGCCCCAAACCCCAGCACCGGCACTGCTGCCCCAAAGCCCAGCACTGGCACCACAAACCCCAGCACTGACGCTGCTGCCTCAACCCCCTGCACCGGCGCTGCTGCCCCAAACCACAGCACTGGCGCTGCTGCCCCAAACCTCAGCACTGCTGCCCCAAACCCCAGCACTGCTGCCCCAAACCCCAGCACTGACGCTGCTGCCTCAACCCCCAGCACCGGCACTGCTGCCCCAAACCCCAGCACTGCTGCCCCAAACCCCAGCACTGGCGCTGCTGTCCAAAACCCCAGCACTGGCGCTGCTGCCGCAAACCCCAGCACCGGCACTGCTGCCCCAAACCCCAGCACTGGCACCCCAAACCCCAGCACTGGTGCTGCTGTCCAAAACCCCAGCACTGGCGATGCTGCTGCCCCAAACCCCAGCACTGGCGGTGCTGCCCCAAACCCCAGCACTGGCGCTGCTGCCCCAAACCCCAGCACTGGCGCTGCCCCAAACCCCAACACTGGCGCTGCTGCCCCAAACCCCAGCACTGGCGCTGCTGCCCCAAACCCCAGCACTGCGTTGCTGCCCCAAACCCCAGCACTGGCGCTGCTGCCCCAAACCCCAGCACTGGCGCTGCTGCCCCAAACCCCAGCACTGGCGCTGCTGCCCCAAACCCCAGCACTGGCGCTGCTGCCCCAAACCCCAGCACTGGCGCTGCTGCCCCAAACCCCAGCACTGGCGCTGCTGCCCCAAACCCCAGCACTGGCGCTGCTGCCCCAAACCCCAGCACTGGCGCTGCTGCCCCAAACCCCAGCACTGGCGCTGCTGCCCCAAACCCCAGCACTGACGCTGCTGCCCCAAACCCCAGCACTGGCACCCCAAACCCCAGCACTGGCGCTGCTGTCCAAAACCCCAGCACTGGCGATGCTGCTGCCCCAAACCCCAGCACTGGCGGTGCTGCCCCAAACCCCAGCACTGGCGCTGCTGCCCCAAACCCCAGCACTGGCGCTGCTGCCCCAAACCCCAGCACTGGCGCTGCTGCCCCAAACCCGAGCACTGGCGCTGCTGCCCCAAACCCCAGCACTGCGTTGCTGCCCCAAATCTCAGCACCGGCGGCCCAAACCCCAGCACTGGCGCTGCTGCCCCAAACCCCAGCACTGCGCTGCTGCCCCAAATCCCAGCACCGGCGGCCCAAACCCCAGCACTGGCGCTGCTGTCCAAAACCCCAGCACTGGCGATGCTGCTGCCCCAAACCCCAGCACTGGCGGTGCTGCCCCAAACCCCAGCACTGGCGCTGCTGCCCCAAACCCCAGCACTGGCGCTGCCCCAAACCCCAACACTGGCGCTGCTGCCCCAAACCCGAGCACTGGCGCTGCTGCCCCAAACCCCAGCACTGCGTTGCTGCCCCAAATCTCAGCACCGGCGGCCCAAACCCCAGCACCGGCGCTGCTGCCTCAACCCCCGTCACCGGCGCTGCTGCCTCAACCCATAGCACCGGCGCTATGCCCCAAACCCCAGCACTGGCGCTGCTGCCCCAAACCCCAGCACTGGCGCTGCTGCCCCAAACCCCAGCACTGGCGCTGCTGCCCCAAACCCCAGCACTGGCGCTGCTGCCCCAAACCCCAGCACTGGCGCTGCTGCCCCAAACCCCAGCACTGGCGCTGCTGCCCCAAACCCCAGCACTGGCGCTGCCCCAAACCCCAACACTGGCGCTGCTGCCCCAAACCCCAGCACTGGCGCTGCTGCCCCAAACCCCAGCACTGCGTTGCTGCCCCAAACCCCAGCACTGGCGCTGCTGCCCCAAACCCCAGCACTGGCGCTGCTGCCCCAAACCCCAGCACTGGCGCTGCTGCCCCAAACCCCAGCACTGGCGCTGCTGCCCCAAACCCCAGCACTGGCGCTGCTGCCCCAAACCCCAGCACTGGCGCTGCTGCCCCAAACCCCAGCACTGGCGCTGCTGCCCCAAACCCCAGCACTGGCGCTGCTGCCCCAAACCCCAGCACTGGCGCTGCTGCCCCAAACCCCAGCACTGACGCTGCTGCCCCAAACCCCAGCACTGGCACCCCAAACCCCAGCACTGGCGCTGCTGTCCAAAACCCCAGCACTGGCGATGCTGCTGCCCCAAACCCCAGCACTGGCGGTGCTGCCCCAAACCCCAGCACTGGCGCTGCTGCCCCAAACCCCAGCACTGGCGCTGCTGCCCCAAACCCCAGCACTGGCGCTGCTGCCCCAAACCCGAGCACTGGCGCTGCTGCCCCAAACCCCAGCACTGCGTTGCTGCCCCAAATCTCAGCACCGGCGGCCCAAACCCCAGCACTGGCGCTGCTGCCCCAAACCCCAGCACTGCGCTGCTGCCCCAAATCCCAGCACCGGCGGCCCAAACCCCAGCACTGACGCTGCTGCCCCAAACCCCAGCACTGGCGATGCTGTCCAAAACCCCAGCACTGGCGATGCTGCTGCCCCAAACCCCAGCACTGGCGGTGCTGCCCCAAACCCCAGCACTGGCGCTGCTGCCCCAAACCCCAGCACTGGCGCTGCCCCAAACCCCAACACTGGCGCTGCTGCCCCAAACCCGAGCACTGGCGCTGCTGCCCCAAACCCCAGCACTGCGTTGCTGCCCCAAATCTCAGCACCGGCGGCCCAAACCCCAGCACCGGCGCTGCTGCCTCAACCCCCGTCACCGGCGCTGCTGCCTCAACCCATAGCACCGGCGCTATGCCCCAAACCACAGCACTGGAACTGCTGCCCCAAACCCCAGCACCGGCACTGCTGCCCCAAACCCCAGCACCGGCACTGCTGCCCCAAACCCCAGCACCGGCGCTGCTGCCCCAAACCCCAGCACCGGCGCTGCTGCCCCAAACCCCAGCACCGGCGCTGCTGCCCCAAACCCCAGCACTGGCGCTGCTGCCCCAAACCCCAGCACTGACGCTGCTGCCCCAAACCCCAGCACCGGCTCTGCTGCCCCAAACCCCAGCACCGGCTCTGCTGCCCCAAACCCCAGCACCGGCGCTGCTGCCCCAAACCCCAGCACTGGAACTGCTGCCCCGAACCCCAGCACTGGCACTGCTGCCCCAAACCCCAGCACTGGAACTGCTGCCCCAAACCCCAGCACTGGCACTGCTGCCCCAAACCCCAGCACTGGCACTGCTGCCCCAAACCCCAGCACTGGCGCTGCTGCCCCAAACCCCAGCACTGGCACTGCTGCCCCAAACCCCAGCACGGACGCTGCTGCCCCAAACCCCAGCACTGGAACTGCTGCCCCAAACCCCAGCACTGGCGCTGCTGCCCCAAACCCCAGCACTGGCGCTGCTGCCCCAAACCCCAGCACTGGCGCTGCTGCCCCAAACCCCAGCACTGGCGCTGCTGCCCCAAACCCCAGCACTGGCGCTGCTGCCCCAAACCCCAGCACTGGCGCTGCTGCCCCAAACCCCAGCACTGGCGCTGCTGCCCCAAACCCCAGCACTGGCGCTGCTGCCCCAAACCCCAGCACTGGCGCTGCTGCCCCAAACCCCAGCACTGACGCTGCTGCCCCAAACCCCAGCACTGGCGCTGCTGCCCCAAACGCCAGCACTGGCGCTGCTGCCCCAAACCCCAGCACTGGCGCTGCTGCCCCAAACCCCAGCACTGGCGCTGCTTCCTCAACCCCCACCACTGACGCTGCTGCCCCAAAACCCAGCACTGGCGCTGCTTCCTCAACCCCCACCACTGACGCTGCTGCCCCAAAACCCAGCACTGGCGCTGCTTCCTCAACCCCCACCACTGACGCTGCTGCCCCAAACCCCAGCACTGGCGCTGCTGCCCCAAACCCCAGCACTGACGCTGCTGCTCCAAACCCCAGCACTGGCGCTGCTGCCCCAAACCCCAGCACTGGTGCTGGTGCTGCTGCTCCAAACCCCAGCACTGGCGCTGCTGCCCCAAACCCCAGCACTGCTGCCCCAAATCCCAGCACTGGCGCTGCTGCTCCAAACGCCAGCACTGGCGCTGCTGCCCCAAACCCCAGCACTGGCGCTGCTGCCCCAAACCCCAGCACTGGCGCTGCTGCCCCAAACCCCAGCACTGGCGCTGCTGCCCCAAACCCCAGCACTGGCGCCGCTGCCCCAAACCCCAGCACTGGCGCCGCTGCCCCAAACCCCAGCACTGGCGCCGCTTCCCCAAACCCCAGCACTGGCGCCGCTGCCCCAAACCCCAGCACTGGCGCTGCTGCCCCAAACCCCAGCACTGGCGCTGCTGCCCCAAACCCCAGCACTGGCGCTGCTGCCCCAAACCCCAGCACTGGCGCTGCTGCCCCAAACCCCAGCACTGGCGCTGCTGCCCCAAACCCCAGCACTGGCGCTGCTGCCCCAAACCCCAGCACTGGCGCTGCTGCCCCAAACCCCAGCACTGGCGCTGCTGCCCCAAACCCCAGCACTGGCGCTGCTGCCCCAAACCCCAGCACTGACGCTGCTGCCCCAAACCCCAGCACTGGCGCTGCTGCCCCAAACCCCAGCACTGGCGCTGCTGCCCCAAACCCCAGCACTGGCGCTGCTGCCCCAAACCCCAGCACTGGCGCTGCTGCCCCAAACCCCAGCACTGGCGCTGCTGCCCCAAACCCCAGCACTGACGCTGCTGCCCCAAACCCCAGCACTGGCGCTGCTGCCCCAAACCCCAGCACTGGCGCTGCTGCCCCAAACCCCAGCACTGGCGCTGCTGCCCCAAACCCCAGCACTGGCGCTGCTGCCCCAAACCCCAGCACTGGCGCTGCTGCCCCAAACCCCAGCACTGGCGCTGCTGCCCCAAACCCCAGCACTGGCGCTGCTGCCCCAAACCCCTGCACCGGCGCTGCTGCCTCATCGCCTGCAATGGAAGCAGCTCGATTCCCCAGGGCTCCGTACAACCGAAACCTCCTTCAACACTCACCCCTTCCAAAATATCATAGTAAGCTTTGATCTGAGCCTCGATGGAATCTTTCTGTTTGACCAGCTGCTGTACATCAGCCATGGTCACTGTCCGCGGTGAACTCTCCGACCCCCCGTCCGACATTGTCTCGCTGACTCACTACGGCTCTCCACAGCGGCAGGCCGTCCCTCCTCAAAACGCAACCGCAAAGTTCAAAATACAAGTGATTGTAACAGTGGCCTCGCTAGTCGTGGCTATCTGTGCAAATCGGGGCAAGAGTGTGGTCCAGGCATTGGGTGGCACAGTGGTCAGCACTGCTGCCTCTCAGGTTCAGGGACCCGGTTCAATCCCCACCTTGGGTCACTGTCTGTGCGGAGTCTGCACGTACTCCCCGTGTCTGCGTGGGTTTCCTCCGGGTGCTCCGGTTTCCTCCCACAGTCCAAAGATTTTTTTTTTTAATTTTTAGAGTACCCAATTCATTTTTTCAAATTAAGGGGCAACTTAGCGTGGCCAATCCACCTAACCCTGTACATCTTTGGGTTGCCATGATGTGGAGATGCTGGCGTTGGACTGGGGTGAGCACAGTACGAAGTCTTACAACACCAGGTTAAAGTCCAACAGGTTTGTTTCGATGTCACTAGCTTTTGGAGCGCTGCTCCTTCCTCAGGTGAATGAAGAGGTATGTTCCAGAAACATATATATAGACAAATTCAAAGATGCCAAACAATGCTAGGAATGCGAGCATTAGCAGGTGATTAAATCTTTACAGATCCAGAGATGGGGTAACCCCAGGTTAAAGAGGTGTGAATTGTCTCAAGCCAGGACAGTTGGTAGGATTTTGCAGGCCAGATGGTGGGGGATGAATGTAATGCGACATGAATCCCAGGTCCCGGTTGAGGCCGCACTCATGTGTGCGGAACTTGGCTATAAGTTTCTGCTCGGCGATTCTGCGTTGTCGCGGGTCCTGAAGGCCGCCTTGGAGAACGCTTACCCGGAGATCAGAGGCTGAATGCCCTTGACTGCTGATGTGTTCCCCGACTGGAAGGGAACATTCCTACCTGGTGATTGTTGCACGATGTCCGTTCATTCGTTGTCGCAGCGTCTGCATGGTCTCGCCAATGTACCACGCTTCGGGACATCCTTTCCTGCAGCGTATGAGGTAGACAACGTTGGCCGAGTCGCACGAGTATGTACCG
Organism: Scyliorhinus torazame; assembly: GCF_047496885.1. Classification (NCBI taxonomy): domain Eukaryota; kingdom Metazoa; phylum Chordata; class Chondrichthyes; order Carcharhiniformes; family Scyliorhinidae; genus Scyliorhinus; species Scyliorhinus torazame. Next base: position 57,932,325 of record NC_092707.1, on the reverse strand, counting down.
CGTACCTGGTGGGTGGTGTTCTCACGTGTAATAGTGGTATCCATGTCGATGATCTGGCACGTCTTGCAGAGATTACCATGACAGGGTTGTGTGGTGTCGTGGTCACTGTTCTGAAGACTGGGTAGTTTGCTGCAAACAATGGTTTGTTTGAGGTTGCGCGGTTGTTTGAAGGCAAGTAGTGGGGGTGTGGGGATGACCTTGGCAAGATGTTCATCGTCATCAATGACGTGTTGAAGGCTGTGAAGAAGATGACGTAGTTTCTCCGCTCCGGGGAAGTACTGGACGACGAAGGGTATTCTGTCGGTTGTGTCCCTCCCATCTTTGGGTTGTGGGGGCGAAACCCACGCAAACACAGGGAGAATGTGCAAACTCCACGCAGACAGTGACCCAGAGCCAGGATCGAACCTGGGACCTCGGCGCCGTGAGGCTGCAGGGCTAACCCACTGCGCCACTCTGCTGTCCCAACCACAATCCAAAAATGAGCAGTTTAGGTGGATTGGCCATGATAAATTGCCCCTTAGTGTGCAAAATGTGCAGGTTAGGTGGGATTATGGAGACATGGTATGGAAATGGTCCTCGGGTGTTCTTTCAGAGGGTTGGTGCAGACTTGAAGGACCAAATGGCCTCCTTCTATACTGTAGGGATTCTATGAATTTAGATATTATTTGCTGTGTTCATTTTCAATGAGTTGTAATTCATCTTAACAAACTGAAAGTGAGCAATCTGGACCGTTTGAATTATGAATGTGAACATTTGATGTCACACTTTATTTTCATTTGCCTCCCCTGGAAACCCTCCGAAAGCTCCAGTCATCTTCCACATGATCCGGAGGTCATGCAAACTCAGTTATCTATATTCTAAATCATATTGTCTATTCTGTTATTAATTTGTTGTATTATCTGTAAATATAGAGCAAAGAACTAAGGGGCCACTTTTCACAGCTTCAGGAGAGATGCATGGAATTTGCAATAGGAGCAGTCCAAACTAGTCCTTCTGTTGTACATGACAGCGTAGCAAATATTAACATAAAGAGCTCTTATCTTTCCAAGTTTAAAAAGTGTGATTATTCTGACATCTGGGAACCAAAAGACAACAAAAGCACGTAGCAAGCAGTCTCCTTCACCCACCACCCGTGTGCCTGCTGACCTATATTGGCTCCTGGTTAAGCAATACATCAATTTTCTTTTTCTAATATTTTTTCCTTTAAAAAAAAATTTAGAGTACCCAATTATTTTCTTTCCAATTAAGGGGCAATTTAGCGTGGCCAATCCACCTACACTGCACATCTTTTGGGTTGTGTGGGTGAAACCCATGCAGACATGGGGAAAATGTGCAAACTGCGCACAAGCAGTGACCCAGGGCCCGGATCGAACCTGGGTCCTCAGCGCCATAGGCAGCAGTGCTAACCCCTGCGCCACCATGCCACCCCAATATGTCAATTTTAATATTCTCAGCCTTGTTCGAAATTCCCTCCATGACCCTATCACCTCCTTACCTGTATAATCTCATTCAACCACACAGCACTCCAAGATAACTGCACTCCTTACATTTTGGCCTGGAGAAACCATAGACCGTAAGACGTAGGAACAGAAGTAGGCCATTTGGCCTATCGAGTCTGCTCTGCCATTCAATTAGATCATGGCTGATCTGATAACTGATAACCAGATTTTAATTATCCCACCTTCCAGCTGGCTAGGACCTTGAGCTCTGTAATTCTCTCCCTATATCTTCCTATCGCTTTGACTATTTCCTATTCCTTATCTCGCTGACCAAGACTTTGGTCATCTTCCCTAATGTCTCCTTTATGTGCCTCAGTGTCAAATGCCACTTTATGATGCTCCTGTAAAGCACTTTGGGTCATTTTATTATATGAAAGAAGCAATTTTAAAAAAAATTCATAGTTATAGGAAAGCCAGGTGTTTCTATAATTGTCATCATGAGTCCTACATTGTGTGTTGCTTCCCTGGTGCAAGGATAAAGAATATCACAGAGAGAGTGCAGAATATTCTGCAGGGAGAACAGGGAACCAAAAGTTGTCATAGAACACAGAAGAGGCCCTTCAGTCCAGTAAGTCGCACTGACAAAACGACACTAAATCTACACTAACCCCATTTACCAGCACTTGACCCATAACCTCGAATGTCATGAGATTTCAAGTGTTCATCCATGTACATTTAAAAGGCTGAGGTTTCCTGCCTCTACTGCCCTCCCAGGCAGTGCATTCCAGACCCAAAACCCTCTGGGTGAAAACATTTTTCCTCAAATCCCCTCTAAACCTCCTGCCCCTTACCAGGGAGAGCGCAAGATACAATCTAAAGCAGAATGTCTAAATTTGAAAATGATTAATTTCAATGGAATGAGAGAGTATTTAGCCAGGGTAAAATGGAACCAAAGATCAACAAGAAAACCTGTAGTTAAACAATGAATGATGTATAAGGATACGATGTTCCAGGTAACGGTAGGTGCATTCCACCAAGGCCAAAAAGTAAGGGAATCAAGGCCCCAGCTGCTTGGATGATGAAGGAGATCAAAAATAGAGTGTCGATGATGTATGTCACATGAATTCTTTCAAACGAGAACCAGGCCAATAATTTGAACGGGGAAACAAAGAAGAAAATAAGACTGACAAAGATAGAATACGAGGGGGTTAGAATGGCAGATAACATAAAAGAGAATCTTCTAGTGTAGTATATAAATGAGACTTGGCTGAGAGCAAAGAAATCCATTTGTCAGTTGAAACACCTGAGCCCCAAAAGGAAAAAAAAGAGCTTGATTGACCGCTTCGTTTCTCACTCTACAATCTCTGCTGACAATCTGCACAATGTTTATTTCCATAAGATTAACAATTTCAAAAGCAAGGCGACATGGTTGTGCAGTGGTTAGCACTGCTGCCTCAAGGCACCGAGGACTCAGGTTCGATCCCGGCCCCGGGTCACTGCCCATGTGGAGTTTTGTGTCTGCGCGGGTCCCACCCCCACAACCCAAAAAGATGTGCAGGGTAGGTGAATTGGCCGTGCTAAATTGCCCCTTAATTGGAAAAATAAGAATTGATACTCTGAACTTAATTAAATTTCAAAAGCTTGCAGTTTCTGCCAATGATACTTTATAGGGCCTGGATGATTGATACTTTTATTGCCCTGTAGTGAAATTTAAACATTGTGGAAAATTACGAATGACATTTATAAAGCTTTTTTTAAAAAACACATTCTATTGTCACTATAGAGTTTATTAGTTCCCTACAGTGTATAGTGACATGGCACAGTGGTTAACACTGCTGCTTCACAGCGCCAGGGACCCGAATACAATTCCAGCTTTGGGTGTCTGTTTGTGTAGAGTTTACACATTCTCCCCAAGCCTGCGAGGGTTTCCTCCAGATTCACCAGATTCTTCCCACATCCAAAAATGTGCAGATTAGGTGGATTGTCTATGGTAACAAATTGCCCCTTAGTAACCAAAAAGGTGGAGGTTAGGTGGGGCTACAGGGGTAGGGCTGGAGAGTGGGCCTAGCGCTCCTTCAGAGGGTTGGTGCAGACCCGAGGAGCCAAATGGCCTCCTTTTACACTGTAGGGAATACTATGATTGGTCATAGGGAGAAAGAGGGTGGGTGGAGGGGAATAGCTTGGCTTCGGGGGTATTTTGAGCTTGGGAATGGGGTACGGAATGCCAGTATTGGGACCTGCTTACCATTTTTAAAATGCTCCTGAATCATCCTGACCGGGCAGAAATCCAGGCCATTGAGAGAGCAATTGGGAAAGCAGATGGGACCTTGGGCTTCATAAGCAGACACTTTGAGTATAAAAGCAAGCAAGTTTTGCTGAACTTGTATAAAGCTTGGGTTAGGTCACAACTAGAGTATTGCCAGTTTTGGCTACAATAATTTAGAAAGGATATGAGGGTCCTTGAGAGGGTGCAGAGGAAAATTCCAGGGATCAAGGAGTTTAGTTATGTCAGGTGGAGAACATAGAACATAGAACGTAGACCATACAGTGCAGAAGGAGGCCATTCGGCCCATCGAGTCTGCACCAACCCACTTAAGCCCTCACTTCCACCCTATCCCCGTAACCCAATAACCCCTCATCTTTTTGGTCACTAAGGACAATTTATCATGGCCAATCCGCCTAACCTGCACGTCTTTGGACTGTGGGAGGAATCCGGAGCACCCGGAGGAAACACACGCAGACACGGGGAGAACTTGCAGACTCCGCAGATAGTGACCCAGTTGAAATTGGCTGAACGTCCCAGAAGTTGAAATTGTTTTTATACCAAAAGAAATTGAGGGATGATTTGATAGAGATGCTCAAGATTATAACAGCTTTATATAAGGTAAACAAAAAAAAGCTGTTCCCATCAGCTGATGGAACAAGGACAAAGGACACTGATTTATTGTCTTGGTCAAAAGACGCATAGCAATGTGACCTGCAACTTACTGCCTTATGAGAGTGGTGGAAGCAGACGATAAGGAATGATTTCAAAAGCAAATTGGATAGGCACTTAAAGGAAATAAACTTACAGGGGCTTGGGGCTAGAGCAGGGGAAAGGGTCTGATTGGATTCCTCTCCAGAGAGCTTGCATGGACTCAATGAGCTGAATGGCGTCCTCTGTGCAACAATTAATCTCGGGCTCTCTCCACTGGGCACAGCTCTGTTCAGTTGTTGGCTTCTCAATTTTTACAGCACTGCTTCTCTCGAACTGATCCCCATGCCACAGGAGTCTAAACCCTTCCCTTGTCCTAATTTGGCTGTCCCGCACTGAATACTTTGTAGCCGGTCCCACATTGCAAGATGATCATTGGAGGTTCGGTTTCTTGATCTTTGACTTAACTTTTAGAATAAGACCAAAATATACTGTTTTTTCAAAATTCATTCAAGGGATGTGTGTGTCAGTGGCCAGAACAGTATTTATTGCCCAGAACTAATTGCCCTCGGGAAGGAGATGGTGAGCTGCCTTCTTGAACTGTTGCACAAGTGGTGTAGCTACACCCACCACCCACAGTGCTGTTGGGGAGGGAGTTCCAGGAATTTGACCCAGCAACAGTGAAGGAACAGCAATATATTTCCAAGTCAGGATAGTGAGAGACTTCAAGGGGAACATCCAGGTGGTGGTGTTCCCATGTATCTGCTGTCCTTGTGTTTCCAGATGGTAGTGGCTGTGGATTTGTAAAGTGCTGCCCAAGAACCTCGGTGAGTTGCTGCAGTGCATCTTGCAGATGGTACACATGGCTGCCACTGGGTGGTGGAAGAGGTGCCAATCAAGTGGGCTGCTTTGACATGGATGGTGTTACGCTTCTTGAGTATCATTTGAGGTGCACTCATCCAGGCAAAGGACAAGTATTCCTTAACACTCCTGACCTTGTACATTGTGGACGGGTTAGTATTGTAGTGCGGAGGTTGGTAATTGATGCGGAGACCAGATATAATGAGGCTCATGTTGCCACCCATGCTGTCATTGAGCGGTGCATCTGACTGAGCCATGCCTCGGGCTCCACCACTCAAGATGCTTTCCTCACCTGCCGCCCCAAGTGCTACAGGATAAGGTGATGTCAACAATGGAGGAAGTGGAGGGGAAAGTGTCGGAAATTACTCAGGAAATGATGGACTGGGAGGGAGCCCCGATAGGGGTAGTGAAGCGTAAGTGGGAAGAAGAGTTGGGGGCTGTGGAAGGATGTCCTGAGGAGAGTTAATGCATCCTTAGCCTTAGCTAAGTTATTTAGTTCAAGGTGGTCCACAGGGCACATATGACTGTGGCCCGGATGAGCAAGTTTTTTGAAGGGGTGGAAGATAGATGTGGGCGGTGCGCCGGTGGGCCCACGAACCATGTCCACATGTTTTGGGCATGTCCGAAGCTTGGGGGATTCGGCAGGGGTTTGCCGACATTATGTCAGAGGTTCTAAGGTGAAGGTGGTCCTGAGTCCAGAGGTTCGATTTTTGGTGTGTCACAAGGCCCAGCCCGGCCGTCAGGAAGCACCCAGAAAGTCCAGCTCATTATAGTGCTTAGAGCTTCTCCTGTTAAATCGCGCACAAGGAGCAATGGTTAGATTCTCTCTTGTTGGTGATGGTCATTGTCTGGCATTTGTGTGGCACAAATGTAACTTGCCACTTATCAGTTCAAGCTTGGATATTGTCCAGGTCTTGCTGCATTTGGAGATGATCTGCTTCATTATCTGAGGAGTCACAAATGGTGCTGAATATTGTCCAATCATCAGCAAATATCCCCACCTCTGACCTCATGATGGAAGGGAGGTCATTGATGAAGCTGCTGAAGATGTCTGTACCGAGGACATTACCCTGAGGAAATCCTGCGGTGATGTCCTGGGACCGAGATGACTGACCTCCACAGCCATCTTCCTTTGTGCTAGGTATGACACCAACCAGCAGAGAGTTTTTCCTCCATTTCCCATTGACTTGTTTTGCTAGGGCTCCCGGATGCCAGTGAAACTCTGCCTTGATGTCAAGTGCGGTCACTCTCACCTCACTTGTGGAGTTCAACTCTTTTGTCCATGTTTGGATCAACGCTGTAATTAAGTCAGTAGCTGAGTGTCCCTGGTGGGAACCAAAACTGAGCGTCGGTGATCAGGTTGTTGTCAAGCAAGTGCAGCTTGATGGCACTGTTGATGAGCCCTTCCATCATTTTACTGATGATCAAGAGTTGACTGATGGGATGGTAATTGGCTCGGGTGAATTTGTCATGCTTTTTGTGTACAGGACATAGCTGGGCAATTTTCCACATTGCCAGGCAGATGCCAGTGTTGTAGCTGTACTGGGTCAGCTTGGCTAAAGGCACAGCCAGTTTTGGAGCACAAAATATACCAAAATATTGTCAGGGCATATAGCCTTTGCAATATTGCTTGTTCCTACCTGAATCATAACCTCTAGCCAGATCTTGTTGCACACAAATGGTACCAGATTACCATAGAACAGCGCTGGGCTGAGAGGTGGCAAATGGAGTTTAATGCAGAAAAGTGTGAGGTGATTCATTTTGGAAGGAGTAACAGAAATACAGAGTACTTGGCTAATGGTAAGATTCTTGGCAGTGTGGATGAGCAGAAAGATCTCGGTGTCCATGTACATAGATCCCTAAAAGTTGCCACCCAGGTTGAACGGGTTGTTAAGAAGGCGTACGGTGTGTTAGCTTTTATTGGTAGAGGAATTGAGTTTCGGAGCCATGAGGTCATGTTCCAGCTGTACAAAACTCTGGTGCGGCCGCATTTGGAGTATTGCGTGCAATTCTGGTCGCCGCATTATAGGAAGGATGTGGAAGCATTGGAAAGGGTGCAGAGGAGATTTACCAGAATGTTGCCTGGTATGGAGGGAAGATCTTATGAAGAAAGGCTGAGGGACTTAAGGCTGTTTTCATTAGAGAGAAGAAGGTTAAGAGGTGACTTAATTGAGGCATACAAAATGATCAGAGGATTGGATAGGGTGGACAGTGAGAGCCTTTTTCCTCGGATGGTGATGTCTAGCACGAGGGGACATAGCTTTAAATTGAGGGGAGATAGATATAGGACAGATGTCAGAGGTAGGTTCTTTACTCAGAGAGTAGTAAGGGTGTGGAATGCCCTGCCTGCAGCAGTAGTGGACTCGCCAACACTAAGGGCATTCAAATGGTCATTGGATAGACATATGGACGATAAGGGAATAGTGTAGATGGGCTTTAGAGTGGTTTCACAGGTCGGCGCAACATCGAGGGCCGAAGGGCCTGTACTGCGCTGTAATGTTCAATGTTAACTCCATTTAAGTTAGGAGATGGCCACTCCCATTGATATATAATGGATCATGAGCTACTTTCAAATAAAGCTGTAAAAGGTGTTCTTTGTATTAAATTGTGGTGATTATTCTCCTTGGATGATTGTGGAGTGATTGTAGTGACTGTTCCACATTCTAAACTCTTAATGCATGAATTGTATTTATTTCTTCATGGGAGTCATTGGGCGTCATTCTCCGACCCCCCAGAGGGTCGGAGAATGCCCGTTGGCCGCCGTGAATCCCGCCCCCGCCGAAGTCTCCGAAGGGAGAAAAGTCGGCGGGGCGTTAATGGCGCCGCTGCCGCGGAGAATGTCACGGGTCTGCGCAAGGCAGCCGATTTTCGGCCTGCCGATATTCTCCCTTCCGGATGGGCCGAAGTCCCGTCGACGTGATGACCGTTCACGTCGACGTGAATCAAACCTCCTTTTCATCGGCGTGACCCGGTGCTCCAGGCTCACGCCGACCAGCGTGGAGGTGAGTGACGGCCTGGGGGGTTGGCTCTGGGCAGGAAATGGCGTGGCCACAGACTGATTGCGTGAGGAGAGGTGTGTCTCGGCTTGTGTGTGTGTGTGTGTGCGGCGGGGGGGGGGGGGGTTAGAGTAGGCTGGGCTCCGGGGGAGTGCCGGGAGGGGGTCCGTGCCGGGGTTGAGGTTGGGGGGGGTCCGTGCCGGGGTGGAGGTTGGGGGTTGGGGGGGGGTCCGTGCTGGGGTGGAGGTTGGGGGTTGGGGGGGGGTCCGTGCTGGGGTGGAGGTTGGGGGGGGGTGTCCGTGCCAGGATGGAGGTTGGGGGTTGGGGGGGGTCAGTGCTGGGGTGGAGGTTGGGGGGGGTCCGTGCTGGGGTGGAGGTTGGGGGTTGGGGGGGGTCCGTGCTGGGGTGGAGGTTGGGGTGGGTCTGTGCTGGGGTGGAGGTTGGGGGGGGGTCCGTGCTGGGGTGGAGGTTGGGGGTTGGGGGGGGTCCGTGCTGGGGTGGAGGTTGGGGGGGGGGGTCCGTGCCGGGGTGGAGGTTGGGGGTTGGGGGGGGTCCGTGCTGGGGTGGAGGTTGTGGAGGGGGGGTCCGTGCTGGGGTGGAGGTTGGGGGTTGGGGGGGGGTCCGTGCTGGGGTGGAGGTTGGGGGTTGGGGGGGGTCCGTGCTGGGGTGGAGGTTGGGGGTCCATGCTGGGGTGGAGGTTGGGGGTTGGGGGGGGTCCGTGCTGGGTTGGAGGTTGGGGGGGGGGAGGGTCCGTGCCGGGTTGGAGGTTGGGGGTTGGGGGGGGTCCGTGCCGGGGTGGAGGTTGGGTCCATGCTGGGGTGGAGGTTGGGGGTTGGGGGGGGGTCCGTGCCGGGGTGGAGGTTGGGGGTTGGGGGGGGTCCGTGCCGTGGTGGAGGTTGGGGGTTGGGGGGGGTCCGTGCCGGGGTGGAGGTTGGGGGTTGGGGGGGGTCCGTGCTGGGGTGGAGGTTGGGCGGGGGGGGGGGTCCGTGCCGGGGTGGAGGTTGGGGGGGGGTCCGTGCCGAGGAGGGTGATGGGAGGGCAAGTGAGTTGGTCCACCTGGTCAGGTGCCAGCCTCCAACAGTTGGACCCATGCTGTCCATGCCACCTGGCTGGGGGGAGGAGGGGATATGGGCAATGATGACATGTCGTCGTTCCCCTCCCCCCCACCAGGCCGTCATGTTTTCAGATCATCCAGCGATGTTGGCCGCCGTGGTGGCAGCCGCTCATGTCTATGTTGCCCTGGATGAGGAGGAGGAGGAGGAGGAGGAGCGTGCCAGAGAGGCGGCGCAGGCTGCCGCAGAGGGGCAGGCGGCAGCCGCCCAGGCTGGAGGGACACCTGATCGACAGGACGAGGAGCGCCCCGTGTGTACCGGCCCCGGCAGTCATACCAGGACGTCACGGACCGGGAATGCAGGAGGAGACTCCGGATGAGCCGGGAAACCGTGGCACACATCTGCCACCTGCTGGCACACCTGTCACCGCGTGGCACTGGCGGGGGACACCCTCTCCCCGTGTCCGTCAAGGTTACGGTGGCCCTGGCTCTTCCTCTTCTCGCTCTGCCCGGTTCGGAAGTGCTTGGTTCTTCTAAACGAAGCTAAGGCCGAGTTTCCCCCGGCGACTAGCACCATCGGACCCACCCGCAGAGATCCAGCGCCATGGCCTCCACATCGGAGCTCGCCTGTATCTACAGCGCGCTCATCCTGCACGACGACGAGGTCACCGTCACCGAAGACAAACTCAATGCCCTGATTAAAACAGCTGGTGTGACCATTGAGCCTTTCTGGCCGAGTCTGTTTGCCAAGGCTTTGGCTAATATTGACGTCAATAGTCTGATCTGCAACGTTGGTGCTGGTAGCAGTGCCCCAGCTGCTGCAGCAGCTGTTACCACCGCTGCCCCTGTTGCTGCTGAAGAGAAAAAGGAAGAGAAGAAACAGGAAGAATCTGAAGAGTCTGACGATGACATGGGCTTTGGGCTCTTCGATTAAACGTGCCCTGCGACAACAATGTTACAATTTACAAAAAATAAATAAAAATTGAATATATAAGGTTACGGTGGCCCTGAACTTTTATGCAACGGGGTCATTCCAGGCACCGAGTGGGGACCTGTCCGGCATATCGCAGACATCGGTGCATCCGGGCAGTGACAGATGCCCTTTATGCCATGGCGCACCGCTACATCCGCTTCCCCGTGGACCGGGCCAGCCAAGATGCCCGGGCCGTGGGCTTCTCTGCCGTGGCCGGGTTCCCCATGGTCCAGGGCGCGATCGATGGGATGCACGTCGCCGTGCGGCCACCTGCAGATAACAGGGCCGTGTTCACTAATAGGAAGGGGACCTATTCGATGAACGTACAGGTGGTCTGCGACCACCGCATGATGATCCTGCACGTCTGCGCCCGTCACCCAGGCAGTGTACACGACTAATTCGTGTTGTCGCGGTCATCCATCCGCCATGGAGGATGATGACAACCCGCCCTGCGATGAGCTCCTGGCTCCACATCGTTGGACTATGTCTGACCCATGGCCACAATACCACCATCCACCCGGACCATCCCTGCATGCGGCTGTGACACTGCAGCGCACGGTCCCGTCCTCTGCCCGGGGGATGTTGATGGCGGCCCAGGGGGAAAGGGGCAGACTCACCTGGGGCTGAGGTAAGACCACCCCTCACACACACACTTGCGCTCAACGTACATGACACCGCCCGCACATTTTGGACAGAGCACAAAGGCAGCTTCGGTAGGTGTAACATTGACTTTAATAACCAAAGGAGTTCATGCACGTGCCCTAGCCCCTAAAACTCATCTGTGCCCTGCACCCGTGCCAACTTACTCAGTGTCTAATTGTTTGGCTTACGGGCCCTTTGACTACGTCTACGTGGTTCCCCAGACGGTACAGCAGAACTGGAGGTGGACTCCTGTGATTCCTGCCCTCTGACACTGGATCCGTTTGGCGGCTGTTTCCTGGGGCGTCCTGGCCTTGATGGGCCAGGCTGCGGCCCGGGCGACTGGGATGGCGAGCTGCCAGCCTGTCCTGCCCGTTGCCCACCCGATGCACCTGGGACGGAAGGGGGGAGGGGGGGGGGGAGTCCGAGGTGTCGCGGTGTACCGGGACCTCCCCTACAGAGGGAGCCGGGACGGACCACACCACCTCCTCCTCCCTCGGGGTGTCCGATGGCCCCCAGGCCTCTACATGGGTGGGGGATGCAAACGGACTGGCCATCCGACGCCCCCCCCGACATCTGGCGCTGCCAGTGCTGGAGGCCCGTGCTGGTATCGACAGGGGTCTGCAGGTTTGCAGCCATGGAGCCCAGGGTGTTGGCAAACCCTGTCTGTGACAGTGCGACGCCGGCTCGCACATGGCCACTGGCGCCGATGCCCTCAGCGATGGCCTGCTGAGACTGGGCCATGGCCTGCAGAGACTGGGCCATGGCCTGCTGAGACTGGGCCATGGCTGCTGAGACTGGGCCATGGCCTGCTGAGACTGGGCTATGGCGTTGAGCGCCTCTGCCATCTGGCGCTGGCACTGGCTCATGGCCTCCTGTGAGAGGGCAGCCATTTCCTGGGCCACAGACGCCGCCTGCACGGAAGGCCCCAGGCCTCGCAAATCGTTCCCATTTCTGACACCGTCGCAACCATTGCCTCCACCGCGGACGCCACCCGTGCGGTGTCAGCCTGGGTGGCACGCATGACCGGGACCATTCCCAGCTCCTGGACGTGGGTGGACTCCTCCACCTGCGACCGCAGCCGCCGCAAGCCGCCCGTCACCCTCTTCGCTCGTCTCCGGGTCGGTGGTTGCATCGGATCTATGTGTGGGTGTGGTAACTGCAGGAACCCGGGATCCATCTGGGCGGCAGATGTTCGCTTGGCCTGGGCTGCCCTCCAATCGCCCGGTCCCTCTGCTGCTCCTACCTCCACCTGCTGTACCGGTACGGCTGTGTTGTGCGCACCAGTGAGTGTACCAGGCGCCTCATCACTAAAGTGCCCAACCGTGGTGAGTGTTTCTGCGATGGTGGAGGGTGTTGGTGACAGCAGTGGCGTTGTGTCGTGCTCTTCGTCCCACTCTGAGTCCATGGCACTTTGGGGTGGGGGTTCGTCTCCACCCATCCACTCTGAGTCACTGTCCGGTATTTCGTCTTCCTGGGTAGTGCTGTCCCGGGTAGTGCTGTCCCGGGTAGGGGTGTCCGGGTAGTGGTGTCCTGGGTAGTGGTGTCCTGGGTAGTGGTGTCCTGGGTAGTGGTGTCCTGGCTCGGATGTGACGGGGGCCTGTGGCTGCCCCCCCTCATCGCTGGGTGGTCGCTCCCGCACGTGACGGGGGTGTCGTCTCCCTGTTGCTCCAGGTCTCTCCGTCTCCCGTGGTGTGCGAGGGGCATCCTGCTGGCGTTGCATGCTGGAGGGTCCGGGTCTCTCCGTCTCCCGTGGTGTCCGAGGGGCATCCTGCGGGCGTCGCATGCTGGAGGGTCCGGGTCTCTCCGTCTCCCGTGGTCTCCGAGGCGCATCCTGCGGGCGTCGCATGCTGGAGGGTCCGGGTCTCTCCGTCTCCCGTGGTCTCCGAGGGGCATCCTGCGGGCGTCGCATGCTGGAGGGTCCGGGTCTCTCCGTCTCCCGTGGTCTCCGAGGGGCATCCTGCGGGCGTCGCATGCTGGAGGGTCCGGGTCTCTCCGTCTCCCGTGGTCTCCGAGGGGCATCCTGCGGGCGGTGTGCATCTGCAGGGATGGGTGCCTGGACGTTTGGTCCTGCGATACACAATGAAGCATGCATGATTAGACATCAGGCAGTGATCAGGTGATACGGGGGAGGGGGATATAGGGGAGGGGGGATATGGGGACGGGCTGTCGGTGGCTCCCTTGCTGGTGGGCCCCCGACCTCTGCATCAGCAACCTCCCGGTCCTCAGGTCCGCCAGCCAGTTCCAGGGCCCTTTCCTCGTGTACGGTCAGTGGCCTCTCATCAGCGGGCCCTCCTCCAGTCCTCACATGCTCCCTATTGTTGTGTGCGCGCTTCTCCTGTGGGGGGGGGGGGGGGGTGGCAGGGGTAAAAGGCAACAGTGTTAGGCAGGTATATGAATGCACGCCATCGGTTTGCGCGTGCATTGCAGAGGTTAAGGTTAGGGCTGGATTCACTTGGGGATATGGGGGAGGGGGGATATGGGATATGGGGGAGGGGGGGATATGGGGGAGGGGGGGGATATGGGGGAGGGGGGTATGGGGGAGGGGGGTATGGGGGGAGGGGGGGTATGGGGGAGGGGGGGATATGGGGGAGGGGGATATGGGGGATATGGGGGAGGGGGGATATGGGGAAGGGGGGATATGGGGAGGGGGGATATGGGGAGGGGGGATATGGGGAGGGGGGATATGGGGGAGGGGGGATATGGGGGAGGGGGGATATGGGGGAGGGGGATATGGGGAGGGGGATATGGGGGAGGGGGGATATGGGGGAGGGGGGGATATGGGGGAGGGGGGGATATGGGGGGAGGGGGGGATATGGGGAGGGGGGATATGGGGGAGGGGGGGATATGGGGGAGGGGGGATATGGGGGGAGGGGGGGGATATGGGGGAGGGGGGATATCGGGGATATGGGGGAGGGGGGATATGGGGGAGGGGGGGATATGGGGAGGCTCACCCTGCCTGCTCTGACGAGGTCGTTCACCTTCTTGTGGCACTGGGTGCCTGTCCGTGGTGTCAGGGCCACAGCGGTGACGGCCTCTGCCACTTCCCTCCACAGACGCCGGCTGTGGCGTGGGGCAACTCTGCGGCCGTGCCCGGGATACAGGGCGTCCCTCCTCTGCTCCACCGCGTCCAGGAGCGCCTCCACATCGCGTGACTCGAACCTCGGGGCTGAGCGACGGCCAGCCATCCAGTCGGGTATGGCGGTCGGGTGTTCCGGTCGGGTGGGGGGGAGCTGCGCGGCCTTATGAGCCGTCACGCCGTGCA